>NC_069707.1:31113106-31416136 GCF_023699985.2 Odocoileus virginianus | reverse complement strand
GTTATCTGTGTCATTATAATCTTTTTTGTATAATTCTTCTGTGTATTCTTGCCACCTCTTCTTGATATCTTCTGCTTCTGTTAAGTCTATACCATTTCTGTCGTTTATTGTGCCCATCTTTGCATGAAATATTCCCTTGGTATTTCTAACCAGTAGTAATTGCCTAGAAATAGACACCTAATCTTGCTAATCCAGTTATAAATTTACACCTTTAAAAAAGTTGTTTACATTGTGAATGAAACAAAAAAAGGGGAGCAATAGATTATTTTCCCACTTGTTCTTAATTGTATTTACATATGTTTAAGACCTGATGTGGAATGCATTTAACCAGATACTAGAATGAGTTTGGGTCTGCATGACCTGTGATGCAGACACATCTGGGAAGGCTGTTACGACCTTCTAGCCCTTAAACAGACATGAATCTCATGGAACTGACATCGACATTTAGAAAAAGAGTTTATGCACACAACGGTTCACTGAGATCCTTACTCTAGGGGATATTCCCTACCTATTTTAAAGAAAGAAAAAAAAAAAAAACAGATTTGAGAAAGAGAACTCCTATTTTAGCATATTTTCTAATGTTAATTTATGTCCTCAGAGCCTAATGGAGTGACTTGCATATTGGGGAGTCATTAAACACATTATGTGCAATTTTGAAAGTAACATCCTGCCTTTCCTTTTGATAAATCTAAATGAGGGGGTAATTTTGAAACTAAAAGAACCTATGAGCCTCCAATATTCATTATCTTTGTGGTATAGGAATACTCTGATTTAGTAGGAGCAAAATATTCCCCAGTAGTGGCTACCTCCTTCCTTCAGCCTATACAAAGAACTATATGAACTATATGAACTATAATTAAACACAGGCTCAATGATGTCAATATTATACAATAAAAGAATGGCATACTGGCAAACTTTAAAAGCACAATTAAGTGAGTCAAGAGGAGACAAAAGGGCAAAAAAAATCTGGGTCTCAAATTTCTTATCCTTCAATTATTCTAGCAGGGAAAAAGGAGAGAAGAAAGAGGAAAAAAGGAAGAAGGAAGGAGGAAAAGAAAGCGAGTCACTAAGAGAACAATCTTGAGAATGGGTCCTTCGAATTGGCTAAACCAAAAAAAAAAAAAAGTGTATTTAGTGAGTTCAAGTGTTTCCTGACAGTTTGACAAAGGGATAAATGTTTTCAAGTGGGTAATTAAATGGAATACTTACTTTGTTACCATCATCGTCTAGGGGAAAAAATGGAGTATGACAGTACAACATCGAATAACATTCAAACAAGAATTTGAATACTGATAACATGACCTAGAAATTTATCTTCACAAAACCAGATAGTATAGTACTTACGGGATATTTAAGGAAATTTTCCAGATCATTTTTACTATTTGATTTTCACTTTTAGGATTAGAAACAAATGGCTCTCCTCCCTCTCACTCCTCATCCAATTTAGCAAATGGGGCCAGATGTAGCTTCACTGTACATCCATGGTGAAGGCCATTCCTTAGCCATCTCGCTATAGTGCTTGATATTCCAGGACTTTTAATGTAAAAGCAGGAATATTGATCACAGTGCACTCTCATTGTCATGGTCTGATTATAAAAATCACAGCCACTGTAAAAGTCTCATTGTATGATATAAATATCAAATATACTTATAAATTATAAATATAACATAAAATACTGATAAATAAAAGTAGGCTCTGATTAATCATTAAAAATTGACTTTATGAGGGCAGGAGGGTTGAGGACGATTCAGAGAATCATGATTTTATAGAGATTTTGTAAGCATTTAAGAATAAAAATATGTAGATGTTTTAATTATGTAATATATAAAAACTGTTATGCAAAAGTCATTCTTTCTACTTATTCATTTCTAATGCTGTAAAGTGAAATGTGAAAGTAATATTTTCCTAGAAAATGATTTTATGTGGATTTCAATCATATTTGAACTCAAATATCTGCATAAAGATAAGTTTCAATATGAATTATCATTGAGGCTTTATTTTTTGTTTTTATCGAAGATTATTATATGAATCATATATTAACCTTGTTTATATTTTTTAAACATAAAATATTAGCTTTACCCTTGAAAATCTGCTTTGATAATTAGACTTTGGCAATAAAAAATATCTGCAGTTGTGTCATAAAAATCTTACTCTTGAAACATATTCTCATGGGATATTTTTCCTTATGCACAGGTTATGCTCTGAAATAAATGAAGCATATTACTGAGATTTCAAAATGCTGTGTGGTAATAGTAAAGCTAAGCCAACAACAACAAAAGTTGGCATTATCATTTCGCATGACAGCCAGAGTAATGACTGCCACCTTCAAACTAAGATAACATACCCAAAATGCTAGCCTTGATAATCCACAGGATGGCTACAAACTCATTAAAAAACATGATTACGCAGATGTGAAATTGGTCCTCACTCATTGTCAGTCTTTTCTCTCTTGAATAAAATCTCTTTAACAGCAAAGAGCTTTGACTGGGGCTGTGTTAAACAGGATGAAGTGAAAACTCTCACGGGTGTAATAAAAGATATGAATAAACCCCAGTTCAGCCTGGGGAACTGAACGTAAGCACAGCTGCACGGGGAACCTTGAGAAAAATGTGACCATCTGTCATCATTTTCTTCAACAGGTGCTTGTAGTTTTTCTTCTTTTTCTAAATCACAAAAGCCTTGTTACTTCAAACATTTCTGTTTGTAATATCCATTTCTGTAATAAGTGTTATGGTGCTTTAGTAATACTGATAGTATAATAATAGATATTTTTTGTTCAAGGGAATCTTTGATCCTAAAAAACCATAAAACCCTATAAACAAACCATACAAATATAATCTTCAGATTTCAGTATAAGCTGATTTTAATAAGTTATTTCTTTGCTAATCTTGGAAATTTAAGAGGAATGTCAAAACAGAAGGAGACTGCCTTCCAGGAACCACTTCAGATAAAACTGAAACTCTCTAGTTCTAAGAAGTGATCTGTTAAGTAGCCGCCAGAATACCAAAACAGGAGCCCTGTAAGCTTAAGTTCCAGGGAGGGGCCACCTGAGCAATTTGGTTGTTCTTTAAGAGCTACCTTCTGAAAATACACATCCTGATTTTTCTCCCACAGCCAATCATCTCATTTTAGCTTTCATGGAAAGAAATTTAATACTTTGCTATCATTATAGAATTATCAGATAAAGTGTAAAATTAAAACTTTGACTTGATCTCTAAGAATAGACTTCAATGAAAAAAAGAATTTCAGATTTTACCATTGACATATTTTTACTTTCACCCTATTTCATCATCTTAAGTTTAAAAAAATTTTTTAGATGGTTTCTCTTAACTCTCTGTGACCAGTTTGTGGACTTGCATGGTTGTGTCAGACTCTTTGCGGCCCCCTAGACTGTAGCTGAACGTGCTCCTCCGTCCATGGGATTTTCTAGCCAAGAATACTGGAGTGGGTTGCCATTTCCTTCTCCAGTGACCACTTTATGCCGGGAATAAATTTTGAAGGGAAGCCTCCTTCTTTTCTGTCTTCCCTCCTTCCTCCTTCCCTCCCTTCCTTCTTCTCCTTTTTTCCAACACATATTTTATTGCATGGTTGATATTCTTCAGTCCCTGTGGTAGGGCTGAGAGCACACGACTGTACAGTATACACTATAAGACAAAGTCCCTATCATCATCAAACTGATAGTGTAGTTGCAGAATGAACAATTTTTGAACTTAATAAATAACCAAAAATATTTTGACAATAACGGCCTATAGGAAAATAATACAGAGATTCTAGAGATGGATTGGAAAGCCTGGAGTGGAGGCATCAGAAAAGTCACCACTGAGACAATGAGACTTATTTTGAGAAATAAACTACATTTAGGAGCCAGCCAATGAAAAGTCTGGAGGAAGTAGGTCCAGGAAGAGATAGCACTGTTGGAAAGGATCTAGAAGGGGAAGAGGCAGGGGCAAGGTTTACCCAGTTTGGTGAAGCAAATAAACGTCAGTTTGACTGAACTCTAGTGCCCCAAACAGAAAAATGAGGTCAGCAGGAATCAGCTGATGCCCCAAATGTTATGATGCTTTACAAATCAATATAGGGAGCTCAAATTTAATACTGACCTTATACAGTCATTTGAGCCTTAAGCAGCAAGTGCCATCTTTTGATTGATGTGAAAATATGCATATGTGTGCCTAGTGTGCAAATGTGTGTGTGTGAGAGAGAGAGTGTGTGTGTGTGTTACTGAGGCTGCCGTGTAAAAATGAAGAGAAGAAAGAAGAGCTATGGTCAGAAGCCAGGAATCAAGCAGTGGTCCAAGGGGTTCAAGCTTGAGTGATGGTGATAAAACCGAAGGGAGGTAGGCAGGTTTTACATTTAGTTTGGAGGAAGCACCAATAGACCTGAATACAGGTTTTATATGTGGGATGAAGGAAGGAGAAGAAAAAAGGATGACCCCTAATTTTTGACAGAAGCTACCAGGAGATACCATTTACTGAGATGGGAAAGGCTGGGGAAGGAGCAGGTTTAAGATGCTATCTAGACACCCAGGTGAGAAAGTCTAGAGGCAGAGTACATATAGACTGTCTTTAGAACAAAATAACGCATCAACCAAGTTTCAGAAATTTACTTATTTTATAGTCAGCATTGAATATAAAGGCTCGTAAAGCCCTCCAAATTCTTTTGAGTATTTACAAGTCATAAAACACTCTCTTTTTCCTTTTTCTTCATTTTTTAGGTTTCAGAATGAATATATATTCACTATATAGGATTAACATATATTCACTAATATAATTCAAATATACTGAAATATATAGTAGGGAAAGAAATGAAATACTCTCACAATAATTGTAAAGATTCACTGCACACCTATCCACAGAGACAGGAGAACTTCTTGAAGCAGGTTAAAAAACAACATAGAGGTGCTCACTTCAGCAGCACATATACTAAAATTGGAACAATACAGAAAAGATTAGCATGGCCCCAGCACAAGGATGACAAGCAAATTCATGAAGCGTTCCATATTTTTACACATGAAAAGATGCTCAACATCGCTCATTATTAGAGAAATGCAAATCAAAACCACAATGAGATACCACCTCACACCAGTCAGAATGGCCATCATCAAAAAGTCTACAAACAATAAATTCTGGAGAGGGTGTGGAGAAAAGGGAAACCTCTTGCATTGCTGGTGGGAATGTAAATTGATACAGCCACTATGCAAGACAGTATGGAGATTCCTTAAAAAACTAGGAATAAAACTACCATATGACCCAGCAGCAATCCCACTCCTAGGCATCTACCCTGAGGAAACCAAAACTGAAAAAGACACATGTACCCCAATGTCTGTTGCAGAACTATTTACAATAGTTAGAACATAGAAGCAACCTAGATATCCATCAGCAGATGAATGGATAAGGAAGCTATGGTACATATATACAATGGAATACTTCTCAGCCATGAAAAGGAACACATTTGAGTCAGTTCTAATGAAGTGGACGAACCTAGAGTCTATTATACAAAGTGAAGTAAGTCAGAAAGAGAAATATAAATATCATATACTGACACCTATATATGGAATCTAGAAAGATGGTACTGATGAATTTATTTTCAGGGCAGCAATGAAGAAACAGACATAGAGAACAGACCTATGGTCATGGAGTGGGAAGGGGGAGGAGGGAGAGGGTGAGATGTGTGGAGAGTAACATGCAAATTTACATTACCATATGTAAAATAGATAGCCAAGGGGAATTTGGCTATGTATGTATGTATGTATGTATGACTCTGGGAATTCAAACAAGGACTCTGTGACAATCTAGAAGGATGGGATGGGGAGGGGGATGGGAGGGACGTTCAGGAGGGAGGTGACACAGGTTACCTAAGGCTGATTCTTGCTAATGTATGACAGAAAACCACAAAATTCTGTAAAGCAATTATCCTTCCTTTAAAAAAATAAAGTGGCGAAAAACCCCACATAGTTTCATAGTTGATAATGTTTTCTCTTCTATTAATTTCTGAATAATCTAAAAGTATGACTGTGGAGTGAAGTTGTTTCCAGCATCACACTCAAGTTGGAAGGCAGCCTGAAGCATACCTAACCCACGTGTGGTGGTGTTCAGTTAAGTTGTGTCCGGCTCTGGGGCCCCACGGACTGCAGCACGCCAGGCTTCCCTGTCCTTCACCATCTCCCTGAGTTTGCTCAAATTCACATCCACTGAGCTGGTGATGCCATCCAACCATCTCATCCTCCACTGCCCTCTTCTTTTGCCTTCAATCTTTCCCAGCATCAGGGTCCTTTTCAATGAATCAGGTGGCCAAAGTATTAGCGTTTCAGCTTCAGCATCAGTCCTTCCAACGAATATTCAGAACTAATTTCCTTTAGGATTG
This sequence comes from Odocoileus virginianus, assembly GCF_023699985.2. Taxonomy (NCBI): domain Eukaryota; kingdom Metazoa; phylum Chordata; class Mammalia; order Artiodactyla; family Cervidae; genus Odocoileus; species Odocoileus virginianus. The sequence goes on along the minus strand of NC_069707.1, from coordinate 31,409,772 downwards.
ACTGGTTTGATCTCCTTTTTGTCCAAGAGAATCTCAAGTCTTCTCCAGCACACAGTTCAGAAGTATCAATTCTTCAACAACGCCATGAACAGTATGAAAAGGCAAAAAGATATGACACCTAATCATAATCACCACCAAAAGATTTCTTTAAAAAAATGTTTTTAGGAGAGGATCACAATGCTCAATATCAACCTCACAAGGCAACTCATTCAATTTTATTTTAGCTTATTTTTTGGTTCACCATGCTGCTCCATAACGGATCTTAGTTCCCCTCCCAGGAATTGAACCTGTGCTCCCTGCATTGGAAGTGTGGAGTCTTAACCATTGGACGGCCAGGGAAATACTGCAACTCATTTAATTTTAATAACTCTGATGGTATAAATGTATTTCTTATACTAATCTGAAAGATTCTATCTTTAAAATATACTAATTGGGTCTTCTTTCTTCCTCTGGGGCCTAATAGGCAGCATCTAATCCATCTTTCTTGAGGAAGGCTGTCCACTATTTCAAGGCAAAGATCATGTGTTTTCTAACTGTTCTTTCTCCAAACATTGCCAGATGTTTCCCATTGCCTCAGTAGCCCAATTTCCAGAGATTTCAATCATCTTTATAATTCTCCTTTAGAACAATCCAGGTCACTCATGCATCTTTTAAAAAGTTATTCTAGAAGGTATCTTCTGGAATGATTAGCCTAGTATAGACTACAATGTCTGTATTACTTCCCTTGATTTCAATGTATTATTTATAGACTAATACTGCATTCATGTGTTCAACTTAGACCTGATATGAATTCCAATTAAGACCAATTTTACACACTTTGTACATACAGAATTAAACATTAAATTGAGTGTTTATTTGTATTCTCACTGAATTTTTAACTTTTAGTTTTCTTTTTCTCTTTTAATATATTGCTATCTTTTGAGTCCTTATTCTGTAGCCTAATATAGGCAGTCTGTTATCAACATGGGTATGGATGTTTAAATATTTACAATAACTAATTCAATTTTATTAGTCCATCTTCTACAGTGACATCATATGAAACCTGCCAATTACCTTAGTATCATTCTGACACAACATTTATTTATTAGCCGAACTACAGGTCCAGCAAGTCAAATGCCAAAGAAAATGCAGTCTTGTCAGTATAATTTGTGTTTATTGAAAGCACGCTGACATCTAGTCACAAACCAATTGCTTCAGGCAAAGCATTCACAAGTCTGTTGCTTAAAGTTTGTCCTTGAGTTTTCACAAATGACTCTCAACCTCCCCTAACTCTTCCCTTAGTAGATATTTTTTCTCCAAGCTGAAAATCTGGGACATTTGTCTCCATGGAAATGGCAACCCACTCCAGTACTCTTGCCTGGAAAATCCCATGGACAGAGGAGCCTAGTAGACCATGCAGTCCGTGGGGTCGCAAAGAGTCGGACACGACAGAGTGACTTCACTTTCTACTTTCTTTTTCTAATCATCTGATAAGGACTTCCCAGGTGGCACAGTAGTAAAGAATTCACCCATCAATGCAGGAGACATAGGTTCGATCCCTGGGTCGGGAAGATCCCCTGGAGCAGGAAATGGCAACCCACTCCAGTATCCTTGCTTGAGAAATCCCACAGACAGAGGAGCCTGGCAGACTACAGTCCATGGTGTTGCAATGAGTCAGACACAATTGAGTGACTGAACATACACACATGCACACAATCATCTGACAGTTGTGATATTTCACTAAGTGATGGACTCATTCTAACAAAACCTTGTTACTCTACTAAGAGCTTTAACTGCCTATTTCATTGAGTCCTCACAAAAATGCCATGGGTAGATATAGTTTCCTTCTTCATAAGGGGAACTGTCACCTGAGCAAGGTTAAAGAGTTGGCCTAGGGCCACACAAGGAATAAGCAGCAAGCAGTGTTGGGACTCATAGCAGGGCTTCCTGCTCTTAACTGCTCAGCAGTTATTCAGCAGGTATTCTGTCAGGACCCATCAGGCAAATGGACCCTCTTCTGGAAGATGAGACACTCATCAGCTTGTAGATGTTCCATCCACGCCCTAAGGAAACACTAATTACCTACTACGCAAACTCCTTTTCCTCCTTCTCCCTGATGCAACTATAGCTTTAGGGCATTTCACTGCTTATTAGTAATCTTGGAAAGTGAAAGTGGGAAGGGAAAGAGTATCTATTTACACTTTACACTAACTAGAAATACACTTCAGAATTTTTCCAAATACAAAAGGAGTCATTTTGTTACTGTTCATTCTAATAAAAGATTTGAGAGCAGTACACATCTCTTGGCTTACATGCAGGCTGAGACTAACCTGAGACTTTCATTTATTAATATTCCTTTGATGCCCTGTGACCATATATAACTTACCAGTTTTAGGCTTTGTGTGGGCAGATATTTCTGTTGCTTAGGAATATAGCAGCTAGTACCAACTGACAAAAGGTGTGCAGGAATGGCGGGGTGGTATGAGGAGGAGGGAGATTTCTGGCTCAGAGTATTTCAAAATAGACCGCTACCCACAGTTCTTCCATTGCTGTTCTCATTTCAGCATGTAACTTTGAGAAAATACTTCAATCGACACATTTGTTAAACATCTCAGAAGTGTTTCAATTCTAGAAAAACCCACTTGGCTTTTCTACTTTACAAAATAATCTCTATCCAAGCACATGCTAACCCTTGCTTCAAACATCAGTCACTCTGAATTGCTTTGTTGGGAATCCTGCAATGCATCTCCATGCCCAGACTCTGGAATCTTCCAAGCTTCTGTAGGCAGACCACATGGGAGTTACCTGATTCTGATCAAAGAGCCTGACCACACAAGGTCAGTAGTTCCTGAACTTGACTGCACAGAATCAATTAAGAAACTTTAAAATACACTAAGGCCTGTGTAGACCTCTAGAGACTGTGATTTAATGGTGTGAAGGAGGGAGAGGGGATGACTGGATGCTAAAATTTTTAAAAGATGTCCAGGTGATTCCAATGTGCAAATTTCGGAATTTCTGATGTGGGAAGTATCTTCCCAGTTCTCAGTCCTCTATTAGCACTGCCTGCTCACCAGTGGAGTGCAATGTGCCATTGCCATCTTGGCTCTGTCTGAAGGGGTTTGGAGGTCCAAAACACCAGGAGGCCTTGCTTCGACATGGTTTCATCCACCATGAGTTTTCCTATATGAATGGGCTTCTGGGCATGAAGTTTTTAGAGAGAAAAAAAAATAGTAGCAATTTAGTTGTATCTAGGAAACTGAGGTTCTCAAGCTTTAGTTTACAAATTGCCTGAAAGATGGAAATCTTCCCCAGACTCATGTAGTTTTGTTGATCTAGCTTCTCAAAGTCCTTTAGCTCTCTCACGTTACTGAAGATGAGAAGGAACGCAGAGTATAAAAGAAAAGCATTCACACCTAGCATTAAGAAAGAAACTCCTATAAAATCACTGATTCTCTAGATCAAAGCCTGAAAGACTCTAGCTGAGCTTACTAAACAAGTGTGTAACAAGGCTACAGAAACAGAAAAGAGAGCTCAGGCGGTTCAGACACTTTAATTATATTTCTTCCACGTAGGCAGACTCCAATAGCCAATGTCTACCAAGTCCTTTGAAGCCCATGCCAGATAATCTTCCTCATAGTATATAATACTTTGAATGGTAAATGCTATGGTTAATCTTGAAAGACAACATTTAAAACTTTGGACACTTGTTTTCCTTCATGTTTTAAGTGTAAGCCTCCCAATCTGAAATAGCCACACCACTGCCCCTTATCATATCACCCAATTTTAAACCTCTGCACACACTTATCACTTTTTGATATTTTTCTTGCTTATTTGTTTACCCCCCATCAAAATGGGAGCTCCATGAGACCACTGATTTCCTCTCGGTCAATGCTATGTCCCCAGGATCTAGAACTGTTCAATAAACCTTTAATCAATATTGGTTGAATGAATGAATGAACATTCCAACATTATCAGTGAGTACTTTACTAAAACAGTCATGTGAAACTCACAAATGATCCCCATGCTGTATGGCCTGGAACCTCAAATTTATACGTTTACAAAATAGGAGAAATAAGATATTGACCTCATAGGGCTATTGTGAGAATTACATGAGATAACACACTTGAAGGGCTATAATGTATGGCATATATTAAGAACTCTATGAATGAAAAATCACATTACAGAAATATATATCTATGGCATTTGTACAACAAAAATAGTAAGAGAAATACTATGATTTTATTTTACCAATCTTTTTAAAACTGCTTTTTATTAACATGTTCTTTCACTATTGAGGAAGAAAATTGGAATGTTTTTATATAAGTCACCAGCTGCCTGCAGAAGAAAGAACATCAAACCAGGACCAAGAGGAAATGAATCCAGACCACTGATCTATATGGCTTCCAACAGGTCACAGAATAGGTACGTCAGGCCCAGTTTCTTAACTGTTAAATTCAGGTGGGAGAGTTAGGAAATTTAAGGGGGATCAACTGAACTCTGAGCTCTGAAGAGCAACAAGTAAGTGCCCAAAATATCAATATTCAACTTGTAAAACCAAACATTGTTTAAAGATTTATCATAATATTTGGCTACATTAGTTGAATACAAAAGACCTCAATAGTAAATTAAATTTGAACTATACATTATTTGCATAGCACTCATATATAATCCCATTTTTACTGTTAACAAAAATTAATACATTTGAAGCTTCCTTATTTTTGCAGAATTTCCTGCTTCTGTGCATACTATATGCTGTCCTTAGGCGAAGCTTTTCTTTATTTTTGGTCTACTCCAGAATTTAACAGGTTAAAAAAAGACAGAAGTGGAGAAGAGGTTTTCTAGAGAAATAATTCTCTGTTTAAAAGTTCTGTACTAATTATCTTTTAAAAGTTACAATAAGCCACATTACGAGGCATCCTTAGGCAGAGTTGTTTGTTTGTTTTACATACAGATCAAACATTTCCAGAAACAAGATGATATATAATGAATTCATTCTTTTGGCCAGCAACTCTCTTTTAACAGGGCTCTATTACGAATGATGAATCAATAAACCACCATTCAGTTTCTTTGAAGTGGATGGACTCTTGGCTTTCTTTCCAAGAATCCAGAAATAGGCGGTTGGTCGCCTGAAGCCTTGAACTTTGACGGTCAATTCAGGTGCATTGTTCTCCTGGCTCTTAGTCCTTTCTCCTCGGGCTGGCTTCTTGAAATCTTTTGCTCCATCCGGGAGACCACACAGCTGAAGAGCATCCTGGTGATTCCTGGTCCCCGCTTACATTGGCGCATGTGGACTTCCTACTAATACACCAAACATGAAGCTTGGAGCGGAGCTTCCCTTGTCATCTGGAAACTGGCAAAGAGGGAGCAGGAGGCAGGGCATAACCTGAAGATTTATAAATACCTCTTAACAAAGCCCCAGCTGATCTGTGTCAGGGTTGTATACTCTCTTCGTCTTCCCCTTACAGCTTTTCAATTTGCTTTCCAAACATTTCTTTGTTGCCGTTGGCTGCGGTGCACTTAAAAGAAGCACATCGTTAACCACAAAGAATGCTCACTGCTTTCTGTGATTCCAAATCACAGCACAATTTCCCAGCACTTCCTCAGCAAGCAGCCCGGCAGCAATTACCCCGCTGCTGAAGAGACTCCTCATCACAGCAAAGTTTCGGTGGCGACAGCCAACCAGCGAGGTTGTAACAAATGATGACATCGGTTTCTGCCTCCATTCCCCAGCAATTTACACCCCCAAAGGACGAGTGAATTCATTTTTGTGCAGATTTCAACGGGCACATCTGACAATGCTGCCCTCTCCGCCAACTCGCACAAACTAGGCATTCATCAACCCGGATTACTTCCCCCAAATGGCGACTCAAGAGTTGCTAAGTGGCTTGGATGGGGGTGGGATTGCTCTGTGTCAGAAAGGGGCAAAGTACAAGAGGACAGAATCCATCCGGGAAGTAAGCACTGAGTTAATTCACTGAGACAGAAGAGGGAGGCTTTCCAAAGCCAAGGCGAGAGGAAAGACGGCTTCTCACCCCCACCCCTGGCAACTAAACACAGCGTCTGGAGGCCAACCTCAGCATCATCCCAGGAGGACCAGGTCCCCACCTGAACAACTCACCCGGGGACCTGCTTTACTCCACAATCACGTTTCTCTTCTTTCCCGTTTTGATGGTACCTGGTTACACGCCCTTTAAAGAAACATCTGCTCCGGAGTGGGAGGATTACAAAAAGGGCAGGCCAAGTTCCATAATACCTCATCTCAGCGTAGTCTTAAGAGTGTCCAAGCCAGTATACTGCCTTGAGGCAACGGAATCAAAACCTGATATTTCCATCTACAAGCAAATGTCGCACTGCCCCCTGGAGGTAGTCTCATTGGGTCCAGTCCTGAATTAGTGACGCAACCACTGACAAATCTAGGGTTGCCAGGGGTTTAGAACTCTTTTTGGGGGGCGGGGGGAGGGTGGAAAGAGTGTGGACGAGGAAGACAACTATTCACTAACTTCTTGTGAGTGGTGTGTGTGTGTGTGTGTAAGCATGAGGGAGTAAAAAAAGAGGTGACTAAGTAAACGCTTGCCTCCCCATCTCAGCAGTGTAGAGAGAGTGGATACACGGTAATAGGTACTCGAAGTGGTGGTTGAAGGGAGATTGACAGGTTGGCGAGAATGAGTGTGGTTGCATGGATTTTGCAAAGATGGCCACACTAATATTTTCTCCTCCCATGTGACCTCCTCACCGTGGGATGTTGAGGTGGTATCTACATTTCCTCTTGAATCCAGAGGCACTGGGACCACAGCAAAAGACACAGTCCAGGACTCCAAGGCTAAATGATAAAGGGCCACACAGTTTCTACTTGGGCCTCTTGAGATGTTCACTGCTGGGACTCAGCCACTGTTGGGAGGAAGGCGGGCAGCTGCATGGACAGGCCACGCTCCCACCGCAGTACCTGGGGCGGTCCAGCCAACAGCCAGCCTCAGCCACCAGTCAGAAAAACCAGTGAGAGAGCCTCCAGATGATTCAGTGACTCACCCTGGAGTGGACACCAAGTGAAGCAAAGAAGACCTGGCACCACCAAGCCCTGCTCAAATAGTAGCTTTGTGAGCAAAACCAACCACCATGTTTGGGGGTCGTTTATTACACAGTGATAGATAACCAAAAGAGGGGCAAGGTCCCCTCCAACACTGAACATTTCCTAACACAGAATAAATGGGGCCTGAAGAGAATTGGAAACTGCCTGTCAGCCTTTCACCAGTTTTCATAATTTGGGTTGATTCTTTATTCACTTTAGCTTTTTCCCTCTTGGTCCCAGATCAAGCTGTCCACGGGATATATCTCAACTGAAATTATGTGTGTATACATGCAAAACAGGGTGTGTTATACAAACTTAAATTGTGGCTGCTATTTACTAATCAGATTTGTATAGATTTGTACACACACACACACACACACACACACACACATCTGTTTTCTCTCAAAAAACAAACAAACAGAAGATCTGGCAATACTTGATTTGCATTCCCACACAACAGTAATTCACATGCGAAAACTGGGGCTTCTTCCATCCCCTCTACTCTTCTGCATCACAATGCTGCCATTTCCACTCGAGTCTCCTCACTGTTTTACATTTGCTTCCTGACCTCTGTATGGATTTGGGTTTATGACATTCACCAACAATTCTCTGCCTGGCTGGTTGGGATTTAGTCTTACATAGTTATCCAGGAGTTAAAATTCTATTGAAGAGTCTTAGTGTCATCAGAAAAAATAAAAGTCAGAATAACAATAAAATACCTAAAGGTGAAGTGTTCTAATTAAATAAGAAAGAATGAAATAATACATATGGAAAGTAGCCACAAGGGAAGGTGACTTGGACATCAACTTAGGTTGTCATCAGTCATCATTCAGTTTAATGCCATTGCCCCAGAAGCAATGCTTTTTGTTGTATTGTTTCATGCAAAGTTTGTTCTCACTGGAAGTAAAATTACATGAAAATCAAAGTTTCCTAATGGAATCACATACACAATGTTTAAGAACTTTATTTACCTTTTGGTAGCACTGAAGATACCACTCACTGTACAAAGAATCTCAAATTAGTAGCTTTTGGGAGAAGACACAATTTCAAGTGTTGGAAAATGGAATCTCCCAACCTGGATGATCCAGCTGGAATTGATACATTTCTTTTTATTTTTAGTGTCTGGGGTCTTTCATTTTGTTAAAAAGATTTTTAATAAATTTTCTTTCTACTTAACTGCCAAGCATAATTTTTATTGTATATTATAGGTCCTAAAATGAGTGGGCTGGGCTGTGCTGTGTATGTGTTCAGTTGTGTCCAACACTTTGCAACCCCACAGACTGAAGCCCCAGGCTTCTGTGTCCATGGGACTCCCTAGGGAACAATACTGGAGTGGCTTGCCATTTCCTACTCCAGGGGATCTTCCTGACCCAGAGGATCGAACCAGTCTCTCGAATTTCCTGCACTGGCATGCAAATTCTCCACCAGTGCTTAAAAAAAATGGAGTAGTAAAGGATGTCGGTCAACTGAGAAAATGACAATCCTTTATACATGAAAATAAAAATTCCATTTCCTTAGGAATAAAAATAGAGAGGAAAGTTCTACTTCTTGCTCATTAAATATATTGGGGAAAGGTCCATATCCAAGGCTTACTGAACAGTGTTATGTGTTCAGCAGTTACTTTAAGTTCAACATTTCAAAACCCATCTAAAGGGCACTTAATTAGTTCTTATGTGATCTTTACAAAGAGCTACCCGCAGTGTGGAAATACTGTAGTTTAACAAACTATGTTTGCGGTGTGCCCCTTATAGCATGTTGAAACAGAATTCTGCTCTTAGTCTTTCATTTGATATCAAACTGGATGGGCTTTCTAGAAACGCTACTCTGAGAAAAACAATATCAAGTTATCTTTAAAGTATACATGTTTTATCATATCACTAAAGTAAGACTTTCCATGCTCCCTTCAACAAAACATTTAAGGATAGTTAAGGGGCATTTGATCCTGCCCATCCTAAGATAAAAAATAGACAAGCAAAAAGATGTGGCTCAATAAATTAGTTTACTGTTTACTTCATATCAGAAGAGAGCTAGTTACTCAGCTAGTGAGGCCTGTCTTTGGAGTCAAATTCTTGGTTTACAAATTTAATGTCTGAGATGCTGCAGGAGGAGTAAATTTATACATCAATGACTTCAACAGTGTAACTCTCATAAAACTTTACTTTATTGCAGTTGTGCTTATTTGGGGGAGGAAAAGACTAATTTGTGAAAAAATAGACAACAGAATGGTTTTAAAGTTTTTATTGCTGTCATTTTAAAAATTTCTAGCCAGAGTTAATAGCTCATTGCCAGAATTAGCATTAAAAATTGATGGCAGAACATCGTGGCAATCAAGCTTAGACGTTAGAAATAAAATTACTGAGAAATGCTCTTTGGAATCCATCAGGTGCATCGATTTTAATATCATCAAAGCCTTAATACATAGAAGAACTAGCTTTCATATGGATTAAGAGACTTTTGGCAAAGGGCAGTAATTTTGGATGAACTTTGATAAGCAACACTATATTCACCACGATATTACATCATAGTGGAGAAGTGTTCAAATGTTGGTCAAAGTCAAACAGACAAAAATGTCCAAGAACCTGAGCATCTAATCATTCCGATCATCTCAATTCTTTTTTTAAATTTTTTTCCTATTCATTAAAATAGATGTGAACGGGCAACGACTCTACTCTGGCTCTGTCAAAGCAAAACGGTAGCTGTCAATTTAGTTTTGTTAGCTATTAAATAAAGTAAGTGGCATCACCGACTCGATGGACAGGAGTTTGAGTAAGTTACAGGAGTTGGTGATGGTCAGGGAAGCCTGGCGTACAGTCCATGGGGTCGCAAAGAGTCGGACACGACTGAGCGACTGAACTGAACTGAAAGTAAGTGAAACGGATGGGGTTTTGCCTGAAGACTTCAGGTTTTGTAGTTTTTCGCAGTTTCCTAAATAGCTCCCAATAGCAAGTTCCTGAGGATTCTTGGGGACCTTTCATTCATTGCTGGCATGAGGTAGCTGACCCAGCCCCAGAGTTGGGAAGCTACAGAAAAGCCTTCTGAGATCCGCGATTCCAGACAGCAAATGCCAAATCTCTCCTGTCCCTTCAACCCCGAGAGCCGTCCGTAGATCCCCAAAGCCGGGGTCCCTCTCAACCATCAGGGATGACGGGTGGTGCGGGGCAGGTGTGCACGTGGGGCGTGTACTGAGTGGGGCGCTGGACAGGAAAGTGTTCAGAGACGGAAAGCTGCCTCGGGTTACCTCGTTCAGCTTGCCGGGGGCCCGGCGGCGGAGCTGGGGAGTCCAGCCCCAGGGGCCTTGGGATCCGGGGTGCCAGAGCGGATCGCAAGGGTAGCGGAAGACGGGCTGGGGCTGAGGAGCCACGGGGGCGAGGGCGGCCAGCCTCCGCCGGAGAGAAAGCCGGGTGGCCCGGGGCGCCCCCCAACCGCGCCGGCCTGCCGGGAATCCGGACCGGCCGGGGGGCTCGGCGGGGCGGCTGCAGGAGGGTCTGTTCGCGCTTACCTGGAGGTAGGGCCGCCCGCGGGCCACCCCGCCCACGACGATGTCGGCCTCGGCCATGGCCCCGGTGGGCGAGAAGCCGAAGCCCACGTAGCCGGCGGTCCGCACCTCGAGGCGGAAGGCGAGCCGGCCGCCCCGCGGGCCCCAGCTCAGCCAGTACTTGCCCTCGGAGTCGAGGAGCGTGCGGTGCGGGAAGGGCCAGCCCGAGCCCCCCGCCGCCGCGCGGGGGAGCAGCCCCCAGAGCAGGAGCAGCGGCCAGCCGCACATCCTCGGGCGCGTCCAGCCCACCGGCACCTGGGCTCCCGCCGACTGGAGCGCGGAGGGCGCACGCGGAGCGGCGGCGCGAGCGGACGGCCTGGGACCGCCCCCCGGCCCGCCCGCCGGGAGGGGCCGCAGTCCCGCTCTGCCTCCCAGCCCCGCGCCGTCCGCGGGCGGACTCCCGCCGACTCCCTCCGCGACCCGCCCTTCCGGCCCATCCACCTGCCGCCCCGCGCCCCCGACTTGGTCCCCGAGGTCGGACTCGGCGGGGAGCGCAGGGACGGGCGTCCTGGAAGAGGAGAGGAGGAGGCAGAAGCCGAGGGCCGGGGGTCAGCAGAAAGGAGCGCGGAGTCCTAGCGCTTGCCTGGGCAGTGTGGGCCCGTCGCGGGGAACAGAGGGCGGGGATCCCGGGAGAGAATCAGAGATTGCTGAGGGAGGGCAAACTCAGTTCAGCAGAGGAGGCGAGGACCTGAGTAATCAGAGGGCTAATCCTGGGTTTGATGGGCAGCAAGCAAGAGAAAGTCCCGTCCAGGGTAACTGCTTAACATCTCGATATTCGCTGCATGGGAAACCATTGTAACCAGCGATGCCCTTAATCCCACCGTTCACCTCCTTCAGCTCTTTTGGTTCCTGACGCCGCGAGTCAGTGACCTGACGCTTGCCTCGTTATGCCTTGTTTTTGTTTGATTTGGTTTGGTTTTGACAAATTCTGCCAAAATACTCAGTCATTAGCAGAGTAGGTCAAGGTTGAAGCATCATTTGGGAGTTTAATTTGAAGTCTTCCTATTTCAAGTTCTGGTCATATTCGTGTTTGTCAAAAAGTGTTTTTGCCTCCACTTTTACCCACATCACTCCTGCCTTCAGAATGCTAATTACTCAGTGTAACTGCAAATTACCTTCTTTATTTATTCATTTATTTATATTCTGCCATGTTTCAGAAAACGTTCTAAGGTGGCTCACAAGATACAAATAAAACAGAATATAAAAATAAGAGCAGATAGCAGATGAGAACAGCATGGGCAAGAAGAATATACACGGTGCTGTTTGCCCTGCATTTGGAAGCCCCACACAAGCTGCCTACTTTCTCTCTTAGAGTCAGGTTTCAGCCTGTTTTTTCTTGCTCTTGTTTTCTCTTCCCGCTCCTTTTCCCGTGACTTTCCCAGAGTTACCAGCATGCATCAGAACTGTGCTCTGCATCAGAACTGTGCTCTCCCAAAGATTCAGGCATATTTGACTAATTCCAGAAGGCAGCCTTCCTGCAGATCTGCTTACCAGGGAGTTCAAGGAATTGCTTGAGAAGGGACTCATCCCAAAGAGAGAGGGGACAGAAATCTCTAGGTTTAGCCAATGACAATAGCCCAGAGAAGAGTGGTGTTCAAACCTTGGGACAAGGCAAGAAATAAGAGCCTGTGAAGACTTAAAGGAACTGAGCCGTTGAGAGCAGCCACAGTAGCTCCCTGGGCAGACATCCGAGGCAGCAGCATCAACTTCAGCAAACTAATAATTTCCTCCTTAGAACTGAGATTTTACAAGAACAGGGGTGTGGTTATTGCTGTGGCTCTAGCCAGGAAGAGGAGAGGAGTATGCAGGGAGGAACAAATGGTGGGCGCAGAGACCAAGAAGAGCCAATCTCGGTGCTGCATGAAACACAGGGACTGCAACGGAGCTATGTCATTCCAGAATGATCAAAGGCAAACTTCCTCTCTGGTGACCCTACTTTTTATTCCTAGCATAGAGGAGCCTGGAACATGTGGTTACATCTACTTCCTCGGTGGGGGGAGGAGTGTTAGATAAATTCCAAATTCACATCTAGAGTCTGATCTCTGTTTATTGTTCTGGCTTTACCTTCCATCAATCACTCTCATATCACCCACTCATTTCCCACTCGAAGGACACATAAAAATTGCCTCTAGAATCCTAAAAGAGAGCCCCGCTGTCTCCCATCACTCTGCCTTTTCAGATTGCTCATGCTCTGCCACACTTGCCTTTTCTTCTCTCCATTCTTTGAAGTATTTTCTAATCCTCCTTCCCACATTTCCATCAGATTGCGTTGACCCTTACACAGTGGTAGTGATGTCCATGGAATGTTCGCTTCAGACCTCATGATGGTACTCCTAACATTTCAGTGTCTGTTTGTAGACAGTTTCCTTCAACAGCCTTTTAGATCAGAAACAGATTCTGGTTCCTTATTCTAACCCATTGCCCAAAATATGGACCACCTTGCAATAAGTGCTTAATAAATAATTGTAGAAAGAATAAATAGATGCATTTCAGATCCTTCTGGAAGCATCCTCTTAACAAAGATAGGCTGTGGAGGGAAAGCTTGGCCCCCTAGATGTGATCAAATGCTCTGCTCTGCCCTGGTATTAAGGCAAAAATAGAAGAGATGACCACACATGGATACACAAAAATAAATGGTTTTATTCTTTCATCAAGTAAGATTGTTGAATGTGAAATTATTGCCTGTTGCTTGTCTGTAACTGGCATTGCATCTAAAGCATGCTGAGTGCTCAAGAACTATTAAAATTAATAGAATCATCTTGAGATTAGATCAACAGAACATTATTAGCATAATTTAGCTTTAAGAGATCCATTCTGCCTTGGCTGAATTACCCCAGTAAATGAAGACAAAAGAGACAATTTTATCTAAGTGTGCTTTATACGCTGCGTGGGTTTCCTGGATCAAAATTATCTCCCCATTCAATTTCATAAACTCTGTTTCCCAGTTGGAAATTAATTACTGTACAACTGCTTGTTTTAAATCCTTAAAGAGAGCAGGAAGAAAGCACTGCTCCATTAAAAACTCAGGATATATGGCCAAGAAGAGAGTAAAATCAGTAGCAAGGGGTTTCAAATTTATTTATTCACCATTGTTTTTGTAAAAATAATACTTCTTTCTTATTTAAAGCTAAAGGTCAGGAAATACAGGAAAATATGAGTAAGAAAGCAAACTTTAAAAAAATCACCTGAAATTCCGCCATCCAAAAATAACCCTTGTATGCATTCCAAGAACATCATTCCAGAACCTAGTGCCATTAAAACATTGAAGGAAGAGCCTGTTGAAAAGGAATTTGCAAAGAAACAGGTGAATTAATTTTGCAAAACTCCACTTGAAATAATGAATGACTCTAAGCATGCCAGTTCCAGTCACATTTTTTTTAGGTTTCTTCTCTACACACATGTATCTGAAAAAGAAACAGAAAAGAGATTCAGTGAGGTCTGACTTGAGTTCAGTACATTCAACCAAATTACTCATTCTTAAAAATGAGTCATTTTCTCACACTTTTCAATCAGGAATTTTAAATGAGATGTTTATTTTGAATCCTCACCCATTCTGATACACAGTTTGCCATCAGCCAGTGTGACAGAATCCATGCTGGGCTTCCTTACCTTGGAACCCTCGCTGCTGTGGAAGGTTTATTTATATTTCCATATTTGTCAACTGCAAGGGGCGGGGGGGGGGGAGGGGGGGATGGAAAAATGAAAGCTCAAGAGACCCTAACAAGCCAGTGCAAAGTCCTTGGTATGAACCAGGATTGTCTGAACTAGGTTATTTCTTAGTTAAATATGGGAGTATCATAATTTTCCTGTCTACTTGTACCTAAGGTACAACAATAAGACTAAATATTTATAAAGTTCCTGTCTTCTAGGGAGCTCAAAGAAAAATATTTATATAAGTGATCTCAGCAGTTCTCCAGCCCTCAAATAGGGAAGCTGAAGCATTTTCTCATTTTTGTCTATTCACTAAGCCTCTTGTGTGGATAGGCTTAGTTAATACACAAAAGTTGGTCACTGGTTCAAGTTAACACTGTGAGTCAGTGGTAGAAAAGCCAAAAATAGAACTTTCTTTTTCTTTTTCTTAAACTATATACTTTCCCTAGCTCTCACCTCATATTCAACAACAAAAAAATAATTTTTAAAGCCACTATGTCATCATCACAAAACTTTCAGTTGGCCTGTTATTTTTCACACAAGCAAGATGCCATGATCTGCTATTAGCCCAATATTATATTCTTTATTTTAATAATGGATGATACTAATGATGACAGTAGTGTGGGTGAAGAAGGTGAGGCCATAGTGCCTTTACTTTCATTATTAAACAACTGAAATGGCTTTCATTGAGTTCTTGAGCTTACTTTGAAAATAAGTGCCAGTTGGGATTGAAAAATCACTTTTAGGCTCTTCCATATGAAGACAACAACAAGCAAACTGCTTTCTGTTTGCAAAATCTGTATTTTGGTATTGTCTATAAACTGTGCTCTAAAATAAAACTGTTTCAACTAGAAAAGTAATAGAATGTTCTTAGAAGAGAAAAAAAAAAAATCACACTTGGGGCTTCCCTGATGGTTCAGTAGTAGAGAATGCGCCTGCCGATGCAGGAGACATGGGTTCCATTCCCTGGTCTGCGAAAATTTCACATACCATGAAGCAACTAAACCCATGAGCCACAGCTACCGGGCCTGTGCTCTAGAGCCCGGGACCCACAAGTACTGAGCCCATGGGCTGCAACTACCGAAGCCTGTGAGCCATGGAGCCCAGTGCTCACATGGAGCCCAGTGCTCCACAAGAGAAGCTACCACAATGAGAAGCCTGCGCACTGCGGTGAAGAGCAGCCCCCCGCTCGCCACAGCTAAAGAAAAGCCTGCACAGCAACAAACCCAATGCAATCAGAAACTTAAATCCATAAATGCATAAAAGTATAAAAAAATTACTCGCTTTTATCACTAATGACCATCTTTTAGAATTTACCTTTATACGTAACCATGGTGTATATCCATAAAGTGGTAGGGGAGAAACTGATTTATATAAGCACTTAGCCTATAGTATTATAAAGTGAAAGTGTTAGTCACTCAGTTTTGCCTGCCTGATTCTTTGTGACCCCATGGACTGTATGTAGCCCATCAGGCTCCTCTGTCCATGGGATTCTCCAGGCAAGAATACTGGAGTGGGTTGCCATTGTCTTTTCTGGGAGATCTTCCCAACACAGGGATCCAACCCGTGTCTTGTGTCTCCTGCATCAGCAGGTGGATTCTTTACGACTGAACCCCCTGGGAAGGCCTTCTCTAGTCAATACTTAAATAAAAAATGAAAATGTGTACGTTTCTTTCCCATGCTACAAGATTTTATTTTTCATTTTTAAATCTACACTCTAGTCTTAAGTCTTTGGAACTTTTCACATTTAAAGATCCAGATTAGAAGTTAAAGAAATTAAAGATTAATTCACTTAGAAATTAAAGATTAATTAACTTAGCCTTACATAAACACAATTTAGTCTTCCAAAATCATCTTTTTTTTTCTTTAGGTAATTAAGCAAAAGGTAACTACAAACAAATAATCAAGTTGACTGTCACTGCTATACTTGACCAAATAATTGCTGCTACCTCAACTTAGCAGAATTTGCCCAAATCGAGTCTATCAAAACCCCAGGCCATTAGAAAATTAGCTTTAGGAGTAAAACCGTTAATAGTAATGAGAACACAGGAGCATGAACAGAAGGAGCCCTACACATTAGGGGAATTTCAGTGTATTCACAAGGACCTCTTCATCTCTTCTCTTTGCCTTCCAATGAATTTATGGAAGTTAATATTTCATAAAACTAATCCAAACAGTGAGCTTGAGACACCAAAAGAATAAAAAGTAACTGTGAACATGAGGAAATGGACAGAGCCAGGTGTTGTTAACCTTCCAGTAAAATCATAGTAATGATAATGGTCGTCACAATAGTAACATTTATTAAGTGCTGTGGGAATGTTACATGAATTGTCACATTTAATCATTACAGTAACATTGCTGTTTCCTCCTTATTTGGAGGAAACAGAGGGTGAAAAATACTTTACAATTTATATAAAAGCAAAGACAACAGGATCTCCTCTCAACTGTAAAGGAAGAAATTTCTTATAATACTAAATATTTGTTAATTACCATAAACTATTACATGTCTTGCATGCATGCTAAGTCACTTCAGTCATGTCCAACTCTTTTCAAGCCTATGGACTGTAGCCTGCCAGGCTCCTCTGTTCATGGGATTCTCCAAGCAAGAATACTGGAGTGGGTTGTCGTTTCCTCTTCCAGGGGACCTTCTTAACCCAGGGATTGAACCTGTGTCTCTTTTGTCTCCTGTATTTGCAGGCGGGTTCTTTACCACTAGCGCCACCTGCATGGATTTTCATGTCTTAGAAACATTTTTATACCTTTTTTTTCCCCCAGGGGAATGTTCAAAACAGTCCCCCGTTGTCATAAATTATGCAGCCAAATTTCCCACATTTGGGAAAATCCCAGGGGGCAATGGATAAGCCTTCCCCTGAGAAAATTACCTTGGTGATTATTGTATCCCCCCTGCCAGGTAACCTCTTAAACAACTCTATTGTTAGTATTGTTATAGAATATAAATAAAATGAACAAACTCCAGGAAAAATGAATTTGATACAAATGTTTGAAGCTTTTCTTGACACAAGTTTCTAAAACTGTATGTGGTTACTGAGTTTCTTGTGGACTGGCTCTATACTATAATCGGTTCTATGGCAATGGACCATATGAAATTGAATGTTAAAAAGTCATGGTGAGGGTGAAGAAAGGAAGTGAAATTTTGAGTGAAATTGAAGGAAGTCATCTTATTTTAATGGCATTTCTCTTTTATTCTCTCTCCACACAATCTACTCAGATACAACTTCAGTTCAGTTCAGTTCAGTCGCTCAGTCGTGTCTGACTCTTTGCAGACCCCATGGACAGCAACTTAAAGTTGCAGATACAACTTAAAGTAACTCAACTATTCTTGTGAGGCAGAATGATAATTATCAATCCATTTTTCCCTTCCGCTTTTCGGATGTTAGGAAAGGAAAACTTTACATGTTGGAATTTTAAACTCTCATGCATGATAAAATGAGAGTTGGTGTCTCCTAAGTTATGAAAACTTAGAAAAACGGGGGTAGTCTGTTCCCTTCCTCAAGTACATAGTCAGTGCTTAGAATTCACAGCAGAAAAAACTTGGAGAGAAAATTGCCACGATCACTTTTTTTTTTTTCAAGTTGTAGGTATATTTTGTGTCTCCTAGTGACACCGGAGAGTAAAGGCTTTTACTCTCTCAATAACTGAGACTGTGATACAGCATTAACCAGTTAGTGAGTGCAAAATAGTGTAAGAACCTAATCCTAAAAGGAAAATTTGTTTTTTTGTTGTTGTAAATTGTTAAAAACACTAACAAACATTGCTACTTATACTATAGGATTGTTAAATCAGATTATAAATCAGTCCCTTGAACTGCAAGGAGATCAAATGTAAAGGAAATCAGTACTGAATATTCATTGGAAGGACAGATGTTGAAGCTGAAGCTCCAGTACTTTGGCCAGCTGATGAGAAGAACTGTCTCATTGGAAAAAACTCTGATGCTGGGAAAGATTGAAGGCAGGAGGAGAAGGGGATGACAGAGGATGAGATGGTTGGACGGCATCACTGACTCGATGGACCTGAGTTTGAGCAAGCTCTGGGAGTTGGTGATGGACAGGGAAGCCTGGTGTGCTGCAGTCAATGGGCTTGCAAAGAGTCGGACATGACTGAGCGACTGAATTGAACTGTTAAATCAGAAAAAAAAAAAAAATCTAAGGGAGTTTAAAAATTCATGATTTGGATAGAAACCAGAGAAATTAAAGTAATATTGTTAAAAAAAAAAAAAAAACTTTTTAAACTAGCATAACCAATGCTTTGATTTGAAAATTTTTTTTTCCATTTATTTTTATTAGTTGGAGGCTAATTACTTTACATCATTGCAGTGGTTTTTGTCATACATTGAAATGAATTAGCCATGGATTTACATGTATTCCCCATCCCGGTCCCCCCTCCCACCTCCCTCTCCACCCCATCCCTCTGGGTCTTCCCAGTGCACCAGGCCCGAGCACTTGTCTCATGCACCCAACCTGGGCTGGTGATCTGTTTCACCCTAGATAATATACATGTTTCAATGCTGTTCTCTTGAAACATCCCACCCTCGCCTTCTCCCAGAGTCCACAAGTCTGTTCTATACATCTGAGTCTCTTTTTCTGTTTTGCATATAGGGTTATCGTTACCATCTTTCTAAATTCCATATATATGTGTTAGTATACTGTAATGGTCTTTATCTTTCTGGCTTACTTCGCTCTGTATAATGGGCTCCAGTTTCATCCATCTCATTAGAACTAATTCAAATGAATTCTTTTTAATGGCTGAGTAATATTCCATGGTGTATATGTACCACAGCTTCCTCATCCATTCGTCTGCTGATGGGCATCTAGGTTGCTTCCATGTCCTGGCTATTATAAACAGTGCTGCGATGAACATTGGGGTGCACGTGTCTCTTTCAGATCTGGTTTCCTCGGTGTGTATGCCCAGAAGCGGGATTGCTGGGTCATATGGCAGTTCTATTTCCAGCTTTTTAAGAAATCTCCACACTGTTTTCCATAGTGGCTGTACTAATTTGCATTCCCACCAACAGTGTAAGAGGGTTCCCTTTTCTCCACACCCTCTCCAGCATTTATTGCTTGTAGACTTTTGGATATCAGCCATCCTGACTGGCGTATAATAGTACCTCATTGTGGTTTTGATTTGCATTTCTTTGATAATGAGTGATGTTGAGCATCTTTTCATGTGTTTGTTAGCCATCTGTATGTCTTCCTTGGAGAAATGTCTGTTTAGTTCTTTGGCCCATTTTTGGATTGGGTCATTTATTTTTCTGGAGTTGAGCTGGAGGAGTTGCTTGTATATTTTTGAGATTAATCCTTTGTCTGTTGCTTCGTTTGCTATTATTTTCTCCCAATCTGAGGGCTGTCTTTTCACCTTGCTTATAGTTTCCTTTGTTGTGCAAAAGCTTTTAAGTTTCATTAGGTCCCATTTGTTTATTTTTGCTTTTGTTTCTAAAATTCTGGGATGTGGGTCATAGAGGATCCTGCTGTGATTTATGTCGGAGAGTGTTTTGCCTATGTTCTCCTCTAGGAGTTTTATAGTTTCTGGTCTTACATTTAGATCTTTAATCCATTTTGAGTTTATTTTTGTGTATGGTGTTAGAAAGTGTTCTAGTTTCATTCTTTTACAGGTGGTTGACCAGTTTTCCCAGCACCACTTGTTAAAGAGGTTGTCTTTTTTCCATTGTATATCCTTGCCTCCTTTGTCGAAGATAAGGTGACCATAGGTTTGTGGATTTATCTCTGGGCTTTCTATTCTGTTCCATTGATCTATATTTCTGTCTTTGTGCCAGTACCATACTGTCTTGATGACTGTGGCTTTGTAGTATAGTCTGAAGTCAGGCAGGTTGATTCCTCCAGTTCCATTCTTCTTTCTCAAGGTTACTTTGGCTATTCGAGGTTTTTTGTATTTCCATACAAATTGTGAAATTATTTGTTCTAGTTCTGTGAAAAATACCGTTGGTAGTTTGATAGGGATTGCATTGAATCTATAGATTGCTTTGGGTAGTATAGCCATTTTGATAATATTGATTCTTCCAATCCATGAACACAGTATATTTCTCCATCTGTTTGTGTCCTCTTTGATTTCTTTCATCAGTGTTTTATAGTTTTCTATGTATAGGTCTTTTGTTTCTATCTTAGGTAGATATACTCCTAAGTATTTTATTCTTTTTGTTGCAATGGTGAATGGTATTGTTTCCTTAATTTCTCTTTCTGTTTTCTCATTGTTAGCGTATAGGAATGCAAGAGATTTCTGTGTGTTAATTTTATATCCTGAAACTTTACTGTATTCGTTGATTAGCTCTAGTAATTTTCTGGTAGAGTCTTTAGGGTTTTCTATGTAGAGGATCATGTCATCTGCAAACGGAGAGAGTTTCACTTATTCTTTTCCTATCTGGATTCCTTTTACTTCTTTTTCTTCCCTGATTGCTGTGGCCAAAACTTCCAAAACTATGTTGAATAGTCGTGGTGAGAGTGGGCACCCTTGTCTTGTTCCTGATTTCAGGGGAAATGTTTTCAATTTTTCACCATTGAGGGTGATGCTTGCTGTGGGTTTGTCATATATAGCTTATCTAAACATCCAGCCTGAAAAGGAAAGTTAAGATTAAAATAAAATTCAAGATATATATGAGATGTGATGTCCGATTTGTGAGGAGTCCTCTAGGAAGTTTTGGTTAGAAGAAAGATTTCCATTGATAGAAAAAAATGTTAGGTCGAGGAGCACCAGAACTCTAAAATCTGAAAGCTTAACAAAATTGTGATTTTTATAGAAGGAACATTTTATTATAAAATCAAGAAATGCCATTTGAGTCAGTTCTAGTGAGGCAGATGAACCTTGAGCCTGATATACAGAGTGAAGTAAGTCAGAAAGAGAAAAACAAATGTTGTATTTCAATGCATATGTATGGAATCTGGAAAAATGGTACTGATGAACCTATTTGCAGGGCAGGAATAGAAGTGCAGACCGAGAACAGATTTGGACACAGCTGAGGAAGGAGAAGGTAGGATGAGTTGAGAGAGTAGCAATGAAACATATACATTACCATATGTAAAATATTCATAGATGGCTAACGGGAAGTTGCTGTGTAGAACGGGGAGCTCAGCATGGTAATCTGCGACAACCTAGAGGCGTGTGGTAGCATGGGGGTGGGGAGAGGTTCAAGAGGGAAGGGACATATGTATACTTATGGCTGATTCACCTTGTTGTATGGTAGAAGCCAACACAATATTGTAAAGCAACTATTCCCCAATTAAAAGTAAATTTAAAAAATAATAATAAAATAAAAATTGTTCACCAAAAACATTAAGAAATTCTACTCAAATATTTGTTGCTCAGCTGCTAAGTTGTATCTGACTCTTTGAGACCCCATGAACTGCAACACTCCAGGCTTCCCTGTCCTTCACTACCTCCCAGAGTTTGCTCAAACTCATGTCCATTGAGTTGGTGATGCCATCCAACCATCTCATTCTCTGTCACCCCCTGCTCCTCCTGCCCTCAATCTTTCCCAGTATCAGGGTCTTTTTCAATGAGTCGGCTCTTCTTATCATGTAGCCAAAGTATTGGAGATTCAGCATCAGTCTTTCCAGTGAATATTCAGTGATTGACTGGTTTGATCTTCTTGATGTCCAAGGGACTCTCAAGAACCTTCTCCAGCATAATTTGAAAGCATCAATTCTTCAGTGCTCAGCCTTCTTTATGATCCAACTCTGACATCTATAATTGATTATTGGAAAAAACATAGCTTTGACTAGATGAACCTTTGTTGGCAAAGTAATGTCTCTGCTTTTTAATATGCTGTTTAGGTTTGTCATAGCTTTTCTTCAAGGAGCAAGCATCTTTTAATTTCATGGCCACAGTCAATGTCCACAGTGATTTTACAGCCCAGGAAAATAAAATCTGCCACTGTTTCCAATTTTTCCCCATCTATTTGTCATGAAGTGATGGGACTGGATGCCATGATCTTAGGTTTTTGAATGTTTTAAGCCAGATTTTTCACTCTCCCCTTTCACCCTCATCAAGAGGCTCTTTAGTTCCTCTTCACTTTCTGCCACAAAGGTGGTGTCATCTGCATATCTGAGATTGCTGATATTTCTCCTGGCAATCTTGATTCCAGCTTGTGATTCATCTTGCCTAGAATTTTGCTTGATGTTCTCTGCATAGAAATTAAATAAGCAGAGTGAAAATATACAGCCTTAATGTACTCCGATGTCAAGTTTGAACCAGTTTGTTGTTCCATGTCCAGTTCTAAATATTGCTTCTTGACGTGCATACAGGGGAAGGTAAGGTGGTCTGGTATTCCCAACTCTAAGAATTTTCTATAGTTTGCTGTGATCCACACAGTCAAAGGCTTGTGAGTAGCCAATGAAGCAGAAGCAGATTTTTTTCTAAAATTTCCTTGCTTTCTCCATGATTTAAAGAATGTTGGCAACTTGATATCTGATTCGTCTGCATTTTCTGAATCTAGCTTGTACATCTGGAAGTTTTCAGTTCACCTACTATTGAAGGCTAACTTGAAGGATTTTGAGTATTACCTTGCTAGCATGTGAAATGAGCACAACGGTATAGTAGTTTGAACATTCTTTGACATTGCCTTCCTTTGGGATGGGAACAAAAACTGACATTTTCCAGTTTTCAAATATTTAATAGAAAGAAATGTTCACAGCAGACATTCTCTAATGGAGAAGTTTGATTTTTTTTTTAAGTCAGTCTTTTGTGAATAGCTACCAGAATTTATAAGTTTCTGGATTTTTACCAATTATTAAAAATGATCAGGTCTTCCCTGGTGGCTCAGTGGTAAAGAATTCCCTTGCTCTTGCAGGAGACACAAATCCAACCCCTGATCTAGGAAGATCCCACATGCCATGGAACAGAAAGCTTGTGCTCCACAACTACTGAGCACAACTACTGTGCTCTAGAACCCAGGAGCTGCAACCTCTGAACCCACGTGCTGCTACTGAAGCTCCCGCACCCTGGCGTCCATGCTCTGAAACAAGGGAAGTCACCGCAACGAGAAACCCTCAGACTGCAACTGGAGAGGAGCCCCTGAAGCAACAGAGACTTGGCACAGCCAAAATAAATAAATCAAATTATAAAAATTATCAGAGCAGTGGATGCTCATGAGAAGATGAAAAGATTTTCACCTGTATAGTAGAGCAAAACCTTCCTAAGAAATCATCATGATTACACAACCCTATAAACCAATACTTTCTCACTTCCTTAAGGGATTAATCCCTTTATTTTTTTATTTGAAATTTGTGAATTTTTCATTTAGACTGCATTCCAGGATGCTGTTTTATTCATTATACTTTTGAGAACCTACTGTGTGCCCGTACTTCTAGATGCTGGAGATGCTGCTGAACAAATCTCATTAAAAAAATTCTATACCCTCATGGAGCTTGCATTTTAGTGATTAGTTCAGGAAGCATTAGAAGAAGAATCAAATTATAGGTAGTCAAAAGCCAGACAAGTTTTTGAGGTGGGTAAAGGACATATTTTTCTTTACTGTAAAACCATTTGTGAAATATTGTCACTTTATTTCGAGTTCCATCAAAAGGAAGATCAAAATAAGGACCTCCACTCTCCTGAATAAATTGTGCTGAAATGTTTTGCTCCACGTGGTAAGAATTATCAGAACATGAAGAGCAACTAAAGCAAAGCAGAAATTTGGGGGAAGAGTATTTACATCAGAGAGAACTGCATCAAGAGACTCTTAGTGGAGCCAAGACACAATAAACCATCATAAAGAAATCATGCATCTAAAGAAACAAATGGAGATATGCCATTCTGAGCTGGCTTAGAGGAGAGTGAGAATGAAATGCCAGTGCATTTCTTTATGTGATTACCCCAAAGTAGCACCTTTTAAACTCATCAACTTAACTTACTAGGAAGCAAATTCAATCAGCCAAATGAATGTTTAGGTATGACATTTTAAATCATTAACTGTGTACATATTTTTATCTCCTCTGGTCTTATATTTACTCAAATTACTTGACATACAATCACTCTTTGGGTCCCCCTGTTTCACCTCACTTCCAAAGTCTTATTTCCTCTTTGTCTTGACAGCACCCTCTAGACTACTGCCTTGGCAACGCACATGAACACCCACAAACAAACTTGATTAAATACATCTCCAATTTCATCATATATTTCATACCACATTTTTTTTAACTTTAAAAATTTTGTTTTGATTCGAGGATAATGGCTTTACAATGTTGTGTTGATTTCTGCCATACAACAGCACAAATCAGTCATAAATATATATGTATATACATAAGTCATAAGTATATATATATATACACCCTCCCTCTTGAGCCTCCTTCCCACCCCCACCCTACCCCTCTAGGTCGTCACAGAGCACCAGGCCAGGCTCCCTGTGTTAGGTAATAGCTTCCTGCTGGCTATGTATTTTATGCATGGTAGAGTATATTTGTTAAAGCTACTTTCTAAATCTGTCCCACCCTCTCCTTCCCCTACTGTGTCCACAAGTCTGTTCTCTATGTCTGCATCTCCATTCCTTTCCTGCTAATAGGTTCATCAGCACCATTTTTCCAGGTGCCGTATATATGCATTAACATGTGGTATTTTTATCCACATGCTTAAGAACATTTATATGTAAGGGAATAGCTGTGTTTGCCCAGAAAACATACTTCTTTCTAATGTCTTGTTCAGATGCTAAGTTGTGTCTGATTCTTTGTGACCCCACGGACTGCAGCAAGCCAGCTTCACTCTCCTTTACCATCCCCTGGAGTTTGCTCAAATTCATGTCTGTTGAGTCAGTGATGCCGTCCAACCATCTCATCCCCTGTCTCCCCCTTCTCCTCCTGCCCTCAATCTTTCCCAGCTGAGGGTCTTTTCCAATGAGTAGGCTCTTTGCATCAGGTTGCCAAAAGATTAGCACTTCAGCATCAGCATCAGTCCTTCCTAATATCTACCTTATCCATTTTTGCAAAAAAGTTAAAAAAAAAAAAAGTTAAAACTCATTTGCTGAGTCTACATTTGAAAACAAAATACAATTTTTAGGTCCACAGTAGAAATTGAAATCTTTCTTTTGAAGCCCATATTTTCCTTAGCCAATTATTGAGAATCTTCTGAATACCCTGAAAAATATGACGAAATAATCTCTTTACTCCCTCACAATCATAGTCTATTTTTCAAATTGAAATTCCTGATTTAAATAGGTTCAGGTTCAGATTGTAATGCACTGTTTCAGTGTTTTCAAGTACAGCTGCACTTGGCTTTGCGGCATAGAGAAGATTACATCGGAAGCATTTTCAAACGGCGTATACTTTTAATGTATGGTATTGGATTAAATACACCCAGCTTGTGATGATAGTGATGAAAGTAATCACAGTCACTTACGATTCCGTTTCTCTCCATCTCTCCCTCCCTCTCCCTTCCTTGTTCAATTTCTACAAGCAGAACACACCTAAAGGTAACAAGATATTAGTTCAATATTCTAGAAAAGGAAGAGCATGGACTTTGGAACAGAGGACCACCCAGAGCTGAATTTCAACCTTGTCACTTGCCAGCTGCGCAACCTTCAGGAACCTAGTTAACTTCTCTGGGGCCTCATTTTTTTATCCCTTATAAATTATAGATAAAATTAATAGTTATCTCATAGGATTGTTAGGATCAAATGAACTCATAAATTCCTTAAAACCTGGCACTAGGGGGTACTATTTAAGCACATGTTAAATAAATAAGCCTAAAAATAAAACTGTTTTAGAAATAATTTCTCTAGAACAAAACTGTGGAAAGTTAGTCAAGCCACCCAGTTTTTCTACCTTCCACATTTGCACCAACCTTGCCCAACAAATATATTCTATTTCAAGAAACGGAAATTGATTCCTTCTTGTCTATTTAATTCACATTTGTAAACAAACATTCCAGAAGTTAGTGTATCCATTCCACTGGTCATTAATATAAGGCAGGATCCTTCTGAAATTAGATGACACTGGAGCAGCAGAGGGGAAAGAGAGAAAAGTATAGCAAAAGTGACGAAAAGTGAAATACAGGAAAGTAGAAGAAAACATTAAAAAATCTATAATTAAAAGCATGCACGGAGTCCTGTTGACCTTGGCGGACTCCAATAACAAGGTTACAAGAGAAGTGGTCTAGCCTTAACAGTAAATGCAGAGGTGAACAGCTCCAGGGCAATCACATCAAAGGCAAAGGGAAAGAGCTGGTACGAAGGGGCCCCACCCAACCTCCCCGGATGGCCTGGGTTTGACATCGTTTTCCAGCAGACTAACCAAACCAGCAGTTTTGACCCTAAGCGCAAATCTTCACCAACCCTGGTACATGAGCCTGCAAGTGATGTTACAGGCAGTTCCTCTTGAAGATCAAGGAGCACACAGAAATCAGAGGCAGATCTTTCATCCCCTTGTCTCTTGAGTGGTGACTTCTTGGGACCCTTGAGTTTGACTGGGATGAATAAAGACCCTCTCAGACGTGCAGACTCCCCCTGAGGCTTTTGACATCACTCGCCAAGCACTTGCTTTCTATGAGCAGCGTCATGTCGCCCTTTGACCTAGTTCCTGGAAGTGTTCTGAGACAGCTATTCATTTGTAGGAAAGTTAAAATACCAATCTGGGGGCCTCAGAAATCGTTTTGAACTAGTCATTAATTCTGAAAATTTTAAATATGAATTTTTGGTTTATTTTTTATTGCTCTTTAATTCCCAGTTTACTAAATCACTGTTCAAATCTATACTGGAAAAAAACCCAGCCAAACAAGCAAAAAATAAACATAAAACAGACCAGGAGTAAAATATGTAGCAAGAAACAAGCAAGAAGTATTTTAATTTACGTTTATCAAGAAAGGAATTACAATTTCCTTTGCTGCTAAATCACTTCAGTCGTGTCTGACTCTGTGCAACCCCATAGACAGCAGCCCACTAGGCTCCTCTGTCCCTGGGATTCTCCAGGCAAGAATACTGGAGTGGGTTGCCATTGCCTTCTCCAGAAATTTCCTTTGAGGTCAATGGAAATGTAATTTCTCTGTGTGGTAGAGAAAGTTGGCTCCATAGGGTTATGCTAACAGTATGACACCTGACCTTCTTGGGCTGAATCTCCTTACCTATAATCAATCACCAGCTTTGTTGTGAATGGACCTATTTCAGAGCACAAAATCTTTCTAATTAATTAATTTAAATTATGAAAAGTTCTTGGCACAAAAAGACATAAAGAATACCTTAACACATTTCTAAGTAAAGATGATTAACCACACACTTGATTTCCTCCTGGACTAACATGGTTTTTCAAAGCCCTACACCCACAAAGAAAAAGAAAATGTTAGGGCAGAAAACAGAAGCAAAGGTTTGGAAACCATGAAGCATATGCATCAATGGTGACCAACTTAGTACATCTGAGAAAACAAAACCCTAACCTGGCAATAGAGAAAGTCCAGGAGCAAAGCGACTTCAAGCCCGGCATCTCCAAATGACCAAGCACAGCGAATTCCAGATAATCCTGCAAGTGAGGGTGATGGGAAGGGGAGGGCAGTGAAAAGAGAAGATTTAGAAAGTTTAGGAAGTAGTTCAGTCCTTCACACAGGTAACCAAATCCCCTCCGGTCTCCTTATCTGGGTTAATGACCCTCATCTCTGCATGCGTGCTCAGTTGCTCAGCAGTCCGACTCTTTGCGAGCCTGTGGACTGTAGTCTGCCAGGCTCCTCTGTCCATGGGATTTCCAGGCAAGAATATTCAAGTGGGTTGCCATTTTCTTCTCCAGGGGATCTTTCCGACCTAGGGATCAAACACGTGTCTCCTGCATTGACAGCTGGCTTCTTTACCCACTGAGCCAGCGGGAAGCCTTTTCCAGCCCCACATTGAAGGTTTATTCTCCAAAAAGGGTAACAGAGCAATTCGAATTGAGGAAGGAGGAGAGGGGATTAGGTGGCACTGAGGCAAGAGTCCTGTAGGGGAAGAGGGGAAATTCATGTGAAGTGCAGAATGTCACACTACAGTTTTGTCTCCACCAGCTTCCAGAATCCTGAGCGCTGACAGACTCACCAGACTAGAAGACCATTCACTGAAGAATCTACCCAACCTAAAGATTTTAATGTTGGGTGCCTCCCAATAAAACTGCTAAGTCAAGTCACGCTGGAGTATACATGTCCCACTAGACCCTAAAACTTCCTGTTCAACTCTCCAACTTTCAGTATAAGTGAAGCTGCAAAAGATAACAAGGTATTTGAGGGAATGCTCTACTGTTTTAAAATGAAAGTTGAGATGGGGGCTGGGGAACAAAACAGATCATCAAAAAAAATGCAACTTGAGGAAATGGAAACTAGTTTGAGAAAACATAGTACAACAAACATCTATCATTAACATCCTCAGAGAAGTAAGAAATAATATAGCATCTGTGAAATGCTGGCAGGATGCCATAAGAAAGAAACTGTCAGATAATAAAAGGAAATCTCAGAGATTAAGAATAAAATACCATAAATGAAAAGCTCAAAAGAAGGCATAGAGAATAATGTAAAAAAAAGAGGGAGGTAAAATGTAAAAATAAGATGCAAAATAGCTATTTTTAATAGCACCAAATTAGTAAGGAAGCTTCTGTCCAAATAACAGAAATTCCAGAAAAAGAAAGCAGAGTAACTTGACTATAGAGGAGGGAAAAGTTATCAAATAATTCAAGAAAATCTCCCAAAACTGTAGAGATGGCTCCACTGGGTTCAGGATGAAAATAAAATTGTATTAAAAGAACATCATCATAAAATCACTAAAATATGGGATGAAAACAATCTGAAAATTGCCTGAGAAAAAAAATGTGTAAAAAAATGAAAATTGGATTGGATCAAACGTCCCAATAGCTCGCTGGCACCCTGAGGTCATTAGAGCAAAGCTATCAAATTTCCTAAAGAAAATTATTTCCAACCTAAAATTTAGATCCAGTCAAATGACCAAAGATGTTGCTGTTTCTTGTTGTTCAGTCATCTTAGTATTAAGTATTTCAATCCATAAACATAAAATACCTCTCCATTTACATGTTACCACAATGTCTTCTGTAAATTTTAGCAGCCAAGTTTTATATTTTTTCTTCTACTTGGTTTGCTCTTCTTTTGTAAAGTTTGTTACTAAGTATTTCATTTTCTTTAATGAAATTATGAATGAAATTGTGTTCTTAATTTTATTTTTGGATTTTTGGTAGCTGTTGTTCAGTCATTAAGTCGTGTCCAATTTTTTGCAACCCCATGGACTGCATCACACCAGGCTCCTCTGTCCTCCACTGTCTCCTGGAGTTTGCTCAGATTTATGGTCACTGAGTTAGTGATGCTATCTAACCACCTCATCCCCTGTCATCCCCTTCTCCTCCTGCCTTTAGTCTTTCCCAGTATCAGGGTCTTTTCCAATGAGTCAGCTCTTTGCTTCAGGTGATCGAAGTATTGGAGCTTCAGCTTTAGTATCAGTCCTTCCGATGACTATTCAGGAAAATAAAATTGATTTTTATATATTGATCTTCTACCCAATCTTGCTGAACATGTTTATTAGCTCTAATAGAATCTCTCGGTTTTCAGAATACAGGATCATATCACCTGAATAAATAAAATTTTACTTCTTTTCAAACTGGATGCCTTTTGTTTCTTGCTAGAACCCCCAAATACAATGTTGAATAGAAGTAATAAAGAATGGCTATCTTTGCCTTGTTCTTGATCACGGGGAAGGAACATTTTATTCTTTCATCATTAAGTACAATCTTCACTATAGGTTTTTCAACAAATGCCCTTTGTTAAGTTGAGAAAGTTTCCTTCTGTGTCTAATTTGTTGAGATATTTTTATCCTAAATAGTATTGATTTTGCCAAATATTTTTTCTGTACCTATTGAGATGGCTATATGGTGTTTTCCTCAGCTTTATGGTTGCTTTTTGGGGAGAGGATATATTTATCGCCTTATTCTGACAGGCTACAAGTAGGAGATCCCAATGAAATTATAATTTTGAGTATCATATTATTTATTCTAATGTAATTCATGATTATTATTTTCCTCATTTATTTTTAAATCTGATATATTCACATATTTATTTTATATTTATTTATTTTACTATTTAAAATGTTTTTAATATATTTCATTGTATTTAAAATATATTAGACTTTTAATTTCATAATCCTTTAATCCAAACTCCTGGGTATTCAGTTCTGTAGCTTATTATTTTTTTGAATCTCACTCATAATGGTTTATTTGTGTGCTTTATAATCTTGTAATGTATGGTTATATTTATTAAGCATACATTACATGGGAATCATGGTTTGAAGACATCTTTCTCCAGAGAGGATTTATAATTAATTTCGCCAGACACCTCAAGGCTACCAACTCTAGACCATGTTCGGTGAATTTTTTTAGTTTGACGCTCTTGGTTCCAAGAAGTATAAATCCAAACCTGAAGCCATGTGAGGGTCCAACAGTGGTTACAAATTCTTCGTAAACAGTATTTTTCCACCAGAACTCAGGCCAGTTAGGATGACTCTTGTTTTCCTTTCCTGGTGGGCAGATTTTTCTAGTCTCCCTTTGCTAAGGGTGTAACACTCACAGGGATCCAGTTATACTGTTAGTTTTCATTCCAAATTCCCCTCTTCCTGAGTCTAAGCCTTAGTTATTAATAACTGCTGTGCTTAGAAGATTATGCCTCAGATCCAGGAAGATGGAGACTGGAAAATCCCTTGGGAATAACTACTAACTCAGTGCTGTGCATTGCAAACGTTTTTAGTTCTTTGTACCTGCTTTTCCTTATTTCTTCAGCGCACATCTGTGTGTATGCAGTGGTGCTTATCTAGTTTCCCAGACAGCCTTCAAGGATCTTTACTTTCTGCTGTTCGTATCCTTGGTAGTTCCCTCCCACAATGAATCATGGTTGACCCGTGTGTCCATTAGGTTAATGTGGAAATAACCATGTGTGCCTTCTAAAAAAAGCCATAAAAACAATGCAGCGTCCATCTTGGCTTCTCTCATGGATTGCTCTCGGGTAAACTGGCATCTCATTGCAGGAACTTTCAAGCGCACTGTGCAGAGTCCCCCATGGGGATGAACTGAGGCCTTCCACCAACAACCAGCATCTGCTTTCCAGCTATGTGGGGGAACCACTTTGGGAGCAGATCCCAGCTTGGCTGCTCCCGAAATCTTGATTTAAAAAACTTGTGAGAGATAATGAATGTTTACTGTTGCTGTAAGCCATTAAGTAATTTGTCGCACAGCTATAGAAATCCAATATTATACCATATCCTGCATTTGAAGATGTCTTATAAAGATGTTCATATTTTTTAGTCCATCATACTCCCAGATACAGAGTATTGGTCACGAAAAAAGAAAAATGCTCTTGTCTTAAGGCCTTTTCACTTGCTCATCCCTTCACCAGTCATCCGATCTAAAATCCCACCCCTGCATACTTTCTATGCTCCTTCCTCACTTTTCCCCTCTCCTTAGCATTTATCACTATTAAACATATTACTAATTTATTTTTAAAAAATAGCTACTATATATTCTGAGTAGCTAAAATGATGGAGATTATTATGAACAATTATATGCAATAAAATGGAAAACATAGAAGAAATAAATTTGAAGAAACATACAATTTCCTGATACTAAATCAGAAAATAATAAAAAATATGAACAGACTGATTACTAGTAATGAGATTTAAACAGTAAAAAACAAAAGCAAACAAGTTGAAAAACTCCCCCAAAACAAAATTTCAGGACCAGACTTCTTCACAAGTGAACTATACCAAACATTTTAGAGTTAACATCTCTTCTCAAACTATTAAAAAAAAAAAACTGAAGAGGAAATTTTTATGGTGACAGTAACTAGACTTATTGTGGTGATCATTTTATAATGTATATAAATACTGAATCACTATGTTGTACACCTGAAACTAACATAGATCAATTATACTTCAGTTTAAAAAACTGTCTGTATTCCAACTAGAACATGTATTCTATTAAGAGCTGGGATGTTGTTCTGACTAGTTCACTGCTGTGTCCTGTGACCCAAGGACTGTTCCTGGCAAACAGTCAATGTCTAATAAATATTTATTCTCAACCCAGGAATCAAACCTGAGTCTCCCACACATTGCAGGCAAATTCTTTACCGTCTGAGCCATCACTTTCATCAAAAAGTGAAAAACCCTCCTAGTTGGTTGCTGACGTCCCCAGTAGAGATCCTCAAGTGGAGGTGCAGGGGTTGAACGTGGGGCCTCATGCGTGCTAAGCACACACTCTACCACTGAGTTACACCCCCCTCCTCCCGACAATAAATATTTCTAGAATTAGTAAAGGAGGAGATGAAATTTTCACAGAAGGCAATGGCACCCCACTCCAGCACTCTTGCCTGGAAAATCCCATGGACGGAGGAGCCTGGTAGGCTGCAGTCCATGGGGTTGCGAAGAGTCGGACACGACTGAGCGACTTCACTTTCACTTTTCACTTTCATGCATTGGAGAAGGAAATGGCTACCCACTCCAGTGTTCTTGCCTGGAGAATCCCAGGGACGGGGGAGCCTGGTGGGCTGCCGTCTATGGGGTCGCACAGAGTTGGACACGACTGAAGTGACTCAGCAGCAGCAGCAGGTGGAATTTTAGCCTGAACTGCAGCCGTATCATCTTGATAAAATCTTACTCTACTAATTCCCAGTAGAATGAAGTCCCAGTTCTCCAGATTTGTAGGTGTAATGTGCCAAGTTTCTATCCGTCCTATTTGTATTTATTCATTTCGACATCCATACCACTCATCTAGCTTCTAATCATTAAAATTTTTTGGTTAGTGAAATTTCCTGAGTTTCCTATTTCCCTAGAAATAGTTTGTTTTGGCCCAAGTTTGATATCTTTTATCTATGTAAAGCTTATTTTTATAGAACAAGACCTCCATATTGGAACTAACACTTTTCAGGTCTCTGAAACCAGAAAAGGGGTGGAATTTCACAAGTTCCCCCATTTATTTGGGCTCAGCCTTTCCTCCATCATTTCACCTAATTATTAAACTTAGGCATTGTAAACTCTGTTTCTTATAATGCTAAATTTGAAAAACCAAATTCCTACACAGTCACTTTAGAAAACTCCAAAAGGAAAACTGAATACAAAAGTTAAAAATTTTTTTTCTCCCTGCATATTTAATTAAAATGGCTTTTTAACGTAAATCCCACAAAAGGATTATGTTTATTTGGCTATTCTTCATCAATAAAAAATGTGTTTGTGACTTCAAGTATTCAAATGGAGAAGAATGCTCATTTTCAAAAAGAAAGAATGTGACCTAGTTAGACTTATTTATTCCTTGCTTTCATCTTACAGATTTTTGTTATGCCAGAGAACACCAAAGCATGTCCATTTTTTGTATTAAAAAGAATACAAACAACAGTTGATTTTTAACTTAAGCAAGATTGCCCTAATATTGTGAAATATTTACTTGACTAGAGTATGGAGAAGAGGGTTATTTCTGTGCCTGGGACATACGGATGTTTTAAATATGTCATGAGACTGTTATTTGGCTGATTAAAGTCAGATCTTCACACAGCAAATGAATCAAGCCAATTACCCTAGAAATTCTTGTTGGTGTTAGACTAATTCAGTTGTCAGTGTGGTGGAGAGAAGCAACAGAATCAAAAATCACTTGGAATAAACAGTATGCTTACCAAAATACAATATATTTTTAGTTCTGAAGGTTTTTTTTATAATAATATAGAAAATTTAAAAATAATATATGGATCAATTACCCACGAGTATTCTAATGATGTTCAGTTCAGTTCAGTCCAGTCACTCAGTCGTGTCCGACTCTTTGCGACCCCATGAACTGCAGCACTCCAGGCCTCCCTGTCCATCACCAACTCCCGGAGTCCACCCAAACCCATGGGAGGGTCTTCTCCTGCCCTCAATCTTTCCCAGCATCAGGGTCTTTGCAAATGAGTCAGCTCTTCACATCAGGTGGCCAAAGTATTGGAGTTTCAGCTTCAACATCAGTTCCTCCAATGAACACCCAGGACTGATCTCCTTTAGGATGGACTGGTTGGATCTCCTTGCAGTCCAAGGGACTCTCAAGAGTCTTCCCCAACACCACAGTTCAAAAGAATCAATTCTCCGGTGCTCAGCTTTCTTTATAGGCCAACTCTCACATCCACACATGACTACTGGAAAAGCCATAGCCTTGACTAGACGGACCTTTGTTGGCAAAGTAATGTCTCTGCTTTTTAATATGCTGTCTAGGTTGCAAGATACTATTATTGCTATTGTCACCTCCAGTGGAACAGTTAATAAGATTCAAAATTACATGTAAAACACCCCAAATTCTCCTTTCTTTGAGATAGTCATATGTTGTTTTATTGAAACCAATTCACCCCTTCTGAAATGAGTTTAAACTGCTACGAGTTCACAGAGAGGGTTTTCAAGTGCACACAGGGGCAAATGGAAATACATATGTGAACATGCATGGAGTGGGGTGGGTGAAAGGGAGAGCAGAGGAGCACCCCTTTCATTCATCAGTCTACCAGCAGCCCTGGGATCAAGCTGTTGTGCTTGTATTTTTTCAGCACATAGAGCACTTTTCACCAAATTGGTATAAAAGTTAAGTGCATGTAATTTTCCTGGAAGAAAGCTCTCTAGTGTTCCTGTGTCTGCAGATGCCATTCCAGTTGGTTCTCAGGTGATTGTCATGTGGGAAATATGAACTGAATTCATCTTACATGAGCTAATGCAAGAGATACAGAAACCAGAGTAACTGGCAACAGACTGATGCCACTCTAATGGCAGAAAGTGAAAAGGAACTGAAAAGCCTCTTGATGAGGGTTAAGGAGGAAGGTGAAAAAGCTGGCTTAAAATTCAGTATTAAAATCTAAGATCATGGGATTCAGTCCCATCACCTCATGGCAAATAGAAGGGAAAAAGATGGAAGCAGTCACAGATTTCCTCTTCTTGGGCTTGAAAATCACTGTGGAGAGCGACTTCAGCCATGAAATTAGAGGACAATTATTTCCTGGCAGGAAAGATATCACCTCGCTGACAAAGGTCCATCTAGTCAAGGCTATATGGTCTTTCCAGTAGTCATGTACAGATGCGAGAGTTGGACCATGAAGAAGGCAGAGGGCCGAAGAATTGATGCTTTCAAACTGTGGTGCTAGAGAAGACTCTTGAGAGTCCCTTGGAAAGCAAGGAGATCAAATCAGTCAATCTTAAAGTATATCAATCCTGATTATCTTTGGAAGGACTGATGCTGACACAGAAGCTCCAATACTTTGGCCACCTGATGCAAACAGCTGACTCATTAGAAAAGACCCTGATGCTGGGAAAGATCGAAAGCAGAAGAGGATGGCCGGTTGGCATCACCGATTCAATGGAAGTGAACTTGGCAAATTCCGGGACAGGGAAGCCTGACGTGCTACAGTCCACGGGGTCACAAAGAGTTGAACACAGCTTGGTGACTGAACAACAACAAAAGGTCAACAGCCACTGAGAAGACAAGAGACTCAGGTCTCAGTAGAAGCTGATCTTTAGAGAACCCCTAAACTTGAAGGAGGAAGATGAACTTGGGTTGGTTCTCTTTACTTGTTCATTTAATATATATGTACCTATGTATAGCATATAATTAGAGTAAGCAAGGTTATTTAAGGAATAGATTATTGCACCTGAAAAGGGAAAAGGCTGAAGACAAGGTCAGAGAAAAAATAAGACTGCAAGCCTTTTCACTGAGATATCTGAACGTTTAGGTCTCTGGGCTCCTGCCTCCAACAAGTCTGAGAGAAGCTCAAGATGTTTTTTCTTGGGCTATCTTTTGAAATGCAAGAGAAAGGAACTAATTTCCTGATCCAAGGGGTATAGTCCCTTACTCCTACTCATATTTGTGCCCCATAAATCTTATTCCTAGCTCTGTCTGCTCTTCTAAACTGGGAGTCCTGGAACATGAGTGCCAGAAATGCTTCTTCATTAAGTATACTCACTCGACAGGTATCTCCAAACTGAAAATGAGAAATATGTATCAACTGACTACACACTGGTCACTCAATAAAGGTTTTGGGGGTGAAGAGTAAAGGATAAAAATACAAACATAAAACTCAATCCCTAACTGAACTTTTTTTTTTTTAATTCCACGGTCAACTGGTTAAACATCAATATCCATAATGTATTCTGTTGTGTACAAGATTTAATAGCATATTCTGTATTAGAAAGCCAATAGATTAACTGGCTAAAAATATTTTTATGTGTTTCTTTTTTTGTATGTTCTGGACACAAATTCACAACACTTAGTTTCTTTATTCATAACTTATGTCCCAATTACAAACCTACCAACTCTTACACCTTCTGTTAGCTTTTTATTTTTACTTAATTTTAAATAAAACAACTATTTATTCACTTACTCTTGGTTGTGCTGGGTCTTTGTTGCTGCACGGCCTTTTCTCTAGCTGCAGCGAACGGGGGCTACTCTCCAGGTGCGGCGCGCAGGCTACTCATCGCGGTGACTTCTCTCATGGAACGTGGGTTCTGCAGCATGCAGGCTTTATTAGTTGCAGCGCGTGGGTTCAATAGTTGTGGTCTCAGGTGCTAAAGCACAGGCTTCATAGTTGTGGCACACAGGTTTTGTTGCTCCAAGGCATGTGGGATCTTTTCAGACCAGGGATTAAATCTGTCTCCTGCATTGGCAGGCAGATTCTTTACCACCCCACCACCAGGGAAGCCAGGGAAACCCTAGTTTTTAAACCATTTGTAACGGGGGATATGTTTTGAACTCAAGTATAATGTAAAATAATGATAATTGGCGACAGCTCTGGACATATGGATTAGAGTGTTTATAGTTATTAAACTTTAGAAAAAATATAGTTGAAGGGAAGTAACATGAACATAAAGTTTATATGAGTGTTTGTGAATCTCTTTAAATTCATTAAAAACAACCTACAGTGAACTTTCTCAAATGTAAACAGTATTGATTTTCAAATGTCAAAAGTTGCTCATTCAATCATGTGCTTTCTTCAAATGGAGACAAATGGGGTAGTAATCAATACCGTGTAATAATATTTGAAACAAAATCTAAGGCTGCAAACAGAAAATGTCTTATTATTTCTATTCTTCTTTAAACAACTCTTAACTCTGTCCTTTATTGGTTTAAAGTATGCTTTTCAATATTTAGATTTATTATTTCTTGGACTAGTTAATTGATTTTTTTCTGTAAAATCTCTTATGTATCATCATCTGAGTCAAATTAGGTATTAAACAACATGGCCTGCAAAATTTAAAAGAAGACATGTACGTCTGAGTATTACTTTTCCTGGGGATAAACAAATAAGCATGTCGTTTAATGTCTGAAATTCTGCTTTAGAGAAAAAGCATGCTATTTGAAACTAAAGTATGTATTATTTCTGTTAGGCTTACTGCATTTATCCCATGTAAGTTTGATTTTTAAACATAAACATGTATAAGAGCAATAATACCAACAAATGTCCTCAAAATTATAAGCTACTTAAAACAAGTTTTTCAATCTATCAGTGATACATCAAAGATTTAAATGAATCTTTGTAAGCATGGCCAAGGTACCCACAGGCATATGCCTCTACAGAAGCCAAAAAGCATACCTCAAAGGGATTAAAAATGAAGGCCAGGGGTGGAATGGTGGGGAGGGAGGTTCCTGAGGGAGGGGTATATATAATTATGACTGATTCACGTTGATGTACAGCAGAGACCATGATACTGTAAAGCAGTATCTGGAAACGCACACGACCATATGTAAGACATCAGCGAGAAATGCCGTCTGACTCGGAGCTCAAACCAGTGCTCTGCGACAGCCTCGAGGGGTGGGATGGGGTGGACTTGGGAGGGAGGTTCAAGAGGAAGGGGACTTATGTGTACCTACGGCTGGTTCATGTTGATGGCAGAAACCAACACAATATTATAAAGCAATTGTCCTTCAATTACAAATAAATCTTAAAAGAGTATAAAAAAATAAATGAAGGCAGACCATCATGACACATGGGCTGTTGAACTGACTTCATCAGGTAGGGATTTTGGACTGAAAGGTGAGTCATTCTACTCACTGAAGTTTTCCATTGAAACCAGCACCTGTCGAATTCCTGAGAAATCCTTCACTGAAGCTAAGAAGAGAAAGCAATCCCTTTCTCTGCTGAACACACTGGGAAAAGCACAGTCCACAGAAGAAACTCCGGTTTTGAAGTTTTGAAGCCAAGAAAAGAAAACAAAAGAAAAGCTGGCGCTATCGGCAGGCATGAAGAGGAGGCAACGAAGCAACATGTCATTGAGGTCGGCCTAGCATCCAGAGCTAGAGGAATCAACAGCCACTGTATCAGCATCTTCCTCAGGAATTGATGAAACCGCTGAACGAAATGCTAGATTCCCCAAACTACCTAGGATGGGGACTCAAAGTATTTAGAAAACTTTCTGGAAGGATGTAAACCAAACAATTAAACACTTTTTATTGGAAAGAGGGATAACTGGAAACCTTAAGTCTTTTACCTTCTATATTTTAACATCATTTAAAAATAAACGTGAATTATATTTATAAACATGAAAATCAGTAAAGATGTTTTCACAATCATTATTTTTATGTATTGGTTTAAAGTTACACCACAGAGAAAAATTCAGCTGATAGTGTTGTTCAGAAGGTATAAACTTTGTCGTTCTTACTCCCTCTGCTGGCTGGTCAAAAAGGACCAATGAAGGAAACTTCCTCCCGGCCACCTATTCTAGGAGACTCTGATGGGGAGCAGAACAGTAGCATCTCTTCTTTAGGAACTCTCAGTTGCAGAGGCAGGACCATATGGCTGGTCGTTTCTCGGTCTGAAGGGAGTCAGGAGACTCTCAGGAAAGATGATTCTTTTTGAAGAATTCTCAGTGTGAAAGCAGTCAGAATTTGTCACCCTTTAAAAGGGGGCTTCCTTGGAGGCTCAGTGGTAAAAAATCTTCCTGCAAATCAGGAGGTGTGGGTTCAATCTCTGGGTCAGGAAGATCCCCTGGAGAGGGAAATGGCAACCCACTCTAGTATTCTTGCCTATTAAATCCCATAGACAGAGGAGCCTGGAGGACTATAGTCCATGGGGTTTGCAAAAAGAGTTGGACACGACTGAGTGACTAAAAAACAACAATAATTCCCTTAAGACCTACCAATGGTATCTCACGTGTGGTTATTTTTAACCTTAAATTTGATAAATGGATTAAGAGCCTCAGTTTACCAAATGACAGCCCTTCCTTCTTGTGTCTGTCTGGAATTTTCCAGGAAACAGAAAAAGTGTGTTGCTTGCAGTCAGAGCAGACTCATGGGTCACTTTATCCTGCAGGTACTCGGCCTTCAGGAAAGCCATCCACCCCTTCAACCCATAGCCACAGTCACGCTAGGAGACACACAGTGATGATGACCCCAGTGTGAACTCCTGGGGGCACACTTTCTCCTGCAGATTCAACAGCTCTTCCTTCCTGCCTCTTGGGCCGTGGACTTTGATTGGTGCTGGCTGCCTCAGCTAAGGGCTGACCTCGGCTGTGTGGATGAGGACCTGGCTTCTGCGGCCCTGAGACACCTTTCATGCTCCCATTGCTTCTGTCTTCGGTCCTCACGCCCTGCAGTATGCCTTTTGATTCCCACGTTGACTGCTTTCTCTGCTAGTTGGAAGGACTGTCCTCTCCTTGTGTCCAGCTCTTTCAAAGACAAGTTCTCACAGTCGAGAAATAGCCCCAGTGGCAACTCATTCTGTTCTTTTTTTGTCCCTACTGCAGCCTGTATAATCTGTCAATATGATGATTTTTTTTAAGTTTAAATCGTAAAATAAACCACTCAAGTGCTGAGTCTAACAGACAGTTCACTACGGGGGATTCCCCCCCAAAGGCTGCTCTTGTGCCTTCCTGCTACCTGTCCTCACTTCCACACTCACTGTCCTTCTCACCCTATGCTGTCTGTCCACTGGCATGACTCCACTCGACTGAACTCACACTCTGAACTAATTTCAAGGTCTTTGGTAGGGATGTGATGCTAATGAAAGCATGTGGCTAATTGCCTTCTAGCATGCTGTGACAGAGACGCTTTGAGTATCTGCTTAGAAATGTACAAACACACCCTCCAGAGAGATGTCAGCGGTGGTCAGAGGTAGATTTATAGATTTACCAAGTTGTCAATGAATCTTAATGTTAGGGCCTCCCATTTGACCGGTTCTAAGGCCTCCTGTGTTCTCTGGTTAACTGGAGAAGGAGTGGCCCTAGCTATCCATGAGCAGGAAGCAGGGAGCAGTGCCCAGCTTGGCACTCACCCTCTGCAACCTGACAGTGGTACTGGGGCTCCAGATATAACCTCAGGCCTCCAGATCATATCTGTGAGAAGGGCTAAGGAGATGTCTCTCTGCTTACGGGCAACTATGACCAGCATTCAGGAATATTTTCTGTCGATCACCTCGGGAACCACCCACTCAGAAGAGGAGGCAGAAAAGACCTAATCAAAGTGGACCATCTGCTGCGGCAGGAGGTTATCAGGATCCATACCCAGTGACATCAACAGGCTGGAGTTTTCTTATTATTTTCCCGACCACTGCTTCAGAAAGAAATTCTGATGAGGCATTAGCAATAATGAATGAAGAAGTTGCAAGAAAGCTTTCTGATCACTCAATTTCCATCAATCATGAGAGACGAAAGATTGAATTTCCATTCTTTCTAGAGTAAACACTGCAAAAAACTTTCATATGGAAGAGATACAGTGTATGCAGCTCGAAAATGTAGGAAGAAAATTGTTACAGAACTGTTAGACATATTATTATTCATCTTTTTTTTTTTTTAATTTTGTGGTATTGGTGCTATTTGTCTGTTTTAAAAATAGTATGTCTGTGATTCATTTTCTTATTCTAAATACTTTCATAGCTTATTTTTGTATTCGTAATTTTGTGTTCTTGTTCTTAAAGAAGGCCCACCCACCTGGCACTAGTCTGTCCAACACAAACTGTTGTCTGGTCCCATTTGGGCTGTGACTTAGCAAGGGCTAACCATGCAGCGACAGAGGCAAAAGAAGGGTTTTTAATTTTGATGCAGTTTAATTAAATCAATTGACCATGGATGTAATAATTTATATTAGGACTCTCAAGTTTCTTCCACTGATCTATATGTTCCTTCTTGTGCCAATATCTCATTGTCTTGATTACTACTCATTTATAGTAAGCTTTGAGGGCAATATTTATTCTTGCTTTAAGATCCTGATATGACAGATGTTTTCCAGTGAATGATTCACCCCCCCCAAAAAGGAATCAATTTCTCCTTGCTCTCTTTTATAGAGCTTGAGGAGGTTTTTAGATGAAAAAAAAAGAAAAGAATACAAATGTCATATTGAAATTATTAAATGGGAGATTTGGTCTCTTCGTTTTCTCTTAATACAATGATTCTTTTTAAAAAGGTTAAAACATACTACTTTACAAATCATAAATAGCTTTGGGGAATTAGCAAAAAGTAGACCTTTGAGCATTCTTTAGTTAAAAATTACTGGCTAACCTTACCCTAGTTCTCTGAGATACATTACCACCAAATCCTAGAAAAGCAAATCAGCAAGAAGCCTGACCCATGAATCTCAGTGACCCTTACACACCTAAGTGTCTCCTCCAACCAAGTTTAATTTAAACCAAACTTTGCGCAGCACCAAAATAAGACCTGCTTTATCTTAAAAAAAAAAAAAAAAAAGGATTTTTGTTTTGTCATTGTGTGATATATTTGGGATTAAAGGTTGTTTCCTACTAGAACTACTTAGGAAAAAAGTTAAGTCTAGATTGCCCCAAGGGCTTCCCTGATGGCTCAGTGGTAAAGAATCTGCCTGCAATGCAGGAGACCCACGTTCGATCCCCGGGTGGGGAAGTTCCCCTGGAGAAGTAAGTGGCACTCCAGTATTCTTGCCTGGGAAATTCCATGGACAGGGACGCCAGGCAGCAGTCCATGGGGCTGCAAAATAGTCAGATACAACTTAGCAACTAAAACAAAGTACCCCAAAATCAAAGCATATTGTTTGCTGTGAGTGATCAAATCCCTCTCTGAAATAACTCTTCTCCTTTGTCTGTATTTTTTAAATTACATAAAAATTATGACATTTATAATGCAATTGATGCTGAATTATTACCCAACAGGCTAAGTAAGTGCTTAAGATACCAATAAAGCAGATGAACCAGAAATTACTAACAAAGTTTAACTGTGATGAACTTATGCAGCATTTCAAAGTAAGGAAATCTAGAAAAAAACATTTTAATTTCAGTATTTAGGTGAGCTTTATGATCTTTTGAAAAAATAAATTAAAAAAAAAATTAAGATCTGGGCTTGCCATCACAGTCTTTTTAGTATCTGGAGCTTCTAAAATTCTCATTCCAGGCCTGGATTAAAAAAAAAGAAAAGAAAAGAAAACTCTAAACACAGAGGGTTAAGGCATCAAAGATGAAAGCTAGTACACTCACAACTATTTATACTGCAAAAGCTTTGCCCTTCTGCAAG
Source organism: Odocoileus virginianus (assembly GCF_023699985.2). Lineage (NCBI taxonomy): Eukaryota > Metazoa > Chordata > Mammalia > Artiodactyla > Cervidae > Odocoileus > Odocoileus virginianus. Next base: position 31,367,121 of record NC_069707.1, on the reverse strand, counting down.
AACATGCAGTTTCCCAAACACTAACCTCTCTTTACAAGGTTATGCTTATTAGCTGGGATTTAAGCTCAATAGCAACACTGTCCATCCTTGGTTCAATTCAGATTGTAATTTCTTTTTAAATTACCTGACCCTTATAATCATATGGTGAGTAGGTCTGATCATTCATCTTCCTGAAGCCAAAGTACTTGGTCTGAACACAGAGTCACTTGTGTTTCTGAAGTCTCTCAGCATCATGATGACTGGGGTAAAAACTGTTGATTGAGGAAAGTTTGAAAGAAACCTTTCATACAACATTTTCATTGTCTTTTTTTTTCTTTCTGGAACTAAAATTCCTGATTGGAAAAGCGAAAGTCTTCCTAGATACAAGGATGAAGTTTTAAGGGATGTTTCTAATGAACTGTGGAAGCTATGAACCATTTCATTGTCCCTAGTGCCAGAATTTGCTAATTAAGATTTTTCTTTTTCTTAGAGCCCAGTATTTATTAAGCATTCAGCAAATTCTTACTGAATAAATGAATGATTCTACCCAACCTCATGTCTTTGTCTTGAAGCTGTGTCATCCCTCATAGTATTAAAATGTTGCATTGCTGTCCAACTTCACATCTGGAGCACCAGAGCCCACATGTTGCCCAGATATGATTACAGTTTGCAGGAGAGTAATCCTGGAGCTGCTTGTTTGGATTGCGTTTCTGCTCATCCCTGAACCAATCACCAAGGCAAAAGGAATGGGACAGGCTGACCAATTTATCTAAAGTAGTGCCCACCATCTCTGAAGTCAGGTTGGGGTCAATTACATCCAAAGCATGTGGCTGCTACCCAAGAGAGGAGAAAGAATACTCCAAAGGAAAGTCTGAGACCATTCAAAATGGGCAAGAATTGCATGGATTCTAGGTAGGCAACTAAGGCATACTGACAATGTAATTTCTACTTTCAGTATGACTCAATGAAAAACTGAAAAATATAACTTATATGTTAGAAACCATTCTTTCTCTCTTAAGAGTTAAGGAAAACCTGCTTTAAATTGGCTGGGAAAAATTTTTTTAGTTCCATTGGACACTATGGTCTTTTTCTTAGGGAAGGGATGCTGATAGGGATGATATGCATTATATAGAGCAGTTTTAGATTTTTAACTAGACATTGATTAGGTGACTGGTCTTTGGGATTTCTTAAACAGTTAACAGTGCTATTTTCAAAGAGGTTTTAAATAAAAAGTGGTTTCTAAGAAAAATTTCCCTAGAGGTCATAGAAACCTTCTTTAATATTTTCCTTCTTAGTACATCACTCCTTCCTGCATCTCAGACCTTTCTTCTAGTCATTTTTGCCTACTCTAAATTTATCCTTATTCATTTTTTTATTTTCTTATTACATCCTTATTCTTTTAAATGAATATTTATTGGTCATAAATTCTCCATTTTGAAAAAAAAGTTGTCTTTATTTTACCCTTGTTCTTGAAAGATAATTTCATTTTAGATTGACAGTTATTTTCACTTTGTACCTGGAAGATGTTATTCTACTGTCTTTTGGCTTCAATTTTTGGCACTGAAAAGTTGGCTGTCAATTGATCATTCCTTTCTATGTGATGTTTATTTATTCTGGCTGCTTTTAAGATCGCTTTGTCTTTGTTGTTCTTAAGTTTCCTTGTATGGAAACTACATTGGTTTCCTTTTACTTATCCTGTTTGGTACACATTTTTTTTCTTGTATTTGTGAAGTCATGTTTTTGACTAGCTTTTGCAATTTCTCAACAGTCATCTCCTTCCATTTCTGACTCTGATTAGATCTTCTCATTCAACCCTTCAGGTCTCATCACCTGTCATTCATACTTTCTATCTCCTTGTCTGTCCTTGCTACAGTTATGCCTTACTTTTCAGTTAACTACTCATGAAAGCTTTTCATGATTAGGTCTTCAGCTATGCAAGTTACCCTTACTCTTGGGCTAAAACTCTAGTTTCTGAAGATGTGAATTTGGTTCCTTTTATCCTGGTCTGATTTCAGTATTTCAGATGTACCATTCAACACTGATATGAAACTTCCAGAAGGCACTAGAAACTGAAACTAGTGTCAGTAAATCTTTGTTGAGGCTAAATCCTGCATTTATAAGTTTCCACCAATGCTAAGAGATACTGGAGTTAGTAACTACTGTCTAACAGTACTTACAGTAAACACTTAAAAATTTGTACTTTGGGTTTGCCAAAGTGGGAATTAATGCCCTTTCAAGTTTATTTAAAGACTCAGTTGAGTTCTAGCAGACTCCCTCTAAAACAAGTAAGGGTGTTGTGCATGTAACGACTGCACAGGAAATCTGGTTTTGCCTTCTACCACTTGCATTTTAAGCAGGAATGCCATCACTACACAGAACCTACAGGAATCCCACTCCGAGTAATTAAGTGACCAACCTCTTAAAAACCTGCCAGAAGCAACAGGGTCTATAAAAATCTGTGTAGTGTGTCAGTTATTTAGCTCTGTTTCTGCATTTAAAATTAGATTTGGAGAAAAATAAGATTTCATAATTTTGTTGTTCAGTTGCCATGTCCAACATTCATGATTTTACTGCTAATCAAAGGATTGCCAAGACAAAGGATTAAAACTGACAAATTGAAACTGCATTTAATTTAGGAGAAAATGGGTTAACATGAGCCATTGAGGCTGTTCTTTATTCCCATCCCCCTCCCACCACCACACCCCCCCCCACCTGCCCCCCCCCAAAAAAGTCAAGGGATAGGGCAGGGTTAAATTAAAAGTATTTTAAGGGACATTTTACAAGGAGCATGCATAATGCATTGACTTTGAGTGTATTCTAAAGAAACATAGATTCCAAAATCCCTTTCATTTTCCTTCCTTTCCAATATTGGGAGCAATAATTCTGTAGAACTCCTATAAATGTCAGTCCTACCAGGATGTACTAACTTTAAATTCAGATGCTGCCATCAAAAGATGGAAGCTTTGTTACTAGAGACAATACATACAGATCAATTCTCAAATTAGTCGTTACTCTTCAGACACTTTTCTAGTAGTCTGTTAAGTAAGAAAAATGAATGAAATTCAGTTACTTGGTAATGAGGGAACATGATACACAAGAAGCCAGTCCTCAAGAATGAGTGGTCCCCAAGTATAGGTGGTCCAAAGAATGACAAATCCATCCTCATCCCCTAAACTCTTTCCCTCTCCCACCCACCATTTTTCCCCTAACGTCAAGCGCTAAATGTAAGCTCCTTAAAGGCAGGGGCCAAATTCTTTTGGTTCACTCGAATAGCCTCTGTGCTCAGGCATGTAGCAACCTGACACTAAATAAATGCCAAATTAAGTACTCGAACATTTACTGAGCAACGAGACAGCGAGGGAGGGAGGAAACGGCTCAGTGCCCTGGCTCCCAGACCTCGTCGGTACACGTAAGATTTGAGCAGCCTGACCTTGTCATTTCTCAGCGAGAAATACTTAACAGGATCGGCACCCACAATCAGTGAAGATAAAACCATTTCCTCCACCTTTCTTCAGGAATCTGTGTCCTCAAAAGTGCTGTCACGTGAGAAGTAAAGAAACTGCCTGGATGTAACCCGCAGGTTTGTCTTTCTTCGTTTCAGCTGGATTTAACAAAGTCAATAGGCTCGGTGAAGCAGCGTGCCTTTCACTATGACAAGACATGCAGAAAACCTGTTTTCCCTTCAGGCTGAATTACGCTGTTTCAACCTCTGCACCTTGGTTCACTCAGAACCGCCACGTGATGACGAAAGCCTAAAGGGTTTCAGTGCAGTGACTTAGAAACTTCAGAAGGGGGGATAAGGAAGGTGTGTCTGCAGGCACCGCCCTGGGCAGGTCTCGGGAGCGCATCCCGGAGACCCTGTGAATCTGGAAGCCTTCTGGAGACTCCTGTCACCCCAGCCTGCACCACAGACGCCAGCTGAGTCTCAAGGAGCTGTCAGCGGCCGTCTTGGCTGTTCACAGTGCCAGAGCAGGCGACCTGTGAGAAATCTCAAAGATGCTGTGATGCCCATGTCCGCAGCCTGCACACACACTTCTGCCTGGATGGCGTCTGAGGGCGGGCCACCTTGCCCTTATCTGCTTCCTCAGTTCCTGGAAATGCCTCTTGTTGGACCACTCTTAGCACCAGAAAACAAAGGGGGTTCTGGTTCTAGAAAAACATACCTTCTGGCTTCCCTGCACTGCAAAGGACTACACAGGAGGAGACGGTGATGCTGAGGTGATGGACAACCCAGCGCAGTGGTGAAATGCTGACCGATGGAACGAGTCAACTATGAAGGAGAGCGCCTTGGATTTTACTTCTCTTCTATTAGGAGTTGGTGGGGAAAAAAAATAAGCAGTTCCGTTTCTCTGTGGTAAACAAGTCTATTTTCCTAACCAGAACAAAGTGCAGAACGAGAAGCCTTCAAAATAAAAAAAGTCTTTTTTCATTGTCAATCTGTCTAAATCAGTACTCAAAACAAATTTTTTTGTGCAGAAGATTTCACTTTTTTAAATTTAATTTTTTTAAATTGAAGCATGTAATTGCTTTACAGAATCGTGCTGGTCTCTGCCAACATCCAACATGAATCAGCCATAGGTATACAGACTCCCCTCCCTCTTGAATTTACTATTTTGTAACAAAAGCAGCAACGACACCGAAGAAGACCCTGTTGCAGCCTCTTCAAGATGCAGTGCTCTCAGTGAAGAACTCAAAAACAACTGCTGGGCACCCAGCAGAGGCCTGACTCCAGAGGCTGTCTCCATGGTCTGCTGTCTGAGATCAAGCTCCATCGGTGTCCACATTTGTATCTTCTAGGTGTGATCCCACGCCTACTAAAGACAAGGCTGCATTGTGTTGGAATGGAACCAGACAGTCTTCTACCACTAATCACTGTGCAAAACCAAACCATTTCCATAATATTTAATGACTGATACAGTGGTCAAACCCTTCCTGCGACACTGTCATTCAATTTAAGCAAAGAGGCTGGTCATGCAAGTATGTCTTCAAAGCACACTAAAAGGAATGCTGTGTCATTTGCTAAGGAAACCTCTTCAGCTTGAGACTTGGTTCGACTCAAACAGATTCAGATATGTTGACAGTCATGCAAGTAAGCATTGCCTTTCAAAGAGATTCTAAAAATTAACCTAAAGGAAAACTTTGTTCATTAAAAAAATTTGAATACTGTACCGTTTTTCATTTTATTTTTTTCTCTCTTGTATTCCAAATATTTTGTGTAAAATTTTCTAAGTTAAAAAATTTCTTAAAAAGAGTTGATCTGTGTCCCAGTCAAAATAATTTATAAAATATTATATTTTAAATTAAGGTGCTTAAACTCATGTCTCCCAAAGTAAGCGCTTTTGCTGTTATTGGGAACTCAGCAAGAAATAAACAGAAGTAGATGCACTTGCCTGTATGAGAATAAACACTTTATCCAATATAATCACAGCAGAAAATTGAGCTGATATGTGGCATCTATAGATAGTCCTAAGAGACTGGCTTACTATACTTCTCTGCGCACTTACAGAGAAGGATCACATTCCAGCAGGCCTGATGGGCTTGCACTGCCTTCAGAATAGGCAGAATTTGTAATAATTCACCTGCCTGCATCACCCATCCTGTTCAATAAAGCAATCTCATGTAAATGAATACAGTCTTGACGTTTCTCATCATTCACTCACGAAACAGTTTTCTACAGGCTCTTCTTGTGTTTGAGTAACAAGCAAAACAGCTTCTACCTATTAGCAGCAAAAGAGGGCCAAAATAAAAACTCTGAGTGAGTTGGTACTCCACCAAGATGCAAAACGGTAGCCATGTGGTTACACTTCTTCTGTTGCGATGTCAGTGGCAAAAGTGTCAGATGGGTATCAAGTCCCGCAGAAGCGGAATTCTCTTGAAATAAAACTCTCCAGGCACTTTTAAAATCATCTTTATTTTGCTTGCAAAGATACAATTTACTTAGTTACTTAATATTTTATTTGTTCCCAACTGAAGTCTCATAGCTTGCCATGTAAAACATTGCCTTCACTATCAAACCGCTATGTAAGAACATTATAAAATACAAACTATAAAGATGATCTTCTTTGTAGTATTCAGATTAGTGCATTAAAACAACATTGATTCAAAAAGGCAAGTGAGTTAATTGGCAAACATCCAATTTTGCTAATGCAGGATGGTAAAACATGATATGCAAAGGAAACCCAGAATTTTAAGTGTTAGGTGCCCGAAAACAGTAACTGTGGGAAAGTTACTTCCCCAAAGTAATCTTGACCCAAGGACACAAATGTAATCATTATTCTATAGGACAAAAGGGAAGGTAATTAATGTTCCATCATAACAGCTGTGGAGATACACAGCAGAACAAGTTTGGGATCTTTAGAATTCTAACACAATAGGTACTGATTTGTCACACTCTTCCTCCAGATCACATTACACATTTACAGGGACAACACAGTTCCTTGTAAAGGGATGTCAGGCTCAGCAGAACCTATATAAAAACAATCTATCCTTAGCATTTTACTCGGCAGTCTACAACAAATGCTTACTATCCACACATCAGGAGTGAAAGAGATATTAGGAAGTTATTCACTGACTTCAACAAGGGTCTTAAGAGAAAAACCAAGATAAAAGTTAAATAGACAACTTATGCTCTGTGAACCAGGAAAAAAACAAAATACCAAACACAAACATATATGTTATTTTTTAAAGTTATTGACAATGTTTCCTCCGCTGGCACAGATCAAACTGAAGATCTGTAATCAAATTAACACAAACATGGGTACATGTTACATTGTGACGGAAAGATGCACACAGCAAACACACACACACCTTTAAATTTACTAATTTCCAAAAGCGAAGTCAACAGGAAAAATAAATTATAAATGAAAGGCAAATACAACGTGGGCAGAAAAATTATTAGATCAAAAAGCATGAACGTTATGCCAGCAGTGATACATAGGAAAACTTTCAGCATTAGAAAATATAAGATTCAATCCAAAGAAAACTTTCTTCCAAATAAAAATAACAGTACGGGAACCATCCTTTAGGCAACTGCTTTAAAATAATATAATAAAAAAAACCCACCATGATTAAAGGAATCTTCCTACATAATTTACATAATGTAGTGCAGTAGTGCGCTCCTGTATCATCTTAGCCTTTCACTCCCCATATGATGAGACCGATAATTAGAACTCCAATAACAAGGATAAAAATGATGATGCACAGGGTTTTTCTGGATTTGCGCTGCAGATGCAAAAAACAAAACATGTTTACAGATGTAGTGGAGCATCTCGATGGCAAGTGAACATCATTTGGTTCATTTCTAGAGTAAAATCAATGGTAATTTCTCACCCTCAAATTTAGGGCTATATTTTTTTGCTTTTCAATACATATAGTACTATGCTTTCAAAATATATTCTTGAATTAATGGTACTAATTCAGGGGATAATTATTCAACTTTTGTTGGTGCTTTTTCTAGATGTGTGGTTGGGAAAGATACAGAGAAATAAAAATGAAGTGACAGAGTTTACCTATATATGAAAACAAAAAACAGCTTAAAGATATTAATCTTTAAACTTTTATCAAAAAACTGCTCTTCAAAATGAGTTCTCTGACCATATCAGCAAATATTTGACAATGTTTCCTAAAGTTTACTCAAGTTTCCCAAATCGTTCTCATCCCTAAATATGAATGGAAACTGCATGCAGAATTTCAACATACAAATAAAATTTTAAAAACAGTTAAAAAAATGAAAAAACACTCATTTAAATTATAAAGGTCGAGCTTTGCTCCATTCTTTATTCCTGGCCCACCTGTAGATTTCTGTATTTCTCTAATGGCTTGTCTATCTCACGACAACATCCAGGAATCTTTTTTCTTACAAAGTAGAAAAGTCTGTAAATTTGCTTTGGGTCAACCAGAAGTAACGTAAAATTAACCAAAATGATGTTTCTGACTCAATTTTTCTTAAAAACTATTAACACTGCATAGTATTCCACGTGGCCATCTAATTTTTCAACAAAATACTACTCTTCACATCTTAAACACAGTTCATTTCAATTTCATCCTGCCCATGTATTTTCCCCAGACTCTACCTGGTTACCACAGACGCATCTGTGATGTGCCTTCATCAACAATTACAACTGTTCCACTAGAGAATTTTATTTTCCCTTTGGGTACCATCTCCAGGGGAGGCAAGACTCTGGGGTGCTATGGTGATGAGAACGTTTTCCACCTTCTTTTATGTTCTTAATCTATCCAAACTACTGAGGAGCACCACACCGCATTTTGCAGAGGCATCATGTAATATCAAGGCTGCCGAGTGGGACTACCGGGAAACTGCCCGCTTCCCATCCCTGTGCTGTGAGGCTCTCTTCTCATCCCTCCGGGTCCTGTGAGAACCCCCTGGACAGTAAGGAGATCAAACCAGTGAATCCTAAAGGGAATCAACCCTGAGTGTTCCCTGGGACAGATGCCAATGCTCCAATACTTTGGCCACCTGATGCGAAGAGCCAACTCACTGGAAAAGACCCTGATGCTGGAAAGACTGAAGGCAGGAGAAAGGGGCGACAGAGGATGAGATGGTTGGATGGCATCATCGATTCAAGGGACATAAATTCAAGCAAACTCTGGGAGATGGTGAAAGACAGGAAGCTTGGCAGGCTGCAGTCCATGGGGTCGCAAAGAGTTGGACACGACTAAGCAACTAAACAACAATAACAACCAGGTCCTGTGGAATTAAGGGTGGGGGCAGTTCTGGCTCTGAAGGCTTAGGTTGGGAAGATGTGTTCCCCGTTTTTCCCCAGAGCAGCTGCAGGTTTTCCTTCCACAAGGAAGAGGAGAAGTAAAATTTGGGGATATACCTACATCTCCCTAAAATTCAAAAGCAAAATGAAATGACATTGATGAATCGTGCTGAACACTCTATCTGAGCAGATTTAACAGCTGGCAGTTACAGATTACTCTGGGTGTGTGTGTGTGTGTGTGTGTGTGTGTGTTCAACTATTCATGAATGATACCTCAGTCTACGATGCAGTGACATTAACTCTGCTGAGCTGCATGTCTGAATCTCATGCATGAAGACAGTAAACAAGAGTTACTCTGCTGGTGAGCACAACCAGTGGTATAACTCAGCATCCTCTACCCAGCTTCATTGTTCCTGACATGCGACAGAATGTGTACTGATTCGTCCAGTGAAAAACTGTACTGAAACTAAAGGGAATGTCTAAAATCAGCGAGAAAACTGAAAAGCGATTGAACAGGTCTAGAAATTTTAGAGGAAGGTGACAATTTCTGAGAAAATAATAATGAACAACTACATCAACAAATAACGAAGCTTTAAAAGGGAAATAAAATAGGGTGGTATTTAGGGGTTCCCAAAGAGAACTTATCTCTGTTAAACATCAAAGATTTACATACTAAATGATATAGTTCATGGTACTAATATTTGTAGTCTTCTGTATATACTTGTATTTGACTCATCTGTATGGATTTCCTATACTAACCTGAATCACTTTAGGGATCATGTGATTGCTGGTGAAGGGTATGCTGAATGCTGACCCAACACCCATTGGTCAAGGACCCTCCAAGCTAATAAAATTCCCACAGGACCTGAGACATCTTTCTGGGACAAGGATCTTAGCCTCTTCAGTCCAAAGTATCACAGACCAAAAAGAAAGGCAGAAAGGAACAGTGAGGAATGGAGGGAAATCACTATCAAATAGGTTTCTTGATTGAAATGTGAAAATGACATTGGAGACCAGAAGCTGCCAGAAAAGACTGGAGTTGTCTACCGCTCCCCTCAAGACTCTAAATGCTAAACTGCCTGTTCCTGTGGGCACAACACTTGTTTAATCCTGAGAACAGACAGGCTAAACCCAGTTTTAAAGGACGGGCATATTTCTGGCCTGTCTTCCATAGGATTTTAGATGTTAACATCTCCAGCCACATGATTACACAAACACACACACTTATACACATCTAAGTCTCAGTTACAGGACAGTTCAGCACAGCTGATATTACCTGATAGTCAGCCGCCCTTGACAGCTGCTGGTTTGCTTGCTGGACGTGCACCTCGGCATTCTCCACGTTGGCTTCTATGCTGTCTTTAGAATAAAACACACAGAGAAAACTGTTAAACAGGTGCTGCCGTGCTAGTCATAGAGCTGTGCAAATCACCTAATTTTATTCATGGTTAAGATTAAATACATTCATTATTCAAAGATTTATATGCGTACAGCTGAATTTTCTTTTAGCAACTGTATTTCTCAGCTGCCTCAAACAATACAGAAACAATGTGAAGAAAATGAACTTGATTACCTTCATTGCCGCGTACTCCAGTTCTACCTGGTAAACCCCAAAAGTACTGTCACCGAGTTTGCATCCTGTGATGGCCAACTCAGAACCAAGTGAAGCATTCTGAGCTTTGCTTCAGGGGAAATAGGGAGGCCTGAAAACCGTCATCTGCTCAGTGGCCAGCATCAACCTCCTCTGTGCTGGAAACCGAGGCTCCCTGAGAGTCCCCACAGCCTTCTCCAGTGGTGACAGGTTTCCTTCCTCCCCTCCTCCCAACTGGGGGTAGAACATCCTGCATCTGTAGGATGGATGGCCGCTGTCTCCTCCTCCTCCCTGCAGACGTCAGAGCTCACGCCCACCTCTGTCACTCCGCAGGGCAGCGGGTATCCCAAGATGTCTTTTCTTCTTTTTCCTTGACTGTTTTAGTCCCTGCTCCACTGATGTTCTCTTCAATGCTTCTACTATTATCCATATTGGCGATCTCAATGTCCAGCTGCTGACCCTCAAATACCCAGGCCTCTCAAATCTCTGAACACGCATTTTTTTCATTGACTTTGCCTGTGATGCTTTCTGAGATCTACTTCCATGGTCACATTCCAAACCTGTCATGACCAGCAACTGCAGCTTCTCTATAATCTCCAATCCAGGTCTCACTCTCCGATCACCACCAGGTACCTTGCGAGTTCTTTCCTTCTAAGACCCCAACTTTAGCGACCCTACCCCTTTTTCATGGCCCCTTACATACTTCACATCCTCACCTCCCTCTTCCTTACGTTCGACTCCATGGACAGTCATTTGCCACTGCTTTCTTGCACTCATCGTCAGCCCTCGTCCCCCCTATTGCAGTCACACTTAGGTGACAAAACCCCAACCTATTCTGTGCCGCTTTATGTGGGTACAAAAAAGTCACCAGGGCTGACTTATTTCACTTTAAATTCTTGACTGCAGGGCACTTTGCCCCATCTCCCCAACTCCTGGAAGGTAAGTTACACTTTCTCCACGAACTTCCCATGCCTCCTCACTCTGTCATTCTCCACCAGGGGCCTTATTTCTAGATCACTGAGACAACAGGAGCAATCAGAAGACACTCCCACAATCTCCTCTGACCCCACCCACTACCACATACAACCACCTCTGTGCCCAGTGGGACCCATCTGTGCTCAGAGACGGCCAACCACTCGGTGCGTGAGTTTGATCCCATTCCAGCTGCCTAGCTCAACAACCTCAGGCCAGCAATTGCTTCCCTCTCACACTCAACACTTCTTTCTCATCAATCCTATTGCTGCCATCTTAAACACAAGCCAACCCTCAAATCTCTCCTTGATGCCACATCCACTGGTGGTTAGGACCTCATGTGACTCCTAGAAGAAGCTGTCTCCATTTGCTATCTCCAGTCACTCTCCTCCCGGTCTGTCTGGAACCTACTTTATCGTGCTTTTACCTGCACGATTTCACCAGCACAGCTCTCATCTGAGGTCATCTATGCCCAACATGTTGTTGAATTCAGCAGTCAACTCTTAATCCTCAGCTCACCTAACCCAACAGCAGCATCTGAGAAAGCAGCAGGGTCATCACCCTGAAATGCTTCCTCCACACCATCCTAAAACTGTACACTCATGTGGTTTTCTTCTGCATCACTGACTAGTCTTTCTTGGTCATTTTTGTTGGTTCCTCCTTGGCTCTCTAGCCTCTAAATCAGAGATCGACAAACTTTTTCCTTGTGCCAGGTAATAAACACTTTAAGCTTTGCAGTTCTTTCTTATGGTTTCTGTCATACATACTCAACTATGCCTCTGTGTACAAAGCCTGTTGTAGACAACACATAATGAATGGACACAGTTTGCTGACTGTGCTCTAAATACTTACAAGTCCTTAGAACCTCCTCTTGCTCAGTTGTGTCACACTCTTTGTGACCCCATGGACTGTAGCCTGCCAGGCTCCTCTGTCCATGGAATTCTCTGGGCAAGAATACTGGAGTGGGTTGTCATTCCCTTCTCCAGGGGATCTTCCCAACCCAGGGGATCAAACCCAGGTCTCCTACATTGCAGGCAGACTCTTTACTGAGCCACCAGGGAAGCCTCTCTCTTCTCTCTCTCTACTTATTTCCCAGGTGATCTTACCTAATCTCATGGCTTTAAATACCATCCATATGCAGATGATGCCAAGATTTAAGACCCCAGCCCAGACACCTCCCCTTCCCTCACGTTCCCAACCCAACAGTCCAAGTGGGCCTCTTAAAACCCAGGTCAGATGATCACGCCCTTCTGCTCACACCTTTCTCTGGCTTCTCCTCTATTAACACAAAAACTGCTCTCATGATGGCTCAGGGGCCCATGTGATCTGGTCCTGTGTGACTTTGGACACTGTCTCCATCCTCCGCGTGCTCACTCCCTTCACTTAAAATGTAGGCAAGCTTCTGCCCGAAAGGCCAGGGCACCTGCTGTTCCCTCTGCCTGGCATCTCTTCTCCTGCTGGCTTCCTTACTCCCGTGAAGTCCTCACTAAAACGTCACCTGCCCTTACTGATTCCACGCTGAAAAGCAGCATACATGGTACTTTTGACTCCAGGAAGACCCAAAGAGAGAAAAGGAGGTAAGTTACTTTGGCTTGAGAAGTTACCACAGGGAAACTGCATGTGGCCTGCTTCCACCTCATGAAATTTCACATGTAGGGCTTACCTATTACATCGCCTTGCTCGTGAATCATCATTCCCAAATCTTTAAATATTTCATTAATATCCATAATATCAGCCTAAGAGAAAAAAAGTACATTTTATTATAATCGGAAATTTAGTCCCCAATCCACAAAGGGGGAAAATTTTTAAAAAACCCAAACCACTGACCATGCATCTGGACTTAATAACATACATTTTGGGCATATGAGAAAACTATTTGACTATAGGCAATCCCAAGTAAGTAGACTCTGAATAACAGTAACCATTTCTCTAAAACAAGTTTGTAATGTTAAAAATATCAGGTGATTTGGAATGGAAATGAACGATATATGTAATAGAGAAGGGTGGTGCGTTATTGAATTTACACCATGCAATATGATTAGTCTTGTTATCACAAGCAGTATTTCCTCAAAAACATTGAGAATATTCTAGTAAAAATTTATATGTCAATTTGACACTTAGGACTGTGCTGGGTCTTTTTATGGCACGTGGGCTTAATTTCCTCACAGTGTGTGAGATCTTAGTTCTCTGATGAGGCACTGAACCTATGTTCCCTGAACTGGAACGTGGATTCTTAACCACTGGACTACCAGGGAAGTCCCTCGATTTGACACTTTAAAAGAATAAAACATGAGGTGTAAATTCAAATTATCAAATTAATAAACTTGAATACACAATGGAATAGTGATGAATAAATAAGTTATAAATTTAATTTTCTTTAATATATAACTACTATTTTGCCTGATTAAAGAGTAACATGTAAACACTTTATTCAGGAAGAGTGGGGCGATTTACACATTCATCCTAGAACTTGGCTTTCTCATCTGTAAAATGGGGAGTAATAATAACACAGTTAAGTTGCTTTTATGAAAACTAAATGAGACAATATGTACAATTTATCACATAGTGCTTGATGGATGGAATCCATCAATAAATGGTAGCTATTGTTAGCTATTATCAGGTCACTTTCCAGGGAACCGGTAGGTTCCCTATGAACTAAGGTTATAAACCTTTCAGACCTCTTCGATATCCTACATGTACTAAAGGGAAATAAAATACGTTTAAAGCCCTTGGAAGAAATCTGATTCATGCAGGTGTGATGTGTATTATGTGCCATGGAAGCCATCCAGACTCTCTGAACAGAACTTTATCACCAGACTGATATTTTTCTCAATGGTCAGATGACTTAACAGAATTTAAAAAAAAAGAAAGAAAATTTGGAGTGGAGGGGAGTATATTTTCTCATCCTAGCACAATTTCTAAAGAGATTACTCTTTTTAAAAGCAATGATTCTAACTTATATGAGAAATGCCACCGAATTGATATTTATTTAGTTTTCTCTCTTGACCCTTCTCCCAGCATCACCTAAGCATCTTGAGAACAAGCTCACTAAGGAAGGCAGTTCAATCCTACAATGTAAAGCTTACTTCGAGTTGCCTGATAGAAGACTCTCTCTCCTGAATAAGGCGCAGGTCATCCTCCGTAATTTCTTCATCCTGCAACTGAGCCTGAGGCTGAGTTTGGCTATTAAAAAGAAAGGACTATGTAAAAAAAAGAAAAACTGGTATGGAAATAAGGGTGCTTCCTTCTTATTACAGAAATACTTATTGAACAGAACATTTTTGCCTGAAAGTCACAGAATTGCTCACTTAAATTCTAAAAGTATAACAGAAATGTTAACCAAATTTTATTCATTTTCATTTCAATGATTTTTTTTAGAGTTATTATTTAATTATTGGAAGCTATTACATCTGGCAAGTCAGTATTTCTTCTTGGTTGACTTAAACCTCACACACGGGAATAATCTATATCAAAAATAATCTTAATCAAAAATTAAGTCAATAATATTTATTTGGATAAATAACTACTTAAAGAGTATTATTAGTATACTGGACTGTTTTTATATATTTTATAATAATTATTTAAAAATGTTTTCAAATGTATTGTTTTCTATTTATAAATAACTTAGGAATCAAGATATATATATTGAAAACTAATTTTGCCCAAGACCATGATGTAAAAAACAAATACGAAAAATAATCTTTTACTCGGTATACTGTTTTATACTTCTTACCTTTCCCAGGATACAAGATTCCTTTCTTTTGAGCTCTCCTCAGGAAAACCGCCCTGAATAATTTAGTAAGAGAATGGATTGAGATGGCACAAAGGAGAAGCACCCAACACTCATATTTTCCTTTATAATAATTTAAACCAATTTATGTCCACGCTGGAGGAGAGGTGTAAGAAGAGAGAAAGGTTCTTGTTCTAATATTTTAAGTCAATTACTTCAAGCAATAATAAAACTATACCCTAAGCTGATATGGAAGGAATTCATCAAATATTCTCAAGAGCCAAATAATAAGTATTATTTGATTAAAACAGAATGTAGCCTTAGAACCTCTACATTAAGGAACAAGGAAACACGATAGTTTCCAGGGAGATTTAAAATTAGATTCAATCAAAACTCCACTCTAACCTATCCTTCCATTTATCTTCTCCAGGTCTAAGTTCATTTTCAATATTCACACAATATATTCACTCTGTTCATTTCAAATCATCTTCATATAACCCAGGAGTAAAGAGTCTTCTACTCCAGCAGGAATACAAAGTAACAGCCTCAGGTGCAAATCAGGATTTGATTCCTAATCTTCTCTGACAGAATGTTTCCGTATTTTTATATAATCTGTAATCTTTTGTTTCATGACATGGACAGAATAACCACAATAATATGCAATTATCATCCTTTTAAAAACTGAGCAGAAACTCCTGAAAATAAATATTCAACACTGATTTCCAAGATATTCATAGGTCTTTAAGACTCAAAAACCATGCCATGTAGTTTGTACAGGATCCCTGGGAATACCGTGTTCAGCTTTACATGCCGTTTTAAATACTCACAGATACTCTGGAGCTGGCTCTTACTCGAGCAACAAATTCTTTCTCTCTCTCAGCTGCCTGCCTCTGCACCTTCTGAAAGTTTGTCAGCGATGTTGTGAATTCAGCCACTAAGCGATCCTTCTGTATTTTCCTTTGACGCTAGAGAGGCGGGGAAAAGAAACCTGCTAGAATCAAGCTGTGAAGTTCTGTAGAATTTGCAAAAGCTGTTTTGCTAGTAGCTGGCTCTTTATTTAATTTTGAAAATTTCACTCACTCTATTACAGAGCCTTACTGATTAACACTCAATAACATTTTGCTCAATTTGATAATGTGTTCAAACAAATATATAATGTGTTCAAACAAACACTGTGCATATTTATCTTGAGGCAAAGGCCCATAATGTTGGATTTTTCACCTCAAGTTTTCATCCTAAAAACTAGGCCACACTTATAAAGTAATTCCTCTTCTTCTTTATTTTAATGGAAATAAAACCTTTGATTCACCTAAGTAATAACTTCCACTAAGTAAGCAGGGTAATAAAAACGGGTGCCCCGAGGAAACCTCACATCTTGAATGAGCATGCAAGTTGCATGAAGTCAGTCCTGGAAGGCCAGGAAACAATTAGTCAGGAAGCATTTTCTGAGCACTTATTTAATTATGGGTCAGGACAACTGCATGGAAATAATTTTTGCTTTACTGAACCACAGGATACTACCTGGGCAATTAAATACAGTTTTGTGTTCTCTGAACTAATCTCAAATATTTTTTTCCCCCAATTTCCTTTCTAGTACAAAGATCAGTTCAAAGATCCTACAATGCATTTGATTCCTTTCACATTCAGTACATCAACACTGTGTCTTAAAGCTTCATACCTGGTCACTGGGGGTGGTGGGCAGAGATCCAAACTCTTTAATGTACTTATCTGTTTCTTTGGCAAGTTGGTTCGTATACTGCTGCTTCTGCTGGCTAAAGTGAGAAAACACGCATCACAGTTAAAGAACTAAGGTATTTCTTGAAACTATAACTCTGCCACTCGATTCAACCCTGATGAACAGTTTTAGAAAAATCACTTTTTTTAAGAAACTGGCTCAAATTTTCTCTATGAAAACAAAGTTCTCAGGTTCTATAAATACTGAGTAAATACTATGTGGAAGGTGCTTTACTCACATATGGAGATAACCAAGCTTTGAGAAATAAATATCAGCAGCTATTTAGAAAAGAAGATGACTAAAGCCAACGAGAGATTGTAAAATGTCTAATGTTTGAGATCCGGCGGATGTGGGGGCTTAAAATGCTGTCCTGTTCTCAGGGTACAGCCAGCCTCTCTCATTTCTCTACCTGGGTATTTATATCCTATAGAAACTATATTAAAAAAGAAAGAGCAGAAGTCACAATGATTAATAGTACAAATTTACTAGTATTTATGTTCACCATAGGAAAAAAAATGATAGCACCTCTCTGTAAAAAAGAAACCAAACACAGTGAAAGAGATAAATTACATAGTTACCTGTTTCTATCTTGCTAACTAGCTTATAAAGTGAAAAGTAAGATCTATAACTAAAGAAGTTGACACTTAAAAAAAGCTTGTATTCATGTGATGTTTTACAGGCCACAACATCAGTACTTCTCATATATATCATCTCTCATTTTATTTATTTTTTTGCTTTTTAAAAAAAATAATTTATTTTTTATTGAAGAATAATTGCTTTATAGAACTTTGCTGTTTTCTGTCAAACCTCAACATGAATCAGCCATAGGTATACATACATCCCCTCCCTTTTTGAAGCTCCCTCCTATCTCCCTCCCACCCCACCCCTCTAGGTTGATACAGAGCCCCTGTTTGAATTTCCTGTGTACTGGTCACACTTTGGGTCCTTTAAAATAATGAGAAACTATATGATAATATTGGAGAAGGCAATGGCACCCCACTCCAGTACTCTTGCCTGGAAAATCCCATGAACGGAGGAGCCTGGTAGGCTGCAGTCCATGCGGTCACTGAGAGTCCAGCACGACTGAGCGACTTCACTTTCACTTTCATGCATTGGAGAAGGAAATGGCAATCCACTCCAGTGTTCTTGCTGGAGAATCCCAGGGACGGGGGCCCTGGTGGGCTGCCGTCTATGGGGTCGCACAGAGTCGGACACGACTGAAGCGACTTAGCAGCAGCAGCATATGATAATATCTTTTAGTATATAGGTATCTATATTTGACTGATGAGGAATTATACCACACTTATATATGTTTACCAAATGCCCTATCTTTATATGCCTTTTACAAATCTTTATGAAAAGTAATAAAATTCTAAAAAGAAGACTTTAATGATATCTACATATTCAGAATCTCCACTCTTAACCTTAGCAAAATATTGTTAACTATTAAGAATTATGGCTTCTGTTCTATTTTACTTTATTTTAATAAATGATGGTTTATTATTTAGATTTAGGATGTGTTTATCCCCCTGGTATCTATCCACTGCAGAAAAATGCAATATAAATTATAAGACAACTATAAATTCCTCAAACTGTACTTCACAAAAAATATGAATTATTATTACCTATCTTTTAATTTCTTCTTTTTTGCAACTTTTCCTTCTTTAGCTAATGTTTGGCATTTCATTTATTACATATTTACTACTTGAAATTTGTAGCTGGCAATAGTGCTAAATTAACATTTAAAAATGATTTAGGTTTAGAATAATGTTGGGCAAACCATCAAACCCCAAACAGAAATGTCTTCCTTATAAGTAAAATGGAAATAGTTCTTTTGATCTACTTAGCTCACTGCAATTTTGTAAGGTTTTATGAGAAAAGGTATAAAAACACACTGTAAAATCTGTAACACCACAAAGTATTGTTGCTGTTGTTCTATAGCATATTACTCAAATATGTAAGTACATTATTTGATTATATCTTTTATTTTTCAAACAGAGGCTAATGTTTTCTGAAATTCAAGGATGTAAAGATAAATTTTGCGGGGGCATAGTTCATACTGGATGTTCAATGAAATCTAAGCGAAATAAATAAAAATCATCACAGGGATTGTTAGCTACGAGAAGTGACTCACACAGGGAGAAGCTTAGAGTACTGTTTTTCTAAAGCCATCAGAAACAAACTATTAAAAAGTATTAGGTAACCAAAGAAGTTCTGCTTTGATAGAGAAAGCCAGATCTTTAAAATAAAGAAAAACAGCTGCCCACTTTGGACAGGGAAAAACTTACACAAAATCTGAGTACAAATGAGGCAGCAGAAAAAAAGTATTAATTTTTCATTGTTTTCTCCAATAAATATAACACTACACACTATCAAATGAACATAACAAAAGGTGGTTTTCCCTCTTTATTTATTTTCTTTTTGATGTTTAATTAAATACTTACAGCTGTTGCCTCAATTCAGGTGAATCTTGAGGTGTTCCAAGTTGATTCAGAGTCCTCTGTATTTCCGCAGCTATTATGATAGAAAGTAAATGTATAGTAATTATTACAAACGTTAGGCCATTAGAAATTAAGTTAGAAGTTAACACAAGCAATAGGACAGTTAGAAAAAGACAGGAAAAACAAAGAGATAAATATAGAAAATATTAGTTGAGAAAAAAAAATCAATTGTTTATTCAAATCTAATTAGTGACAATGAATTGTGTGGGTACCTTAACATGTGAAACTGTAACTATGATCCAAAAATACTATCTTCTTCCCTATTCCATCAGGACATTTGGTACAATGGCACATGAACTGTCATGTAAATTCTACTGGCACAAAAATTGTGAGGAAAATATGATTCACTGGGATATAAAGTGAATGAATTACAGTTAATAAATGAATGAGGAATAACAAAATTATAATAGTCATTTTTCAACTGTCTATGTAATAAGCAAATCAAGCAAGAATCAAAGGATGCTAAAACCATGGGAATACTCACATGACCTTAAATTATCATCACATAGATGTCATTAACTTGGGCTAACTTTATAGATTAATCTGTTGCTTACAACAAATGACCAAATTTAGGATAACCAATTGTACAAACTAGCATTATGAGCCTCCTGACATGATGCAACAAGAAAGTCACAAAATGACCTATGTATTTTTCTTGCCAAAATATTTAACTGGAATCTATAAGCAACGGAGCACACACCACACACAATCATGAGAAAGAAATCAGACCAATCTAGATTATGTGATAATCTACAAAATGACTGACCTGTACTTCTTAAAATATTAATATCACAAAAGAAAAAATATATAAAAGCAGGAAGCTTTCTAAATTAAAAACACAAAATACTTTCTAAATTAAAAACATAAAATAACACCCAGTATACAATTTTTGACTGGCTGATTCAGGAAAAAAAAAAAAAACCTACAAAAACTATTTTTAAAAAGTTGTAGAGACAACCAGAGAAACCTGAATTGAATCTGGAGAGAGAAAGACTAAACTAAAGTTGAAAAATGTCAACAACTGGTGAACCCAGGTAAAGGGTATATAAAAAGACCACTGTACTATACTTTTATTCTTCTGTAGGTTTTAAATATTTCATGCTGAGTTCCCCACTCAGAACTCTACCACTGTAATAATAGTAATAAAAAAAAAAAGGCTCTTTACAAAGGGGAAGGTTCTAGCTTTATGCATTTATGTACACAAATAAAATGTCAAGCAGAGATAAGTTGAAAATGCATCTCAAAGTAAAGAACTTTCACATTTCCAAGAACTAGGGGAAAATGATCCAACCCACCCATTCTTTTTCATTTAAAAGAAGTCGTTTATTTATATAGCTTAAATGCTTTTAAAAAGTCATTGTTTATTTATGGGATCAAGGGAATGATTGTATTCCAAAACACAGGATTACTTTTGTTCAGTCAGGATGATGTAATGAATATTGCTTTCAAGTCAAAGATGGAAAATATAAATACTGGAGAGGAAATATATAGCAACTGTTAACCATTCAGCTAGTTACAAAGGAATTTCTTTTTGCTTTTTTTGGTAATAGATGTTTTCTTTTGTGAGGTGAGAAA
The DNA here is from genome assembly GCF_023699985.2 of Odocoileus virginianus. NCBI lineage: Eukaryota > Metazoa > Chordata > Mammalia > Artiodactyla > Cervidae > Odocoileus > Odocoileus virginianus. The sequence goes on along the minus strand of NC_069707.1, from coordinate 31,346,315 downwards.
CTTTGCTGTTTTAAACTTATGGTTGCTTTGTACAATAAGTTATATATTTCCTTCTCAACCTTAGTGGATTCTCCTAGGCTACCTTATAGGGGTTTAAAGCTTTCACTTTTGGAAAAAGTATGCTGGTAAGACAAACTGATGCAGACATTTATTGTTATTTCGAGAGGATTCTTGTCTTTTAAAAAGGCCATGGTAAGTGAAAAAAAAAAACAGACTGCTCAATAAATGACATGAGGAAAACTGACCAACCATTTGGGGGTTAAAACAGAGAACTCAATGTAACCTCATGAAGCAAAATAAATCTGTAAAAAATTAATAATTTAAACATTAAAAATGGAAACTATTAAACTTCTACATAAAACTATAAAAATGTACTTATTACACAATCTTATTTATGATTTTGGAACAGGTACAAAATATTATCCAAGTATAACACAAAACTAAGAACCATGAAGGAAAATATTATCAAACTGGCAAAAAATACACAAAAATTTTAAATGTTATATGAAAAATATGTATCTTTATTACAAATCCATACAAGTAACATATGTGTGTGTGTACGTGGGAGAAAATGCCTGCAGCATACGATAAGTAAAGGGGTTAATATTCTTAGTATAGAAAAAAAACTTTTAAAAGTTGGAAATATAAAAATAGTCCAATAAAAAAAGGCAAAAGGTATCATCTTAAAATAATTACAAGCAAATAAACATATGAGAAGTTCAACTTCATTGACAATAAACCTTTCATATATCAGATTGGAAAGACTCAAGAAAAATGAGTGGATGATAATATAATCACAAGTGAAAGTCTTCATAAAGACATAGGGAGGAATAATATCCATCATGTAGAAAGAATCAGAAATAACTGAGGACAGGTCAGACAAACCAGTACAAAAGTAGGCCAGGAACAGGACCTTTAATAATATTCACTGAAAACATGAAGAGCAAAAAAAAAGAAAGAAAAAAAGACTGAAAAGTGTCAATCCTAGAAAGGATAAATAATTCTAATGCATGAACGCTATATAAAATTGTTTGGCCATTAAAAAGAAATTAAGTAGACATGCTTCTGATAGACCCAGTGGGAAGGAGCCTGAGTCCACCAAATGGTTATTGCCCTGGTTTTTGTAAACAGATACACTCAGCAATCCCAGTCTCCATCCTTTCTCCCAGAGAAAGGACTCATATGCAAAGGAGGACACAACTGGGAGCCCAGGGCTCTACGCTTCAAGAAAACAGAAGATTATCAGCCACACCTCTTCTTGGGCACTGCCCAGAAATGTCAGGAAGACCTGACGAGCTGAGAGCTGCGAAGCCTCTCCTACTCCCATTTGCCTGGTTTGTCCAGGGGATGGGGAAGGCAAACATTAAGGATGGGGAAGTAAGGATGGCTAGCACAGGCTTCTTTAAATGGTGACTCCCATTGTGATGCTCCTCAAAATATGATCTATTTGCTAGAATACATGATCAAAATCGTTGGCAAATGATTGTACAAACCTTCTGATACGGTAAACACTTTTTGCTCTATTCTAAAAAATAGAAAACAAGAGGAGTATGCTTTCAGCTGGATGGGGTGGGTGGCAAGCCTTCAAAGTCTTATCTTAGGGTTATACACCCTCTTTATCACTGTACAAGTCAGGTGTCAAGATTATTGATCCTCTCCTCCTACAGGACACTACACTAGTGTCCAATACACTGCTTACACGTGCTTTTAACATCTGCAAAGTGAGAAGCCACATGTTCTCTTAGGTGCCTTGGAAGGACGGAAGTATGCCAGCAGACAGAAGATAAATTAATGCAGAGACCTGTTTCCTTAGTGAAGAATCTTGGTCCATTGATCTGTATGGATCACTGATACACTCCTACAGAGTAAATGACAAATTGCTTTTCTTTGCAGTCTCAAATACAAATGGGAAAATACAGCTTAGTGATACATATTTATATGGCTCTAATCCATTTTACTGAATGCCCTAAAAGGTTGCTGGCTCTGGCTTCAACTCTCCAACAGAAAAGGCTATTCTGCTAGTTCAAGTGGTGGCACAAGCAGTCCTACAACTTGGCTTCAATGACCTGCTTGATCCAATGGTAACTCCAGAACCTGTGCAATTTCAGGGTTCTGTATAAAACTAGTGGCAAGGTCCACTAGGAAAAAAACAACAGAAGTCCCTTAGATTCATTGAGCAAAACGACGCTCTTTGTCAAGCCAGTATTACCCTTTTGAGGAATAGTTCTAGTCTTACTACTGATTCTTGGATAAAAAGTAAACAGTGATATACCAGGTGACCCAGTGACTTGAGTTGCCTGCTACATACTAGGTGTTATGTTATCTTGATAGGTTCTTCCTTGGTGGCTCAGTCAGTAAAGAATCTGCCTGCAATGCAGGAGACCTGGGTTCGATTCCTGGGTCGGGAAGATCCCCTGGAGGAAGACATGGCTACCCACTCCAGTATTCTCGCCTAGAGAATTCCATGGACAGAGGAGCCTGGTGGGTTACGGTCTGGGGGGTTGCAAAGAGTCGGACACGACTGAGTGACAAACACTTTCACTATCTTGTTGGTGTATCTCTTTCTAGATTTTGTATGTTAGTCAACCTGCCTCACTCCAGCTTCTGCAGCACTTGTTCAGTGGAATAAACAACCAGCAATGGTTTAAGAATTAAAAACTACATACAAGCTTTGCCAACATGGACTTCCCTTTCCTCAGATTAACATGATTACCAACAATGCCATACCATTTTGCAGCCAACAGCAATCAAAAGCAAATATACAATGTGGCACCATTCTTGGGGGTTATGAGCCAGTCACGCAGTGGCAAGACAATTAGAGCCCTTCCATCTTGGCAGAGGTGGAGCTTTATATTGACTGAAATCGCAACACTATGGATTTTGTATACTTCTTCTACTGCCCTCCCTCCATGATCCCACCGGCTTCTGAATCCATGTATCAATCACAACCATTCTACCCACCAGTGCTCCTGATCAAGACACTCAATTTAACAGAGAAAAAAAAAAAAAATATATATATATATATAAAACAGAGCTTCCAAAAACCAAGAATTCCTTGGTCTGCCAGTACTCCTTTATCTGGAAGCTGCTGGATTTCTAGAATGTCTAATGGCCTTTTGAAGACCCAATTATGGGGTCACCTGAGAGACAGTATCTTGGGAAGCTGGACCTTTATGCTCGCAAAGACCCACTATGCTCTGGTGCTGCTTCACCCATATCCACAAAGAAAACTCAGATTTAGGACCTAAAGTGTGAAAGTGAAGAGAAATAGTTCACATTCACATTGAATCACCCACTTGCAAACTTTCTTCCATCCCTTGGGATGATTTAGAGACAGTATTCACGTAAGGAGTGTAACGGGGCTCCACCTGAGTGGAGGCTGAGAGTCCATGGGCCACTTGGGGCCAGGGCAGAACAGTGTCCACCGAGGTCATCAGCAAGAGGAAGTAAAAGTGTGCCCCGGGCAAGGTCAGAGGGAGGGGTGTAAACAAACCTTGGGAGACGGGCTGGAGGGAACTAGCTAATGCCGCCGTCTTCAATCAGAAAAGTTAGTATGATCTAACACGTGAGCAGGAGCAACAAGGACCCGGGCTTGAAAGTCTTGGATACTGCACAGCCGAGGTACAAAAAGAAGGTAAGAGGAACACGGAATAGCTATTCAGGAGAAAAGGATTAACAGAAAGTGCAGGCTTGTTTCTGGCCATTAGGCAGCAGACTACAGCACCTGTCAGTATTCTCTTCCTTGCTCTGTAATGTAGATACTTAGATATCTTAACTATTTGTCCCCTTCCCTATCTCTATCCTCCACTGTTTCATAGGGGCATGTTGTTAGCGGTTACACTTAAACTCTGGTCCACAGACTAAGGAAATACTGTGACCCCCATCTTGCTGAATCAGAGGAAGAACAGACTGAAAATCACCAAACAGACCTAGCAAAGGAAGCAGGAAATAAACACGTCTTGGTTTTACCTGTCAGTGGAGATGGGAGAGGAGTTCGGTTTGTATGAGCAACAGCAGCACCGTGCTAAATGGGGCTTTTTAATATTTTCAAGCTTAAATATGAAAAAAAGGAGAAATATGTTCATTATAGAAAACAAGAGAGATGAATTATAATGGATATTTTTGGCCATCTGATACCCCCAACTCTTATGACACTGGATCTTTTTGGTTTATAATATCACCACTGGGAAGTATCATTACAGAACCCGTCCTTAGAGGGAACAAACTGGACAGTACAGTCACAAAACCATGCTGAGTCCTTGAGCTTTGCTGACCTCCATTATGAGTAAGGCAGGTGATTAATAATGACAGAGTCCCAGCAACAATCACAAAAATAGCAAGACCAAACTCATAAAACTAGCTTAGCTACTTGTAATCAAAATCTAGACTGACTTAATGCTATTGAGGTTCCATAAATACCAAAGTTGCTTACAAGTCAAATGCTTTAGCTGACAACTTTCTTTTCACTCTAAAACAATAATTTGAATAATACACTATCTCATAAAATGAAGTTTCTTAGAAAGGCAACCATTCAGCTTTGCCTAATAGAGTGCATTTAATTAACTGAGTGCTCGATGTTTTTCATGAATGCAAACGTGAAACAAGGCCTCCTACACTGAAGCAGTATGCAATCTAGAAAAGCAGGGAAAAAAGCATCAATACATAGTATATATGCTCTAATAATGTTTCAAACAAGGACCTATGTATAGGCATTCTGCTGCTGCTGCTAAGTCACTTTAGTCGTGTCTGACTCTGTGAGACCCCATAGACAGCAGCCCACCAGGTTCCCCCATCCCTGGAATTCTCCAGGCAAGAACACTGGAGTGGGTTGCCATTTCCTTCTTCAATGCAAGAAAGTGAAAAGTGAAGGTGAAGTCGCTCAGTCGTGTCTGACTCTTAGCGACCCCATGGACTGCAGCCTACCAGGCTCCTCCATCCATGGGATTTTCCAGGCAAGAGTACTGGAGTGGGGTGCCATTGCCTTCTCCGCCTTCTACTGAAGGACAATCCAAAAAGCCTTAATGGAGGAGGCATTTGTATTATTTTTGAAGTGCAAGATACCAGACACTTTACTTTGGAGATTCGAACCTCGATATCATACTTAAGACGTAACTTGAAATGTTCAGATTACCAACTGGCTCCCCCAACCACAAGGGTAAATAAACTCCTTAAAGAAAAGAACTAGGTATTCATTATTGTTCATTATCAGATCTCTTGCATCTACCATATTGTTGACACTCAATATTTTTAAACTGAGCCACAAAAGATCATCAGAAAGACTGAATCTTATAGAAGAAGTCTTACGTATTTCTAAAACACAAGGCATATATAAGAAGAAAGTTAAGAGAGGTAGGTACATTCCTTTATTCATTCATTCAACATGGTCTGGGTATCTACTATCCCCCAGGATTTCTGGACAGCAACAATCATTCCTGTTTCTTAATCTGTACAGCTCTAAACTTGAGGAGCAGGTTTCCTAGGTGCCACGGTGGTGAGGAATCCACCTGCAAATGCAGGAGACGCATGAAATGCAGGTTTGATCCCTGGGTGGGGAAGATCCCCTGGAGGAGAAAATGGCAACAGACTCCACCATTCTTGTCTGGAAAATTCCACGGAGAGAGAAGCCTGGCGGGCTACAGTCTATGGGGTCGCAAAGACTCAGACACAACTGAATGACTAAGCACCCAAATGTGAGGAACAAGTGAAGGGATCCTCTGATCAGGTGATGAAGAGCCTACAGAAACGCACATCTGAAATCACTGAATCAAATTTAGGAGAAATATATGGTATTAGTCTAATTTTATTATACACACGAAGCTGAAAACCAGACAGAATAACTGATTTGTTCAAGAAACTATGGCTATTTTTAAGTAGAAGAGCTGGGATAAGAATGTAGATGTCTTCGTTTCTAAAACAGTATTTTTCAGAGTGCTAAAAGGGCTAAGAGTAAAAGACTTTTAAAAAGATTATTTCATAATCCAGGTATGATAGCTACCAAAGCAAAGACAGGAAAAATACGTGTGCAAAACTGAAGCAGTTGATCTGAGACACTCTGGTGTTTCAAGTGGTGTTCAAAGTACATTTCAAGGCCTACCACGGACCACAAGCAGCCTTCCGCCCTGCTGAAGCTGATGAGGAAATAAACACCTGTCCATTCTTCAGGCTGTATGAGCAAGATTCCATAGACATCACGTTATATATGACCAGCATCACCCTCTTACATCAGTGTCAGCCACATATGGCCTGTGGGGGCTTTCAGTCTCGTTTTATGCAGCCCTCCAGCTAAGAGTGGTTGTTACATTTTCAAAGGGTTAACAAAAACCAAAACAACGGTGATGAATACACAAGAGACTGTATGTGTGCTGCAAAGCCTAAAATGTTTACTATTGGGCCATTTATAGTAAAAACAGGCTGATCCTTGTCCTAAATCTGTAAACTTTGTAATCATAACTGAGTTCAGCGTGGTACTTGAGTGTACTAAGTACAGACTATGTTACTAAGTCTGTTTCACACAAAACCGAGCAGTACTGCAAGTCTTCCACTGAGCTACACGTATAAGAAGCTGAATTTCTTCGATTTTCAGAAAGAATACGCCAGCCTTACGGCAGAAAGTGAAGAGGAACTAAAGAGCCTCCTGATGAAGGCGAAAGAGGAGAGTGAAAAAGTCAGCTTAAAACCCAACATTCAAAAAACTAAGATCATGGCATCTGGTCCCATCACTTCATACAAATAGATGGGGAAACAGAGGAAACAGTGACAGACTTTATCTTCTTGGGCTCCAAAATCACTGCAGATGGTGACTGCAGCCATGAAATTAAAAGACGCTTGGTTCTTGGAAGAAAAGCTTTGACAAACCTGGACAGCATATTAAAAAGCAGAGACATTACTTTGCCAACAAAGGTCCATGGAGTCAAAGCTATGATTTTTCCAGTAATCATGTACAGATGTGAGAGTTGGACCATAAAGAAGGTTAAGTGCTGAAGAATTGACGCTTCTGAACTGCGGTGTTGGAGAAGACTCTTGAGAGTCCCGTGGACAGCAAGGAGATCAAACCAGTCCATCCTAAAGGAAATCAGTCCTGAATATTCATTGGAAGAACTGATGCTGAAGCTGAAACTCCCAATATTCTGGCCACCTGATGCAAACAGCTGACTCATTAGAAAAGACCTTGATGCTGGGAAAGATTGAGGGCAGGAGAAGAAGGGGATGACAGAGGATGAGATGGTTGGATGGCATCACTGACTCAATGGACATGAGTTTGAGCAAGTTCCAGGAGATGGTGAAGGACAGGGAAACCTGGTGAGCTACAGCCCATGGGTCGCAAAAAGTTGGACATGACTTGAGAGAATGAACAACAACAAATCGATACTGATTCATTAAAGGCTCTGGTTTGTGTCAGCTATTATTTTTAACTGCTGCTCTTCTGACATTGATTTAGAAACAATTATGGTTACTTTTTTATTTTACTGGATGAACATTTTTGCAGAGTAACTGATGTATCGTTACCATTTTATTACTCTCCAGTTTCTGACTATCTCCTAGTTTTAGGATGGTGGCTCACAAGATCTTTTGCCTTACTCATGTTGACATGTTCAAAAACATTTACAAAAAACTGGCTTCGAGACAGAGAGACAAAAAAGGTTTCTAGGTAGGTGACAAACAGGATAGTGATCTAAAATAATTGATAATCATTCCTAGCTTCTTCCAAGTCATGTCTAGTAGATTTTTTTTCATTACCTTTCCTGAGGCATTGTGAATTTTTGAAGTAGTCATATTCATTTTTACTGGCAAATGTCTAATTTGAAAGAAAAAAAAAAAACTTCGTGAAAAATGAAAATTAAGAAATTAATTTTCCATAACCATTAACAGTTACTTGAAGAAAAACTCACCTAATACACTGAGATAGGATTAAATCAAGATGCACCACTACAAGAATACAATGAACAAATTATTTTTGCATTATTGACAATCTACAACGATTTGCACTATTACTACTAGAGAGGTAACATTAAAGTATATTACATTTTCCGTAACACAAGGAGAACACCATTTCCCACACATTCAGGAAAGGTTCATTATTACTTATACAAAACTCAAACCGTGCTCTTTCTGCCTCTTCATTCTTTTCTGTACCAAACACCCACTGTGTTCCGTAATAGTCTGCTGCCATCTAGCGGATGACCTAAGGAAAAAACTGCTTCATAGCAAAGTTTTTTATTTTTATTTTTTTCTGTCCGTACAACTGTAGGCAGCAGTTGCTATGAGAGGCTGTGTACTGTTTCCACCTGTCAGAGTTCCCAGGGGACCAGGGAGGACGTGACCAGTGAGAGTAGCCAGGCTTTGGGGACACCCCGAGTCAGCCCTAAAAGACACACAGACCACCTTCAAAGAAGTGTCTCCAAATAACGGAGAACAGAATACAACCACCTGCTCTTTCAGCACAAAATAGTTCTGTTGCTCAATCCAAAATAACTCAGTTGAAACTGTCAATCGTGGAAAAAAATAACGGTTGTTAAAACACGTGGGCAAGTGGTTTAGAGATTCTGACTCAAGTCTCACCCACATCACACAGAGGAAGTCGAGTTTAACACTGACCAGCGAGTAGTCTGGGAGCCAGACAGCTTGATTTGGAAACCTGACCTCACTCCTTCCTGCTGACCTTGGGCAACTGACCTCATCTCTCCAAGCTATAACTGCCTCACAGTCAAGTGGAGGGAAAATCACCTCTTCCTCAGTCATCATGAACTTCAACTCGGGGCAATGTACGTTAAGGACTTTGTACTGGAAACAGAAGGAGCTTACTAAATGAGAGAGGAGAGTATGAAGAGACTTAATGTTTTTCTTCTGGAAGTCACAGATGAGCACCGTGGCCAGCCATCGGAAGTTGACAATGACCAGTTAGGAGCAATCATTGAAGGTGATGTTCTTACAACAAAATGAAGAAGAAGAATATTCTTATTAACATATATTAACTAACGTGAAACATGCTGTAGGAGGGTGTTGAAATCTAATAAACTCTGATAAAGTTATGAGAATTGTAGAGATAATGACACATATAAATCAAGACAAGATAGTTATAACCCCCAATTAGGAAGGAAGTCAGCTACTGCCTAACAGTGACCATGTCTAGCAGTTATACACAAGTGAGAAACTGAACTATTAATAGGAAAAAACCCAACTAAATATTAAACAAACTCTCAATAAAATACAAACTGTTTTAGCCTCCAGGCTTTCCTCATCTGTCAGTCTATTTTAAAGGGTGGTTTTAAGCATCAATATTACAGAAGACGGTATATGTAAAAACATTGCAGAATAGCATAGATTTCTATTAGGTTGGTGCAGAAGTAATTGTGGTTTTGCATTGGTGAACTTTGCTGTTTGATATTGGAATACATTCTTAAATAAATGTGGTTATGTTATATATTATTTTAATGGCCATTTATTGCTTTGTGCTTTTTTGCTAATGCATTACTTGCTGTTTACTTTATATTTATTTTTCAGTTCAGTTCAGTTGCGTCTGACTCTTTGTGAGACCCCATGGACTGCAGCATGCCAGGCCTCCCTGTCCATCACCAACTCCTGGAGTTTACTCAAACTCATGTCCATTGAGTTGGTGATGTCATTCAATCATCTCAAAGACTAAGAGCAAATTCGAGCAATTTTTTTTTTTTATTCAAGTTCAAAATGGGTTGTAATGCAGTGGAGACAACCTGCAACATCATCAACAATCTGGCCCATGAACTGCTAATGAACATAAAGTGCAGTGGTGGTTCGGGAAGTTTCTCAAAGGAGATGAAAGCCTTGAAGATGAGCACAGTGGCCAGCCATCGGAAGTTGACAATGACCAATTAAGAGCAATCATCAAAGGTGATGCTCTTAGAACTACATGAGAAGTTGCAGAAGAACTCAGCATCTACATTCTACAGTCACTCGGCATTCAAAGCAAATTGAAAAAGTGAAAAAGCTCTCTATGTGGGTTCCTCATAAGCTGATTGCAAATCAAAGAAATCATCATTTTGAAGTGCTGTCTTCTCTTACTCAACAACAATGAACCATTTCTCAATCTGATTGTGCGGTGTGGCAAAAAATGGATTTTACACAACAGCCAGCGATGACCAGCTAAGTAGCTGGGCCGAGAAGAAGCTACAAAAAACGTCCCAAAGCCAAATTTGCACCAAAAAAGTCATGGTCATTGTTTGGTGGTCTGCTGCTGGCTGATCCACTACAGCTTTCTGAATCCCGGTGAAACTATTACCTCTGAGACGTGTTCTCAGCAAATCGACGAGATGCACCGAAAAATGCAACGCCTTCAGCCAGTACTGGTCCACAGAAAGGGCCCAATTCTTCTCCACAACAATGTCCGACCACATATTGCACAACCAACACTTTAAAAGTTGAACAAATTAGGCTACGAGGTTTTGCCTCATCCACCACATTCACCTGACCTCTCTCATCAACCGACTACCAGTTCTTCAGGCATCTCAACAACTTTTTGCAGGGAAAATGCTTTCACAACAGCAGGATGCCGAAAATGCTTTCCAAGAGTTTGCTGAATCCTGAAGCACAAATTTTTATGCTACAGGAATATACAAACTTATTTCCCAAATAAGCAAGAAGGGGTTGATTGTAATGGTTCCTATTCTGATTAATACAGATTTGTTTGAGCATAGTTATAACTGCAAGGAGATCCAACCAGTCAATCCTAAAGGAAATCAGTCCTGAATCTTCATTGGAAGGACTGATGCTGAGGCTGAAACTCCAATACTCTGGCCACCTGATGGAAAGAACTGACTCACTGGAAAAGACCCTGATGCTGGGAAAGATTGAAGGAGGAGAAGGGTATGACAGAGGGTGAGATGGTTGAATGGCATCACCGACTCAGTGGACATGAGTTTGAGTAAGCTTCGGGAGCTGGTGATGACCAAGGAAGCCTGGCGTGCTGTAGTCTGTGGGGTCACAAAGAGTTGGACATGACTAAGTGACTGAACTGAACATATAACGATTTAAAATTCACAGTCTGAAACTGCATTACTTTTGTACCAACCTAGTAAAAGAACACAAGATGCTATTACTGGTAACTTTACGATAATCAGAGTTAGAATCATTAGGTTGGGCTAATCATTACACAGTACAAGGTGCATAAGATAATGTACCATGAGAAAATACCTGTATCAGCTGGTTGAAAGTAGGTCTGAACACAAAAAGGTTTGAAAAGAAAAAAAAAAAAAATCAAGTGACCTAGGTTTATTTTCGTAGACCAGGAAAAACCAAGAAAAGTATACTGTAATTCTTAAAAGCACATGGCAAGTAGAAAAACTCGTTAGAAAATCTGAAAGAAAGCTACTGAAATAATTATGGGCTTTCCCCCCTAATATGTTGTCTTGTGACCTGAATAGGGATCCTATCGTCTTCGTGAGTGAAAGAACTGACGTGCAGGGTGGGGAGGATAATGAAGGCTCTTCTAAAGAACGAGTCTTGAGCTGAGACGCCGAAGGTGAAGCCTGAGCGGCCGGGGCCAAGCCCTCTGCTTCACCGTGCTCTCCCTCCGGATCCTCCAACACCCCAGGCAAGTCCTGCTTCCACCAAGCAGCCTCCCAAGAGGAACACATTTAAATTCCTCATTGCTTTTCTTCCCAGATATTTCAAGAAAGGCACACAGTGTAACAACGTTGCAATTTCGGGCACTTTCAAGCTCCTGCAGACTAACAAAAAGTGAAATCTCAAGTCATGGGTCTTAAAAGTGAACAAAGTACAAAAAAGCAAGTCATTTGCAAACTGTATGTGAACAGTACTTTGGAATTCGAAGGTGGCCAGAACATTGCAAGCTCTGACTTAGCAAAGATGTTCAGATTTAACATCTTGTCGCGTGGGCCTGCCCAGCTGACCTGCTCGGAGGGAGTCTAGAATCAGGAGTTAACAGAGGCCCAGAGTAGGACCCGGCCTCTTGAGAGGGTGGTCTGTGTACTCAGCTAACACAGTGGGGGCTTGCCAGGGGGAAGCCTGAATTCCTGATGAGTTTCAGTTGCAACACCTTGCTACTCATGTTATTGCCTCCTCTTCTCTCCCCAGGCCATAAAGAACAGAGTGCGGGTGGGGGAAGAAAACCTGCACAAGTTATATTTTCAGAGAAACTAAGACAACATATAAATTCCCCAAAATAGGTACATGTGGCCAAAAGGCACAGAAAAGAGCAGATCCTGGGTGAGAAGCCATGTGTGTGGACAGGGAGTGAGGGGGCGTTGCAGATGAGAACAGGGGAGGCGGAGCTCCCAAATGTCACCAGCAGGAGACAGGGACTGCACCCCGAGGTGGGGGGGTCCAGGAGCAGGGCGGAGAAGGAACGGGGTGGCACTCTGCTGGGCGAGGTAGAAACGGGAGGCTGGGACCACCCTTGGGCCACCAGGCCACCCATCTCTGAAAGCGTCACCGCTCTCTAAGAGGAAAGGGGCACCTTAGAAAGAAGCAGCAGAACACTGGGGAGTCAATGATGGGGGGACACCACGATTGGAGAGAAAACCCTCCTACACCAGGCGAGGTTCTGAGAGGCAGCGGGGAAAAACAGTGACTCAGGGCAGTACAGAGAGAAGGGGCCCTGGAGTTGAGTCTGGGCTCCTGCCTCTCCCTTCACAGCCAGGAAAAGCAAACTCACTCCACTGAATAACAACAGAAAGAACAGAGAGAGCAGCCATGCAGAGGACTATAAAAAAACTGTGGAAAAGAACAGCAAAACTCCCTAAGAAGAAAACACAGCAGGAAAAAAATGTAACCACAGACGTGGATAAGGTGAAAATTATAACCCAAAATAGCACTGATTTTTTTTTTTTAACTCAGTGAAGCAATTGCAGTTTTAAAGGAAGATCACAAAAGAGCTCTAGGCGAGAGGGCCGGATAACAGGCACCAACGAAGCAGAACTAGAGGAACTTGGGGAAGACGAAGAATTTAGAATTCTTTTCTGCGATGAAGAAAAAATGACAGGTCAGGTTAGAGGCACAGAAAGCAAGAGCCCCAGGAATAGTGGGTGTCATTCTGGGTCGTTCAGGTCACATTCTCGACTTTCTGATGGTTTTAGCTACAGGCTCACTGCCACTCTTGACTCCTCTCTCTCAGCTCCTGATGATCTCAATACCCATGCTGATAATCCACCCACCACCCTGGCCTGGCAGGCTGCAGCCCATGGGGTCGCAAAGAGTCAGACACGACTGAGCGACTGAACAATCCTGGCCTCGGTTCTTTGTACGGAAGTGAAAGTTTCTCAGTCATGTCCGATTCTTTGCAACCCCATGGACTATATAGTCCATGGAATTCTCCAGGCCAGAATACTGGGGTGGGTAGCCTTTCCCTTCTACAGGGGATCTTCCCAACCCAGGGGTCAAACCCAGGTCTCCCACACTGCAGGCGGATTTTTTATCAGCTGAGCCACAAAGGGAAGTCCCTGCCTTTGTATGCTTCTTTCAAAATGAGCTTATCCTCCATCCTCTCAAAATCACACACTCCAAGATCTAACCGAATGCCTTCTTATTACCAACAACCATTAACTCTTCCACAATTTAAGTTTCATAGACACGACTTACAAATCACCACCTCCTGTATGTCTAGCTCTCTCTGACTGGTACCCTGATCCCAACAAGCCTCTGACAACTGCCAGGACCTAAAAACCTTCGGTCCTGCCTCTTTGCCACCTTCCCTCACACAACCTCCCCCTGCCCCCAGGTTCACTGGCCTCCTGACCCAACTTGCACTCCACAGCCAGCCTAAACATCATCATCTTCACTCCCTGTCCCCGAGTCCCTCCCTCCACCCATCTTAATCGCTCGAGAAATCCAAAACTCTAGCTGAGCCCAACGCTGTGCGTCCTCTAGTATATGACAGCACTTACCAAACTCATGGAGACTTTATCCTAAGATTGTAAGTTTAACAGTGGGGGAACTTACCACTCATGCTGTTTTTACAAATGAATCCTTCCGAGTTCTATATAGAGAAAATACCTAGTGTAATGATACCTAGATGAGAGCATTCTCTTATCTGTGTATCCAAGTTCCATTCATTTACATGCTCAAAAGCCTGGTTCTACCCAGAGTGAAAGCCTGAGTTAGGGATTTTGGTAGATAAGAGCTGAAAAATCAACTAATGTCACACTGTTAGCCTTGGCTTATCATTACTGTCATTATCAGTAATCAATTCAAAGGGAAGAAATCTTACAACAAAGGACTATTTAATAAAGGTATTTCTATATTATCCATGAATTACTCTTCCTACTGTGCTATTCAGTAAATGAAAACATCTTTCAGAATTTTGAGTTTTTCATAAAAATCAAAGAAGTTAATATAAATATCTCTTCTCTCATTCTATATCAATACCTGCCTAAAGCACACTAACCCACATTACTTTTGAAATACAATATATTACAACAAAGTGTAGAATCTTGGGATTCAAAAGCCAATGTCAGCATTATCGGGGTTTCCTGTCACTTTAAATCCCAGTGCAGCATGCCAAGGAATGCAGGGCTGTGTTTAGTTTGCGAGGGCTGCCATAACAAAATACCACAGACTGGTGGCTTAAACAAGAGAATTTTATTTTCTCACAGCTCGGGATGGAGGCTAGAAGCCTAAGGTCAAGGTGCCAGGGGGCTGACTGCTCCTGAGGCTCCTTCCTAGCTTGCACATGGCCTTCATCCTGCCGTGTCCTCTGCCCCTGGGGGCCTGGGCATCCCTGGTGTTCCCCCCTTCTCACATGGACACCAGTCCCGCTGGATTAGGACACCGCCTTTAGGACCTATTTTAACCTTAATTACCTCTCCAAAGGCCCTATCTTCAAATTCAGTCACACGGAGGATTAGGACTTCAACAAATGAATAGGGGAACACAATTCAGTCCATAACAAGGAACTTGACAGAGCTAACAAGAGAGGAAGGTGAAAAAAAAAAAAAAAGAATAAATTAAGATACTTGTCAAGTATCTTTGATGTACGCTCAAATACCTAGATGAATGAGTAACTTGTACCAGTCCACAGCAGCCTCAGAAAACCGTGCCGGAAGGACCACTCATAATTGCTACAATTCCTTCTACTCAACTCTTAATTACTCTCCTTAATATCAAACAAAAGGAAAGGAGATCCTCTTCCACGTGACAGTTCAGTCCAGTCTAGTCACTTAGTCGTGACCAATTCTTTGCGACCCCATGGATGGCAGCACGCCAGGCTTCCCTGTTCCTCACCAACTCCCAGAGCTTGCTCAAACTCATGTCCAGTGAGTAGGTGACACCATTCAACCATCTCATCCTCTGTCATCCCCTTCTCCCGCCTTCAATTGTTTCCAGCATCAGGGTCTTTTCTAATGAGTCAGTTCTTCACATCAGGTGGCCAAAGTATTGGAGCTTTAGCATCAGCATCAGTCCTTCCAATGAAGATTCAGGACTGATTTCCTTTAGGAGGGACTGGTTGGATCTCCTTGCAGTCCAAGGGACTCTCAAGAGTCTTCTCCAACACCACAGTTCAAGAGCATCAATTCTTTGGCTCTCAGCTTTCTTTATGGTCCGACTCTCACATCCATACATGACTACTGGAAAAACCACGGCCTTGACTAGATGGACCTTTGTTGGCAAAGTAATGCCTCTGCTTTTTAATATGCTGTCTAGGTTGGTCATAGCTTTTCTTCCAAGAAGCAAGCGTCTTAACTTCATGGCTGCAGTCACCATCTGCAGTGATTCTGGAGCCCAAAAAGATAAAGTCTGTCACTGTTTCCACTGTTTCCCCATCTGTTTGCCATGAAGTGATGAGACCAGATGCCATGATCTTAGTTTTCTGAATGTTGAGCTTTAAGCCAACTTTTTAACTCTTCTCTTTCACTTTCATCAAGAGGCTTTTTAATGCTTTGCTTTCTGCCATAAGGGTGGTGTCATCTGCATATCTGAGGTTACTGATATTTCTCCTGGCAATCTTGATTCCAGCTTCTGCTTCATCTAGCCCAACATTTCAGATGATGTACTCTGCATATAAGTTAAATAAGCAGGGTGATAATATACAGCCTTGACGTACTCCTTTCCTGATTTGGAACCAGTCTGTTTTTCCATGTCCAGTTCTAACTGTTGCTTCTTGACTTGCATATAGATTTCCCAGGAGGCAGGTCAGGTGGTCTGGTATTCCCGTTTCTTGAAGAATTTGCCATAGTTTGTTGTGATCCACACAGTCAAAGGCTTTGGTGTAATAAAGCAGACGTGGATGTTTTTCTGGAACTCTTTTGCGTTTCCCATGATCCAATGGATATCGGCAATTTGATCTCTGGTTCCTCTTGACATCCCTTCAACTATCTGAAGCAGCAACCCAATGCCCCTCTAGATGAAATGTTCCTAGTATTTCCAAATGCTGCATGGATCCATGCATCATAGAGTGATTTCTGTATGCTCTCATTCCCCTCTCCATTTCCATTATTCACATTCAACAACTGGTTTCCCACCCCCCCACCCCGCCCCAGAACCAAGATCATAGAAAGGTACTGTGCCTTTCCTTTAAGATTTCTAAGATACCTTTTTCCCCCCATGTCATCCTTGCGCAGGAGCCATGCTAATCTTCTCCATATCATTCCATTTTTAGTATTAATATATGTGCTGCCAACATGAGCACTAAGATTTCTTTAAAAAACTTGTTTTGTCCTCATTCAATTGATTTTACATTGTAGCATTGTAGTCAGGATTGCTGAGCACTTCCCATCTTATCAAACTGTGTTCCTTCCCTCCAGGGTCACATCTTGAAACCATAACATTCTCTTCTTTGAAGTTTTCTATTCTCGCCTTTCTGTTCTATCCTTTGTCATCCAATGGATTCTTAATAGCCTCTGTATGCAAAGCTCTTGGGGGATATAATTCTGCATAAAAGTATGATCCCCTGCCATAGAAGAGATTAGAGGCTCTGGTAGTAAAGGAAAAAATGTTGGCAACTAGGAAAAAACCATAAAGATGAAATACAGAAGAATTCACAAGCCAGCACCTCATTACCAAATGAGTGGGAAGAGATTCCTGCCATAAGGTGAAAGGTACGAAAATAAATAAACATTTATAATGGCCAGTACATGACAGGCATACTTATATAGATAAAGGGTAACCTACTTGAGATTATTCATTTGTTCTTTAGAACAGACGGAGCTATGAACAGGGCACATAAAGTCCTTTCTCTTTAGGAGCTGGCATTCTAGTAGGGAATGCAGAAAGTAAGTGGACAATTATAGTAGTTTAATACACCAATCAAATAGAAGAGTGTTGGACCATAAAGATGGCTGAGCGCTGAAGAATTGATGCTTTCGAACTGTGGTGTTGGAGAAGACTCTTGAGAGTCCCTTGGACTGCAAGGAGATCCAACCAGTCCATCCTAAAGGAAATCAGTCCTGAATATTCACTGGAAGGACTGATGCTGAAGTTGAAACTCTAATACTCTGGCCACCTGATGCGAAGAACTGACTCACTGGAAAAGACTTTGATGCTGGGAAAGACTGAAGGCAGGTGGAAAAGGGGATGACAGAAAATGAGATAGTTGGATGGCATCACTGACTCAATGGACATGAATCTGAGTAAGCTCCAGGAGTTGGTGATGGACAGGGAAGCCTGGTATGCTTCCATCCATAGGGTTGCAGAGAGTCAGACATGACTGACTGACTGAACAACAGACTTGCTGATGAAAAAGGCATCACAGAAACAAAGCTGTTTAATGAGAAAGAATGAGTGGAGGAAGCATAATAGGTCAGGGAAGATATGTCTAATGACACAACCTTTGGGCTGAGACTTGAACGCCAAGGAGGAGCCAACTGTGCGAAGATGTGAGAAAATGTCTGAGGCAGAGGAAAAGCAAGTGCAATTCCTCTGGGTTAAGAAACAGCTCAACTGTTCAATCAGAGAAAGGCAGCTACTGTGGCTGAAATCTACAAGGGGGAGAGCGGTAGGCGCCGGAGAGCGAGGACGGGATCAGACCTGGAGGCTTTGGTGGGGCATGGCGGGCTGGCATGGTCTGACATCCTCCACCTTGGCTACAGTACGGAGAAGAGACTGCAGGCAGGCAAGAATGGAAGCAGGGGGAAAATTCAGAGGCTGCTGTCACCCAGAGAGGAAAGAGCAGCAGCTGGGACCTGCATGGTGACCGCAGAGGGGAAAGGACAAACGTGGCAGGCGGGACCAACAGGATGTGCATTTAGGTTGCAAATGGGGAGCAAAGACTAGACAGAACTAGGGACTGAGGTTGGGACCAAGAGACCGAGAAAGTTCATGTTCAGGACAGATGGTTTGCATACGGGGGCCGTGAGGGACAGAGCTCCCCGGAGCCGTATCTTTATTTTAGCTCAAAAAATACATTTTAGTTCCTAACACAAACAGAAAACATTTACCCACATTCAGTTGTAAACCACAGTCGTGTTTGGTCACGTAGGCAAAATCACCAGAGAGAGGAAAGGGGAGCTGCTCTTTGTTCAGACTCCCTTGGATTAAGACATTAATTTTTTACACCTACTTGTGTTCCATGTCAACACCTGAGGCGTGAAGAAAGTCACAACAGTGAATTCAAAGCTACTGAAGCTTTTCTCCTCAAGAGGAAAGAAATTCAACCAGGTATTTTCAGACATGTGACATCAGAAGCAGGTATAACAAATCACATTTTAAGGAAGGGAGGGAGGGAGGCGGAGAGAGAACATGTTTTTTACTCCAAGGGAAGGCAGTCTATAAACTGCCTTCCCTTCCACCAACACCCACCAACCAATCATCCTAGGAAAACACCTCCATTTCCTAGGTAAATACACCATTTCAATCAATTCATTAGCTTCTCAGGACTGGTGATCCTTTTTAAAGAAAAGTCTGCTCTGGCAACCAAAAAGGAGAAGTTGATGATATCAGCTTCCCTTTTTCACAGTCATGTGTTAAGGTGCAAAAAAGAGTATCCTTCACCAGACTTTAGTTAAAAGGACCGCATTCATTCTCAGAAGAAACAAAAGGGCTCACACTATTAGAGATTTTTATGTTGCATCTCAAAGTCCTAAGGACCTTCTGAGAATAAGAGCCAGGCACTGATCCTTCTCAATAAACAAGGAAAGAAATCACAACAGAGAAACCAATAATATTTACTTCAAATCAAAACAAATCTGTGTTGGATCAACAGCTTTAATCTATAGGAGATATATGATTAAAAAAATAAAACAATGAAGATTCAACACAAATCTTTTTTCAGTCACCTTCCCTTAACCTTTAAAATATGGGCTTCAGTTCACACATGTTACGTCCCCCTACAAAGTCTTGATTTCTCAAATCTCCTGGAACACATATGACATATCACGCATATTTTTTCTGCTAAAAAGCAGAAAACTTCTACATGTACACGTTCATATTCTATAAAGTTACCAATGGATCTTTTTTTGGTTCATTTTCCAAAGGCAAGCTTTAGCCACTTTCCAACTTCCTCTTTTAGACTATTCTTTAAACCAATACTCAAACGCCAGAATTCTTATTAGCACTGGTAAGACTGACTGTAATATATACGTTTGGTAAACTTTTACCTCAACAAATGTGTTTCGTGGTCAGCTGTGGTTATTTCTACATATCAATTTCCTTCAACTCATAACTTAGTTAATTCTGACATGATTCACTCCAGAATCCCTTGTAACTGCAATTCTCCCACCTCTTAATATTTAGAAATGCATAGCTCTTAGTGTAACTTGTAATTCTACTTGTACCTTACGGATGACTGTTTCCATTATGGGAATATAAAAGCATGCATGAAGGGTCCAGATATAGCAACTGGTTTCTCAATACCCAAGAGAATAATCTCACACATGATAGAAGAGCTCTCTGGTCTTTTGTTTTTTCACTTGGTTTAACCAATTTCACTTGGTTAAAATTATAGCCTGCTAAAGTTAGAAGAGACCATAATCCAGGCCACAGAAAAAATATGTAAGAAAATCATGCTCTGGAAGACTAAGCTGTCTAGCTTACTCGGGTCACGTTGCTTTCTGGATCTGATTTCAGGAAATGTGCATGCACGCACACAGAGCTTGCCTAAGTAGAAACTTTTCCTACTGTCTCATTGATTTTCCCCACTCAGCGAAATCCTGAAAAGTCTGGATCTAATCAGGGAACTGCAATATAAATCACAATGGGACACAACCGTGGCTAAAATGGGTAAAATTTAAAAGACTGCGGATGTCAAATATTGGCAAGAATTTGGAGCAACGTAAACTGACACAGTGGCTGGTGAAGCCACCACTCAGGTCACCGGTTTGCAGTTCTACTACAGCTGAACATCCACGTTATCCTATGACACGGCAACCCAATTCCCAGACACACACACGAAACAAAACAGTGTACAAGGGTGCTCAGCGTTGTTCATGAAAGGAAAAAACAAAACCAGACAAAGCAAACACAGAAACACCCCAAACGTCCAGCAATAGCAGAAAGAAAAACTAGATACGGTATGTCTGAATGCAGTAACGAAAACAGGGCTGAGAGCTACCTGCAATAGCAGAGACGAACTACACAAACCTGACAGGAGGAGGAACTTTAACATGAATTACTTGATTCCATTAGATAAAGTTAGGAGCTAGGAAGGTTAATCGGTGGCATTAGAAGTCAGGACGCTGGTCATCTCTGGGCAGTATGGATGGGCTCTAAGCATGAGAAGGTCTGCAAGAGGCTGGCAACGTTCTACTTCCTGACGTGTGGTATTGTAACATAATTCACTGAGCTACACCAATAATTTCTATGCAACTCTCTCTATATATGCATGTGCGTGTGTGTGTATATATACATATATATATAAAATACTTCTATTTTTTAAAACTAAAAAAAGTCTTTAATTATGCAATGTGATGTCAACATATTCGTCTGTTTCTTTCAAAAACATGCATTCTTTCTGCGTGTTCCATGTGTCCTGAGTCCTTCTCTGAACTGCGTGTGTTTGCACCAGGATGAAGGGGCCCTGTGAAACACCCTCTTCTGGTTCACCTCATATAGTAGGCTCAAGCCTTTTCCACCCACAGAGACTTGCTTATCCTTGTCCTGGATGTCACAGGTAGGATGTCTCAAACAAAATACAGATGTTAAAGGCTAAATGAGTGTATATCTCCTTTCCTCATAATGCTAATGAAAATGGTATTGTTTAAAAAAATAACTCGAGAACTAAATCTACAGTTTGAGAACTAAATCTAAGCATGTCTTTGACGCACTATGATCTTCTGGTCTTTGGATAACAATCGGTTTTATTTGTACGTCAACTTCAGTCTACTGGGAATGGTTGCCTAGAACACTGCACCAAGAAAGATTTAATTCCATGTTAAGGCCAGCGACAGAGAATACTGTCAAAGTGGGGCATAAACACCTTGCTGACTCACAGTCAACAGGACATTTTCTCCCTTAGGATAAAAACAGGTTCTTAATCATTTTAAATGCTCCACAGAGAAATCTCTAATAAAGTTCTAGTTTACTATATCTATCTACTACATATACTTAGAAAGTGATATTATTTTAATATAATTTTATTTCCAATATACTTTACATTTACATATTTAGAACATTTAAATATTTTATGCTTAATATAAATTATATTACTGTAATGTGGTTTAAATACATCATGAGTAAAGGAAATCAATAAGACTAGAGATTATTTGTAACAAAAAGTAGCTTAATAGGGAGGAAAAAAAAACCCACTTAAGTTTAAAAACATTTTGTTTCATCTATCCCACATTTTGCAAAACAGAACTGCCAGAATACTGTTTTGAAAAGTCACAAAATTCCAATTTTACTGAATGCTATTTTGGGGTTCCTCCAAGAATCAAGTCTTTTGACTGCTATTTTTGGTATAAATTAAAGCATACAACTCAATATTATTTTTTGGTATAAATTAAACCATACAATTTAGTATTTTACATGTTTTCATTGATCTTAACCAAAACTAATATGAAAATAAATTTTCCCACTGCAATACTCAGGAAGACTTTAGCTTTAGTTGAATAGATGTACATATTCTAAATATGAGGTTATTTCCTTACTTACAGCATCTTCTCTTTTGATTTCTTCTGTAGAATTAGATAATTTGCACTGACACAAATTCAAAAGATGCAAATGTAGTGTGAAGAGAAGCACCTAAATGTGGTGCAAAGTATCATCTTATTCAATCACATTCAATATTATTAGCATTACCAGATGGGGAAAAAAGTGAACTGAAATTTCACACTTCTCCCTTTCACTTCCATGTGATTTCTGCAGAGCCCTTATCAGTAATGCACACTTGATGGTAGGTTAGATTTTTAGCAGTAACTTGCTCTACCTAAATCTAAACTTCCCATCATTTAAACATTTAATCTCAGAATTTAAAAAAGACAACCTTCCTTTGCTTCCCTGGTACACCCATTCTCTCAACTGTTAAAACTTCAAGTAGTTTACTTTCTCTTCTTTCCATAAACTTCTAACAGCTTTCTCTCCCACTATCTATCTGATGCCTGTGCCTCCTATTTTGTTCAGAACTCAGAAACTTTCCATCTTTACCCATCAAATTCCGAGTCCACACCACACTTTGCAACAAATCTGTACAGTGGATAAAAAGGCAAACCACTTACCAGTGGTCCATTCCCCATAGCCTCTCACCTTCAAAGACAATTCTTTCACAAGTATACTCCCACCAGAATCTCCCTTGTGTAGCGGGGAAAAAATGCACCTTTTCTTTGATCATCTTTGTATTTCTGTGGTAGAATCTACTAGTTGCCTCCTAAATAATTGATTTCTTCCTTCTCTCTCAAATGGAGCAATCCCCATTTTTAGTGAGCACACTGCAATCCAGCTAAAAGATGCTTTCGGCCTTCCTGGCAGTAGCCGTGTGACTCTAAATTCTGGTCAGTGATATACACAGAAGTGAGAGATGCTGGGAAGTCCCTTTAAGTGGAACAGGTAGGTCAGTCCTTCTGCCTCCTTTTCTCCATCTACGTTTGGAACATGGATAGGACACCACATATCTTTCTTCTTTTTTTTGAGTTTTCCAAACCTGTAAACCATCTTCTTTTTAGTTAAAAATATATATATATTTTTTTATCTTTTAACCCCCTTGACTGATTTCTCCCACCCCTCACCCATGACAACCACCAATCTGTTCTCCATATGCAGAACTTTAGGGGTTTTTTGGTTTGAGTTTCTTTTTTTTCTTTTTTAGATTTCACATACAAGAAAGATCATACAGTAATTGCCCCCTTCTCTGACTTAAAACAGTGTACTTGAGGTCTATCCATGTGGTCACAAATGGCAAGATTTTGGGGCTTTTTAATGGCTGAATAATAGTCCACTGTGTATATCTATCTATCCACCACATCATCTTTATCCATTCAGCCATCGATGGACACAGGTTGCTTCCATATCTTGGCTATTGTAAATAAAGCTGTAATGAACATGGGAGTGAGAAACACTTTCAAGCTAGCATTTCTGTTTTCTTTGGATAAAAATCCAGATGCAGAACTGCTGGATCATATGGGAACCCCTGGTGGATCAAGCACTAAAGAATCTGCCTGCAGTATGGGAGACTGGGGTTTGATCTCTGGGTGGGGAAGATCCCGTGGAGGAGGAAATGGCAACCCACTCCAATATTCTTGCCTGGAGAATCCCATGGACAGAGGAGCCTGGCAGGCTACAGTCCATGGGGTGGCAAAGAGTTGGACACGACTGAGTGACTAACACAACTGCACAATAGTAGTTCTACTTTTCATTTTTTTTTGAGGAACCTCCAATACAGTTTTCCATAGTGGTTGCACCAATTTACATTCCCACACAGTGAATAAGGGTTCCCTTTTCTCCACATCCTCACCAAAACCTGTTATTTCTTATCTTTTTGGTTTCCTTTGCTATGTAGTTTAGTTTGATGTAGTCCCACTTATGTTTGCTTTTGTAGGTTTCACTTTTGTTGTCAAATTTAAAAAATCATTGCCGAGACCTATATGAAGGAGCTCACCACCTATGTTTTCTTCTAGGAGTTGTATAGTTCAGGCCTTATGTTCAAGTCTACACCATTCTGAGTTAATTTTTGTGTATTAGTGTAAGATAGCAGTGCTGTTTCATTCTTTTCCATGTGTCTGTCCAGTTTTCCCAACACAATTTATTGAAGAGACTCCTTTTTCTACTGTATATTTTTGGCTTTATTGTAAATTAACTGATAATATATACATGGGTTTATTTTTCATTGACCTATGTGTTTGTTTTTAATGCCAATACCATACTGTTTTAATTGCTATGGTTCTGTAATAGTTTAAAATCAGAGAGCATGATTACTCCAGCTTTTTTTTTTTCCCCCAAGATTGTTTTGGTTATTCAGGATGTTTTGCAATTCCATAAATGTTAAGATTGTTTATTCTATGAAAAATACCATTGTAATTTTGATAGTGATTACACCGAATTTGTAGATTACAATGGGTAATATGGACATAATATTAATTCTTCTGATCCATAAGCATGGAATATCTTTCCATTTACTGTGTCTCCTTCAATTTCTTAATGTCTGGTATTTTTCAATATATATCCCTGGTTAAATTTATTCCTTTCTGATGCAATTGTAAATGGGATTTTCTTCATTTCTCTTTCTGATAGTTTGTTTTTAGTGTATAGAAACACAATGGATTTTGAGTATTGATTTTGTAACCTGCAACATCACTAAATTTGTTTATACTAATTCTATATTTTACTAGTCATACTAGTTTTTTGATGGCGTCTAAAGGGTTTTCTATATATATATATCATGTCATCTGCAAATAGTGAGTTTTACTTCCTTTCCAATTTGGATGCCTTCTATTTATTTTTCTTTCCTAATGCTCTGTCCAGGGCTTCCAATACTTTTGAATGAAAGTGGCAATAATGGGTATCCTTATGCTTGTTCCTGATCTTGGAGGAAAAGCTTTTAGCTTTTCACCATTGGGTATGATGTTAGCTGCAGGCTTGTTACTATGTTAAAGTAAATTCCCTCCATACCCATCTTTGTTGAGAGTTTTTATCATAAATAGATGTTAAATTCTGTCAAATGTTTTTTCTCTATTTACTGAAATGATCATATGATTTTTATCCTTCATTTTGTTAATGCATTGTATGCATCACATGGTCTGGTTTGCGGAGGCTGAACCAACTTTTCATCCCTGGAATATATCCAGGGATTTATTCTTTCAAAGTCACCGTTTGCCAGATTCAATTCTCTGCTTTCATCTTATTCAGTGTCTCGGCAACATTAGACATATGATGCCTCACCCATTCTTGAAACACTTTTTAATTTCTGGAACCGCAGCAGAGATTGATTTTCTTTTTACCTTAATGGTCGTTCCTTCCCTGACTATGCTGTTTTTTCCTGCTTTTCCAACTTCTACATTGTTTTTTAATGCTCCAGCCCTCTGAATTCTACTCCCTTCTATGTGATTATTTTAGATTTATAGTTTCAAATATCATTTGTATTCTGACGCCACTCTGGTCTCCAAACTCATATATCTAAACTAGACGTTTGACATCTTCACTTAGAGGTTTAAAAGACGTTTCAAAAATTTACTTGGCCAAAACAAAAGTCTCCCCCATCTCCTGAACCATCGTTCTTCCCATCTTAGTACATACTCACCACCATCCACTTGGCTGCTCAATGCAAAGCCACGGCACCATCCAGGTCTCCTCTCTCCCTCCGCCCCCGCCGCACCCCAAGCATTACAAGTCCTGCTGGCTGTGCCTCCACACTACAACCAGCAATTCTCTTCACTGCCCCGGCTACCACTCTGGGGCAAGGCAACATCTCTCTCTCCAAAACCCTGCCGCGGCCAGGGGTGTCCTCCTCCTAGTTCCTCAAAGTCTATTTCCTAAGCAGCAGCCAAAGTAATCTTGCCAAAGTGCAGATCTGATTGTGTCTCTTCCCTGCCTCTTGGAATGAACTCTAAGCTCCACAAGGCCTCCCATGGCCTCCAAGGCTCTAGGTGACCTGACTGGCCTCCTCTCCCAGTTCTGCCTCTTGCCACTCCTGCCTCAAGTGCTGTGCAGCAGCCACACTGGATTTTTCTTTTTTCCTGTTTTCTGAACACCCTAAGCTCTGGACTACTTTTTAAAACTACCAGCTGTGGCTTCCAACTAATTGCTCTTCCCCAGTATCTTCTCCCTACTAGCCCCTCCTCTTCTGCATTCAGAGGATTCTCTAAGCTAAGGCAGCTTCCCCCTAATCACCTGCGCTCATGTCACACTCATTATTTTTTTTTTCTTCATGGGAAACTAAGTTGCTCATTAATTCTTTTAATAAAAATCCATCAGTTTCTCCTCACACTGGAAACTACAGAACAGGACCTTTTGGATCTTGTTTATTGCTGGATACCCTGGGTCTTAAACAGTGACAAGCAAGCAGCTCGTGCTCAATAAATTATTTGCTGAATGAATAAAGACCTAATATCAAAATTTTAAAGTCACTCAGTCTGAACCATTATTCAGGAATCTAAAACTCTGAGTAACAGACCTGAGAAATACTTTACCACCATATGCTGCTCAGAATTGCGCTGCTTCTGAGGTAGACAGTTCTATCTCTAAGTAACCAGGATTGTTCAAAAGCCCTTATTCCTTTGCAAGCTGAAGACTGACTACCATGGTTCTGTCCATCTGTGGAGGCCTCTGTGATGAAGCAGGGTCGATCCCTTGTGCTTCAGACAAGACAGTGCTTCAACTGTCTGAAGGTGGTGACTGTACCTTCCCGGGGCTCAACAGTCCCGTCTCTTTAACAGCTCTTCACAAGGCTGTTAAAAACAAGAGTTTCGGGTCTTCTCTTCACCCTCCCACATACCCCAAGACTGCCCCAAACCACAGTGTCATCACATATTTAGCTATCAACCACGCCATGAGTATGCAAGTCTGGTCCAATTTACCTCACATCATCTGGGTGGCCTTGAGGGAGTGTGACCTAACTGAAGTTAACTCTTACCTTCCTTCCGGTTCAAGCTCAGACACCATTTCCAATCCACGTATCCTTCATCCTACTAAGTGCACACTTCTGTAATCTCTGGGCATTACAGTCATTCCCATCTTCTTCCCAGAACTCCTGACACCATTTAGCTTTCCCAACGTAAGATACCAATCCTATCCTATGGAAAAAGACCTCCTGGCCTCCTTTCTTGGATAAAGGTCCTGAATTTCCACATATGCAAATTAAAATTATAAATTCATTTTATCTTCCCACAGGTAGCCTGAGGCAGACTAGCATTATTTCTAATCAGCAGTGAGGGAACCATAAAAGGACAGGCCCTTGCAGTTAACTACGAGGACAGACCTGAAGCCAGAGGGAGCAAGGTGGAGCCAACATGGGCGCCCCGGGACAAACTGGAACAAGCATCAGGGCGCCGATCCTACGGACTCTGCAGGGGCAAGGTGGGACCTCCATGCCATTCCCTTCCTTGCTGCTCCACGGACAGCCAAGGAAAACCAGAGTTACCCCAAGTCGGGACATGAGTTACCTTACACTGCTGAACATGGCAGCGCTTTTTTAGAATCATCTGTAATCGAATTTACCCCCTTTGACTCCAAAACACACTGATATCTCACTTCAATCTTTCAGGTAGAGTAATTAACTGTTGGGAAGTTAATGATTACAGAAACACAGCTGGTCATCTGAAAACATTTCAGATGTTCCAGTGCGTCAGTGTTCTGGTAAAGAGAGAAGCCTTAATGAGGTCGGCTGAAAAATACAACTATGTAGATTAACACATCCTGAAAGAGTTTAGGTAAGTCTGGATGACCAAAATACTGACTGCAAAATGACCAGGATAATCCAGGTATAGGGTTAGCTGTGATTCAGAAACAAAAAGCCAAAAAAACCCATAGCTCAGATCTGTGATTTTTTAAAAAAATTCTTATTATATATACTCTGAGGAGTAATAATTCCTAACAATATGCCACATTAAACTATTTTTCTAGTATTCCATCTTTGACAAGTACAGCAAAGGATAATTTGTGGGGAATCGAGATGGTTATCTTCTACATCTGCCTCAGGAGATAGCAATACCCCCGCTTTAGTTCATCCCTGCCCTTAATAATGTACCACACATTTGCCCCTGACAAAATTAACCTAAATCATGTCCAGCCAGATTTTATTTTTAACAAACTAAAGTTCCTAAAACTTGATAGTGCTTCCAAGCTCCAAAGCTATGAGATTTCATCAGATCATCTCATCTAGAATCAGATAGTTTTAAAGTAAACCTAGGTATCTACATTTTAAAATCTTTCATTAATGAACGTTTATTAGCTGCCTAACACACTACAGAAAAATGCAGTTAACCGGTCTCTTCTAATGTAATTATTTCTTACATTCCTTCTGAAGAGGTCCAGCCTTTTAAAATCTCTTCTTGGAGGAACACTAGTTGTCCATTTCTGAATCTCCACCAAGTTCCCAGAAAGAATTGAAAACAAAGTAAGCCAGAAAGATAAAGAACATTACAGCATACTAACACATACATATGGAATTTAGAAAGATGGTAATGATAACCCTATATGCAAAACAGAAAAAGAGACACAGATGTACAGAACAGACTTTTGGACTCTGTGGGAGAAGGCGAGGGTGGGATGCTTTGAGAGAACAGCATCGAAACATGTATATTATCTATAGTGAAACAGATCACCAGCCCAGGTTGGATGCATGAGGCAAGTGCTCAGGCCTGGTGCACTGGGAAGACCCAGAGGGATCGGGCGGAGAGGGAGGTGGGAGGGGGGATCGGGATGGGGAATACATGTAAATGCATAGCTGATTCATGTCAATGTATGACAAAAGCCACTACAATATTGTAAAGTAATTAGCCTCCAACTAATAAAAATAAATGAAAAAAAAAAAAAGAAGATGTACCACATACATCAGAGACTAAATAAATACTCTTTTTCCCATCCAAAAAAAAAAAAAAGAATTGAAAACAAACAGTGAAGTCAATTTAAAACTCAACTCACAAAAACAAACAAACAACAAAAAAAACTCAACTCACAGCATTGCGTGATCTTCTGGATGTTGGAAGAGATACGCTGGGCTAACTGGGCGGGGTCACCACCAACTCCTGGAGTGTAAGACATGGTTGATTCGCTTGTTCGATAATTT
Organism: Odocoileus virginianus; assembly: GCF_023699985.2. Lineage (NCBI taxonomy): Eukaryota > Metazoa > Chordata > Mammalia > Artiodactyla > Cervidae > Odocoileus > Odocoileus virginianus. Next base: position 31,317,238 of record NC_069707.1, on the reverse strand, counting down.
CATCAGCTGTTGGTGAGCAGTGCAGTTTTCTCAGCAGTTACCTAAATAACATAAAGAGAAGTCACATAATTATACCTATTTTAATGCTTCTCCTTATTATGAATTTGATGAACCTAACAGGGTTGAAATTTAGCAAAGGAACATGTCAAAGAGTAAAACTCACATGTTGATATTTTTAAAAACGGACTTTATAGGACAGAACTGAATTAAACATGTTAAATAAAATAAGGTTCAAATTGTCCATTCCCTTTGGAAACATCTTTGATCTCACGAAGGATGACTTAGTCACTGCCTTTTCTGTGTATCATTTTAACCATTTGTATATTTTCTCCTTAACTAAACTGTGAGCAGCTATAGGCCAGGGTCCACATACTATTTATCTTTCTTTCTCCAACATTTAAAATAATTCCTGGCAGAGAAGAGGAATTCAATTATGAATTATATAGCACACAGATTTCACGCTTTCCCCAGAAATTTCATCTCATTTAACTCACCCAGGAACAGCTCACTAATGGGTCTCTAATTTTAACGGGAAAAAAGGTTCAATGTGAAAGAGCAGAGCCAACAAGTTAAGAAAAAAGGAAATACCCTGTAAAACGCCCATCACACACACACTCCCCCGACAGAGCAAGGAGGATTCTGCTGTGGAAGCCAGTATCTTAGAACAGGAAGCTAAGTGGGGCGGCTGCCACAGGAAGGCGGTAAAATGAAGCTCTGGTCTTTGGTCCACGCCACACATCAGTCATGGCTAGGGAAAAAGGATAAAGAGGGGTGTCCCTGTAGATAGGACTGTGCCCAGCGAAGAATTTCAACTACTCCTCTACGATCTTCTGAGTGTGCTCGAAACACTGCAAAGGTGTGTGGGCAGTCACTGACTCTGCTACACACCCTACATTACATTAGGGCCTGGGGAGCTGCAAACAAGCAAACAGAGCAATCAAGAGAAAGTGTCTGCTCGAATCAGTTCAGTTCAGTTGAGTCACTCAGTCATGTCCGACTCTTTGCGACCCCATGGATGGCAGCACGCCAGGCCTCCCTGTCCATCACCGACTCCCGGAGTTCACTCAAACTCATGTCTCTTGAGTTGGTGATGCCATCCAACCATCTCATCCTCTGTCGACCTGTCTTGTCCCGCTTTCAACCCTCCAGCATCAGGATCTTTTCAAATGACTCAGTTCTTCGCATCAGGTGGCCAAAGTATTGGAGTTTCAGCTTCAGCATCAGTCCTTTCAATGAACAGTCAGGGTTGATTTCCTTTAGAATGGACTGGTTGGATCTCCTTGCAGTCCAAGGGACTCTCAAGAGTCTTCTCCAACACCACAGTTTAAAAGCATCAATTCTTTGGTGCTCAGCTTTCTTTATAGTCCAACTCTCACATCCATACACGACTACTGGAAAAACCACAGCTTTGACTAGATGGACTTTTGCCGGCAAAGTAATCTCTCTGCTTTTTAACATGCTGTCTAGGTCATAAATTTTCTTCCAAGGAGCAAGAATCTTTTAATTCATGGCTGCAGTCACCATCTGCAGTGATTTTGGAGCCCCCCAAAATAAATTCTGTCACTATTTCCTCATCTATTTGCCTTGAAGTGATGGGACCGGATAACATGATCTTAGTTTTCTGAATGTCGAGCTTTAAGCCAACATTTTCACTCTCCTCTTTCACTTTCATCAAGGGACTTTTTAGTTCTTCTTCACTTTCTGCCATAAAGGTGGTGTCATCTGCATATCTGAGGTTATTGATATTTCTCCCAGCAATCTTGATTCCAGCTTGTGCTTCATCCAGCCCAGTGTTTCTCATGACGTACTCAGAATTTAAGTTAAATAAGCAGGGTGACAATATTCAGCCTTGATGTACTCCTTTTCCTATTTGGAACCAGTCTGTTGTTCCATGTCCAGTTCTAACTGTTGCTTCCTGACTGCATACAGGTTTCTCAAGAGGCAAGTCAGGAGGTCTGGTATTCCCACCTCTTTCACAATTTTCTATAGTTTGTTGTGATCCACACAGTCAAAGGCTTTGGCATAGTTAATAAAGCAGAAGTAGATGTTTTTCTGGAGTTCTCTTGCTTTTTCGATAATCCAGTGGATGTTGGCAATTTGATCTCTGGTTCTTCTGCCTTTTCTAAATCCAGCTTGAACATCTGGAAGTTCACGGTTTACGAACTGTTGAAGCCTGGCTTGGAGAATTTTCAGCATTACTTTACTAGTGTGTGAGATGAGTGCAATTGTGCGGTAGTTTGAGCATTCTTTGGCATTGCCTTTCTTTGGAATTGGAATGAAGATGGCAAGAATACACAGAAGAACTGTACAAAAAATATCTTCACGACCCAGATAATCACAATGGTGTGATCACTCACCTAGAGCCAGATACCCTGGAATGTGAAGTCAAGTGGGCCTCACAAAGCATCACTACAAACAAAGCTAGTGGAGGTGATGGAATTCCAGTTGAGCTATTTCAAATTCTAAAAGATGATGCTGTGAAAGTGCTGCACTCAATATGCCAGCAAATTTGGAAAACTCAGCAGTGGCCACAGGACGGGAAAAGGACAGTTTTCATCCCAATCCCAAAGAAAGGCAATGCCAAAGAATGCTTAAAGTCTGCCATTTAGGAGAATGACAAAGCTAATAATGTAAAACAATAAAAGCAATACAAGCCTGCCGTCTTCTGTGACATTAGTTTTATGGGGCAGCAAGGATGGACAGCTTTAGAACCAGAATCCTGGAAGTGAATCCCACCTCTGCTAGTGGGTGGGTTGGGTCTGTAGAAAGTCATGTGCTGGGCAAAAGTGATAGGGATGGGGAAAAGGAAACATGACTATCACCCTTCTCTAAAAAGAATTTATGAAACAGGTGTAAGACTTGGATACCTGAGTATGACTATATGCAAAACAACAAAGACAAAGACATGAAGCCGAGGTGGACAGACCCAGACCACATGGGCAGTATGAAGGCAGGGTGTCATTTCCCAGAGCAAGGGGAATCTACGGTCAACCCTGGATCAGATGCCTCTTGGTCGGGCAAGCAGGAGATGACACAGAGAAGGAAGGAGTGCAACGGCCTCACAGTCACTGCACATCTGTGAAATGAAAAGCATTTTACATGGACTGTCTAATTTAATGTTCAAGTTCTCCTCTTTAAAGTAGGTAGTGGCAAGTGAACCTGGCCTTACCAATGAGCAAACTGTGGCTTATGAAGATTAAGTAACTGGAAAGGTACCCCAAACGACCCACCAGGCAGACGTGGGATTCAATTCCAGGCTTCTGGTTCTAACACCACCTGTCCCTGCTGCCCCATAACACTGATGTCACAGAAGAGGGTGGGCTCTGCATGCTAGGTTTGGTTTGAATATGTTGCAAGAAGAATCCACTGGAGATTTCTGCTAATCGGGAGGGCAGAGAGCACAAGGAAATATGTGTCTTGGATCCAATGGTTGGTGCTCATAGGAAGTAGAACAGTGGGATGGCTGAGACAGAAAAAACAGCACTGGGGCCGTGCCTCCGCTCTGCCGCATCGAGGCCACCCTGGAACCTCTGGGAGGTTTCAGATGCTCTCCATTCCCTCTCCCTGATCGACAGGTCCAGTTCATCTATTCTCCCTTTGGACTTCACTAAGTCATCGAGAGAGACCCCAAACCAATTTCATAAAAGGTAAACCAAACTTCTTTTCAAACAGCAGGGCAGCAGGAAGAAGATTACTCCCAGGCAGCCTTGGATTTGGGCTCGCCGCCACCTGAAGAGCTGAGCACGCAAACTACACTGGACCTGGGATCCAGCGACATCAATACTACCCAAGCTCCCTACAAAACACCAACTAGATCTTTAAGTTTTGCATCTTTTTTCCCCCCAATAACAGCTTGGGGGTTGAAAAGGGCTTCCCTGATGGCTCAGGGGGTAAAGATTCTGCCTGCCAATGCAAGAGACACAGGAGATGCGGGTTTACTCCCTGGGTCAGGAAGATCCCCTGGAGAAGGAAATGGTAAGCCACTCCAGGACTCTTGCCTGAATGATCCCGTGAACTGAGGAGCCCGGTGGGCTGCAGGCAGAAGAGCGGATGGACCTGAACACAGCAGCCTCACTTAGACGATTCACACGGCACGCACTCGCCCGCTTAAAGTGCACTATCCAGTGGGGTTTTTAAATACTCATAATAAAAAGCTGTGCAACCACCAAGTCACTGCTAGAACGTTTCCTTAGCCCCCCAAATAAAGCTGATACCCATTAGCAGTAACTCCCCATTTCTCCACAAGCTCCTAAACTGCAGGCCACCACTCATCTATTTTATGTCTTTACAGGCTTGCAGGTTCTGTACATTTCATATTAAAGGAATCATACAATGTGTTCTTTTTGTTACTGATTTCTTTTTCTCGCATTTCAAGGCCCATCCATGTTGCAGTATGTATCAATTCTTCCTTCCTGTTCACTGCTGCTGCTGCTGCTAAGTTGCCTCAGTCCTGTCTGACTCTTGTGTGACCCCACTGACCACAGCCCACCAGGCTCCCATCCCTGGGATTCTCCAGGCAAGAACACTGGAGTGGGTTGCCATTTCCTTCTCCAATGCATGAAAGTGAAAAGTGAAAATGAAGTTGCTCAGTCGTGTCCGACTCTTCGCAACCCCATGGACTGCAGCCTACCAGGCTCCCCTGTCCCCAGGATTTTCCAGGCAAGAGGACTGGAGTGGGATTCCATTGCCTCCTCCCTTCCTGTTCACTGCCAAACAATATTCTACTCTACAGACAGGGGCAACGTCCTCCGGGCTCACTGATATCTTTCTTTCTCCTTTCCCTCTATCAACTAGGCTCCCGGCCAACACAAACACACTAGATGGGGAAGTGTTCCTCCTCTTCTTTACCTACCCTCTTGGGGGTGCGCTTCTGTCCACACACACACAGATGAGTCATATCCACGCCTGCAAGTCACACTCTCCACTCTCTGCAGTGTCTCTATGTCTTTGAAGCTGCAGGAACTCACCAACTGCCTTTGCTGTTGCCAGTGGAACTGGCAAAAGTGGGAAGTCTCTACTTTGAGGAAGACACTTAACATCTGGGCCTGCTGCCAGGATCCAAATGGGATAAGGCACATCCAGGGACCAAGCGCTTTCCTACTCTACACAGAAGAAAGGACAGCTCTGCTCTCGCATCTGCAGGAGCAACATCAACAGATCATAACCACCTTCCCTGCCTCTGGACCACCCGACCACAGGATTAGCTGAGGCCCAGAGCATGATCACTGAGTCCCGCAGACTGCCACCTCCTTTGTAGCATTAATCTTAACCCTCAAGACTCAACAAGCCTAGGATAAGCCTTCCCACTGTTTTCTTTTATGGTCTCCTTTTCTGCTCTTCAGAGAATCAGCCAAATAGCTACAAACTACCAGTTTTCCTCACCCCTTTACTCAAGTGCCTGCATTTAAGGAAGTTCCTTTTGGTGAGACAACTAAGCATCATTCATCCAAAAGGGCTCCACTGCTGGACTGGCTGGCATTTCCTTAGAGAAAGGGTGCAGTGGTGAGTCTCTTGGTTCAGTGCTGAGCTAAGAATGAAAAGAAATTGTGATGGATGGGAGGGAAAGGAAAACTCAACAAGATCATCGCTAATATTATTTCCTAAGCATTGTGTTTAGGACTTCCATGTTTATTTTCTCAGCTGACTCCTCCACCAAGCCTACGGAGATAGGTACAACAATAATTATGACTTTTTACACGAAGAAACTGAGGCATAAGGAGAATAAGCAACACACTTAATGTAAGAAAAGAGCTAAAATTTGGAACTAAATCTTAGAGCCTGCTATATTTTTAAAACACAAAACCATGTTGTTGCTATATTTTAAAACACAAAACCATGTTGTTGCTGCCCTGTACAACAAAATTAAGGACGGGTGAGCCCACTCAATTGAGAAACACCAAATTTACCACCTTTCTGCAGACCCTGTATGAAATCTGGCTAAAGTCAAGGAAGATGGGGAATTAGGCCTGGGGTGACTTCACAATGAATCATGGTAACACGGCTGCATAGCTTCCTCGTCTGCTCTTATTCTGCTCACAGTGATATCTAAAAGACAACGGTGACTGGCTCTCCTGATGATGGGCTATGAGAAATAAAGGGTCCAAACCACCAACTATACTGTAAAATACATAGAAACAGATAGACAGCTAACTGTAAACTGATTTAAACGTGCATGATCTTTGCACACAGGTTACATCAACCAAGTTATTCTGATGTCTGCTTTACACGTCACTCTCCATCCAGCACGTTGCCCAGAGCTAAAATGCACCAAAGCACTCATGCTGCATACTTCTGAAAGCACATTCAGAATCCCTAGTTTTACGGCTCAGAATAACTATACCTCATTATCTAAACTTGCACTATCAAGTGTTCGCACATGTGTGGCCACTGGCTTGGACAGCTCATGGATGGAACATTTCCATTTCAGCAAAGTTCTATTGAACACTGTTCACCAAACATCTCAAAAATTAGCATTCTATGAGGATATATAAACATTATAAAGGGAAAGGTGGGAAGAGAGGATCAAAGTGCAATACTAGTACTGAGAATCTTAAGACTTTCTAAAGAGCACAAATAAAAGATTTTTAAAAGGAATCTTGAGCATCAAACATTATTCCTAGTTATAGGAAGCAGTGCAGAATCCTTACAATTCTCATTAACATAAAGGTCATGCCCTGTAAATTCAGTGTGGATAAAGCAATAGAAATAGTTTATAGTCAGTTTCACTTTCTTAATAGTGAGCATCAGAGTACTTCCCTACAACCTCTTCTCCAAAAATGATAAGTTCCCACCAAGGGCAGGTTTTTTTTTGTTTTTGTTTTTGGTGGGGTTTTTTTTTTTTTTTTTTGGTCTATTGCATAGACTGCTCTGCTTTCAGTATCTGTATATATAATAAGTGCTTAATAAATATTTGTAAAATAAATGCACCTATTTCCTAAGAACACACACCCATTCTGAGGGTTAATATAACCACTGCTAAGACAGTGAACTCGAGGGCCTTCTTTCAGCTCCAGGATGTCCCAGACTTGTCGCTGACTTGGGCCACTGTTCCATGCTATTTCTTCTTCCTGGAGGGCACGTCCCATGGCCCCCACCTCCTCCCTCAGTGACTTGCTCTTTTTCTCCCAGAAAGTCGCGTCACATGGCTGGAGAAGTATTCTACAGTCACTTTGATTTGAAGTAAGAAGTCACCATTCTGCCACTCTGCTGATTTAACCTACAGCATCATACTGCTAATCATCATTTAAAATGATCTAGTCAGTACATCATTTATTATCTATTCCTACCTCCAGAATATAAAGATGGGAGAGACAAGTTTGACAGTCTTGTGGAATTCACAAGTGCTGGGGCCGTAGAAAATGTTTCACAGATGTGAGGGTGATCATTCTACTACAAGCATAAGCACTGTCAACATAAGTTGCATTAACTGCATTTGTTAGCTCAGCTCCTCCATCTGTTAAATTATCATACTATCTCAGTTTGGTCCACAATACCAAGAATTATTTTTCACCCTTTCATGCACTAGGCTTTCAAATTAAATGGAATTACAGCAAACTTTACTGAGACTTAATGCAGGTGTTCTACACGATTTATTTTTTAACCAGCAGCCCCTGGCTAAAGTTTGAGATCATAATCAAAATTCAGGCTGGTTTTGAGATCAGGAACAGCAGAAGTAAGATATCTGAAGAAAATTGTAGATGTTAACTAGTTAAGATGGTATCATGTTAACTTCTTCAGAAAATCTGAACTAGACCATAATTCTTAACCAGTCAAAAGTCTGGGATAAACTTCTTAAAGCAGCCTGCAAAGCAGAGGCCTGTCCACATCACAACACACAGTTTAACACTTCTGCCCTGGGCGTGGGGGGGGGGGGGGTGATCAGGACAACTCCAGAAGAAACGTTCACCTCCAATATCACTGAACAGCACAGCATTTCATAACCATTTCCTTTTCTTCCAGATGCTGTGCAAGCTTTAATGATACATAATTATGGTCAGAATATGTTGATATGAATTAAACAAAAATTAACGTATGTCTGTAAGAGCCAAGCAAATGTAAGAAACTTGAGAGAAAAAAATATACAGCATTTGACTGGAAGGGCATTTTTTTTTTCTTTTTGTCTGAATTTAAGGAAAGTAACAACCTAAAAAACAAGAGGGGCGGGGTAGGGAGGCATCCTGGAATATTTTATGTACCTGCAAAGGGCTTTCTGCAAGCCAATTAGGGGCAGGTACTCAGATGGTAAAGAATATGCCTATAACGCAGCAGACGTGGGTTCGATCCCTGGGTCGGGAAGATCCCCTGGAGAAGGGAATGGCAACCCACTTCAGTATTCCTGCCTGGAAAATTCCACGGACAGAGGAGCCTGGCGGGCTAGAGTCCATGGGGTCGCACAAGAGTCGGACACGAAAGAGCGACTAACACTTTGCTGCACTGAAAAGATCAAAGAAAGGCTGCAATGTCAAACTCTCTTTGCCAAACCGAAAACCAACCACGATGAGCCTTCGAATAAACAGACGGCTCCTTTCCTACAGAAATATATGTCTTCAGTTGTTCTGTATTCGAGAGGAGAACTTTAAAGCGCGTTTTCCAAATCCGTGCGTTAAAAAGAGGAAGAGGTCAACTGGTGTCCAGCCCGAGGCAGAAGCTGGATTCCAGAACTGGGCTGGAGCGGCCCGGGCACCAACCCCGCCCCGGAGCGCGCAGCCCGCCGGTGCGCCTGAGCGAGCGCGGCCGGGGCTGCCGGGGCGGCCGGGGGCGGAGGCGAGGCTGCAGCGCAGCCGGCGCTGGGCGGGCCGGGCTGGCAGGGCCGGCGGGACCCGCCTGATCGGGCGGCGCACTCGCGCCAGCCCGCGGGGCGTGGGGAGCAGCGCGATCCCGGGGCAGGGTCAGCGCCGGCCCTCCGACTCCCGGGAGCCTGCCGCAAAGCGCAGGGGCGGCGGCCACCTGACAACGCGCACAAAAAACAAGGTGGCGCGGCAGCCACGGGCACACGCGCTTTCGGGGCGCCCCGCCAGGGACACCCCCTCCCGAGGCTCCTCTTACCCCGACCTCCTCGGCTTCCTTCTCCTTCTTTGGCGGCGGGGACCCAAGGGCCCCTGAGCCCCCAGCTACGATTCTCAGCTGATGGGTGGTGGCGCTGGAACGCCCACTGCGCATGCCCGCAATACCTCCCAGGGAAGGAGGCGGGGCTTTTCCCCCTCTCATTGGCCAGTTGAGTTGAGTGACAGCGGCCTTCCCCGCCCCCTCTGGTTCTACGCTAAGAAATAGGGGTTCCTGCAAAATTGCACAGTACGGAGGAGGTGTTCCCTGAGGTCTGAAGTGCGGATGACGAACGCCCTCGTTTGCGTGTAAAAAACAAGAAGGAATGGAGAGCTGCTGTTTTCTTCATCGGGTGATTTCGGCCTCCCTAGACTTCAGGCCGTATCATCAACTCATGCCTATCTTGTTTCCCAACACTTAACTCTCCAGTAGACCATATTCGCAGGTCTATTAAAAAAATGCAAACGTATAAATATGCAGTTCTTGCAGTTCTAACAGGAAGAATGAAGGAATAAACGAAGAGTAATTTCCTTGTGCTCTCTTAGACAAGTTTTCATAGCATCCTTGAAAGTCAGGAAGTAGTTCTCACAGGATTTGAAGTGAGCGGAGAATGTTCTTATGATAAATATTCAAATATAAAGTAATCGTTAGATAAAAAGCATCAGTTGCTTCTGGTGAAAGAAATACCAAATTAATTAATGAGGTCTTTATTGGGGCTTCTCAGGTGCTGTGGTAGTAAAGAATCTGCCTGCCAATGTAGGAGACCCAAGAGACGCAGGTTCGATCCCTGGGTTGGGAAGATCCCCTGGAATAGAAAGTGGCAACCCACTCCAGTATTCTGGCCTGGAACATTCCATGAACAGAGGAGCTTGGTGGGCTACAGTCCCTGAGGCTGCAAAGAGTTGGACCCGACTGAGCACCAGGCACATATTTGCCTTTATTAAGGCAACAGTATTTTCTGAAAGGATCATCAGGACATTAAAATCCAGATGAACTAAGGTGAAAAGAAATCTAAAGCCAGAATACTTTGAATTGGTACCACCCAAGCAAATTTTTGGAGAAGGAAATGGCAACCTACTCCCGTATTCTTGTCTTGAGAATTCCAAGGACAGAGGAGCCTGGCTGGCTACAGTCCATGGAATGCAGGGAGCTGGACATGACTGAAGGACCAATACTGTCACTTTCACTTTACAAGCAAATTTTAGGTTGTTTGTAATTATGCATACAAATGTACTTAAGTGAGTGAGGTCACCCAAGGATAAGAAATATAAGAGGCTCTCCATTTATTTTTCATTTTTTCTCCTTTAAGCAGAGAAATGGGAACAAGAAATATTTTATTTTTAAAAAAAATTTTTGGTTATATTGCATCTTTATTGCAGCACTCAGGCTTTCTCTTGTTGCCCCATGGCATGTGGGATCCTGGTTCCCTGACCAGGGATCGAGCCCACATCCCCTGCAATGAAAGGCAGATTCTCAACCACTGGACCACCAGGAAAGTCCCCAAGAACTATTTTCTATTTCTCATTTTTCCTGAAGAGTACTGTGGTATAAGTGTGACAATAGGCAGCAACTTATACTTTCCCTCTGTTAAGAGCAGACAATAGAAAAAGATGGGCAGGATTGTCAGACAAAATGCGCACACCCACGTCTAAAGGGTCAGCGTGGTTCAGCTAGAGCCGATTGCAGACTTTTAGGAATATTGGCCCAATATAATCAAATTCTCAGCTTTGTTGAGATATAGTGGAAATTCTGATTTTTATGTGAAAAATTTTTTCCAGTATTCTTAACATTTTCATAAAACATTCTGTAATCAAATAAAATATGTATTTCAGCCTTTGTAATAGATGATAATTTCAGCCATCGAGTATTAAAGCTGAAGAAAGCCTAACAGAAAAGCTAGCTCTATTTCCCCATATAACAGATGAAAAAAATCTGAAACCCAAAGAAGCATCATCAAAATCACACAAATAATTATGAGAAGCACAGGTCCAAGTGACCTGAATTATCAGCATCTTGATTTCTTCCTTTATTTCATTCAGCAGATACTCACTGATGCTCTGCCCTGTGCTAGGTGCTGTGTGAGGCACTGCAAATCTCAAAATGAGGACACAGTATTTTCCTTCAAGGAGTGAGATCTTTCCCAGAACACTGCAAGAGATGCTGTGATAAAGATTTGTACACAGCGCCAAGGAAGTTCAGAGATGAGGATCACTTATGGGAACAGGGACCATTCCAAAAAAGGAAGAGTTGCTAGAATCTTGAAAAATGTGTAAGAGTTTACTGGGGAGACAAGATGGGAAAGGACATTCCAGTCAAAAGGAAGAACACATAAAACATAAAATCATAGGCAAGTGCAAACTCTCAGGGATCTCCTAAGACTTTAATTAGATAAAGCAAAGTGGGTGGGATGGAGGGGCATGAGACTAGAAAGTCTAATGGAATTTACATAATGAAAACCTGCATATCATGTTTCATGAATACCTAATAGGAGTTAAAGTATGAAAGCAAAGGTGTGATGTGCTCATAATTCCATCGTATGAAGAAGACTTTGGAGAATGGGGGAAAATAAAGAGAAATAGGAGTGAGAGGAGCTTCCCAGATGGCCCAGTGGTAAAGAATCCACCTCCCTAATAGAGCTGTGCCAAGAGAACGCACTGGTCATAGCAAACACCCTCTTCCAACAACACAAGAGAGGACTCTACACATGGACATCACCAGATGGTCAACACTGAAATTAGACTGATTATCTTCTTTACAAGCCAAAGATGGAGAAGCTCCATACAGTCAGCAAAAATAAGACTGGGAGCAGACTGTGGCGTACGTAGGTCATGAATTTCTTATTGCCAAACACAGACTTATATTGAAGAAAGTAGGGAAAACCACTTGGAGAAGTCAATGGCACCCCACTCCAGTACTCTTGCCTGGAAAATCCCATGGACGGAGGAGCCTGGTGGGCTGCAGTCTATGGGGTCGCTAAGAGTCGGACACGACTGAGCGACTTAGCACCAGCAGCAGCAACAGCAGGGAAAACCACTAGACCATTCAGGTATGACCTAAATCAAATCCCTTATGATTATACAGTGGAAGTGAGAAATAGATTTAAGGGGCTAGATCTGATAGACAGAGTGCCTGATGAACTATGGACGGAGGTTTGTGACATTGTACAGGAGACAGGGATCAAGACCATCCCCAAGAAAAGGAAATGCCAAAAAGCAAAATGGCAGTCTGAGGAGGCCTTAAAAATAGCTGTGAAAAGAAGAGAAGCAAAAAGCGAAGGAGAAAAGGAAAGACATACCCATTTGAATGCAGAGTTCCAAAGAACAGGAAGGAGAGATAAGAAGCCTTCCTCAGTGATCAAAGCAAAGAAATAGAGGAAAACAATAGAATGGGAAAGACTAGCGATCTCTTCAAGAAAATTAGAGACACCAAGGGAACATTTCATGCAAAGATGGGCTCAATAAAAGACAGAAATGGTATGGACCTGACAGAAATGTTATGGACCTGACAAAAGCAGAAGAAATTAAGAAGAGGTGGCAAGAATACACAGAAGAACTGTACAAAAAAGATCTTCACGACCCAGATAATCATGATGGTGTGATCACTCACCTAGAGCCAGACATCCTGGAATGTGAAGATAAGTAGGCCTTAGGAAGCATCACTATGAACAAAGCTACTGGAGATGATGGAATTCCAGTTGCGCTATTTCAAATCCTGAAAGATGATGCTGTGAAAATGCTGCAGTCAATATGCCAGCAAATTTGGAAAACTCAGCAGTGGCCACAGGACTGGAAAAAGTCAATTTTCATTCCAATCCCAAAGAAAGGCAATGCCAAAGAATGCTCAAACTACCACACAATTGCACTCATCTCACATGCTAGTAAAGTAATGCTCAAAATTCTCCAAGCCAGACTTCAAAGTATGTGACCCATTAACTTCCAGATGTTCAAGCTGGTTTTAGAAAAGGCAGAGGAATCAGAGATCAAATTGCCAACATCCATTGGATCATCGAAAAAGCAAGAGAGTTCCAGAAAAACATCTATTTCTGCTTTATTGACTATGCCAAAGCCTTTGACTGTGTGGATCACAAAACACTGTGGAAAATTGTGAAAGTGATGGGAATACCAGACCACCTGACCTGCCTCTTGAGAAATCTGTATGCAGGTCAGGAAGCAACAGTTAGAACTGGACATGGAACGAAAGACTGGTTCCCAATAGGAAAAGGAGTATGTTGTCACCCCGCTTATTTAACTTATATGCAGAGTACATAATGAGAAATGCTGGGCTCGAAGAAGCACAAGCTGGAACCAAGATTGCCAGAAGAAATATCAATAACCTCAGATATGCAGACGACACCACCTTTATGGCAGAAAGTGAAGAAGAACTAAAGAGCCTCTTGATGAAAGTGAAAGAGGAGAGTGAAAATGTTGGCTTAAAACTCAACATTCAGAAAACTAATTCACGGCATCTGGTCCCATCAGTTCATGGCAAATAGATTGGGAAACAGTGGAAACAGTGGCTGACTTTGTTTTTTTGGGCTCCCAGATCACTGGAGATGGTGACTGCAGCCATGATAATAAAGACGCTTACTCCTTGGAAGGAAAGTTATGACCAACCTAGACAGCATATTAAAAAGCAGAGACATTACTTTGCCAACAAAGCTCCACCTGGTCAAGGCTATGGTTTTTCCAGTGGTCATGTATGGATGTGAGAGTTGGACTGTGAAGAAAGCTGAGTGCTGAAGAATTGATGCTTTTGAACTGTGGTGTTGGAGAAGACTCTTGAGAGTCACTTGGACTGCAAGGAGGTCCAACCCGTCCATCCTAAAGAGATTAGTCCTGGGTGTTCATTGGAAGGACTGATGCTGAAGCTGAAACTCCAATACTTTGGCCACCTGATGTGAAGAGCCGACTCATTTGAAAAGTCCCTGATGCTAGGACAAATTGAGGGCAGGAGGAGAAGGGGATGACAGAGGATGAGATGGTTGGATGGTATCACCGACTTGATGGATATATTGAGTTTGAGTAAACTGTGGGAGTTGGTGATGGACAGGGAGGCCTGGCATGCTGCGATTCGTGGGATCACAAAGAGTCAGACACGACTGAGTGACTGAACTGAACTGAACTACTCCTTGAAAGAAAAGCTATGACCAACCTATACAGCATATTAAAAAGCAGAGACATTACTTTGCCAACAAACGTTCTTCTATTCAAGGCTATGGTTTTTCCAGTAGTCATGTCTGCATGTGAGAGTTGGACTATAAAGAAAGCTGAGCACCAAAGAATTGATGCTTTTGAACTGTGGTGTTGGAGAAGACTCTTGAGAGTCCCTTGAACTGCAAGGAGATCCAACCAGTCCATCCTAAAGGAAATCAGTCCTGAATATTCATTGGAAGGACTGATGTTGAAGCTGAAACTCCAATACTTTAGCCACCTGATGCGAAAAACTGACTCATTTGAAAAGACCCTGATGCTGGGAAAGATTGAAGGTGGGAGGAGAAGGGGACGACAGAGGATGAGATGGTTGGATGGCATCACCAACTCAACAGACATGAGTTTGAGTAAACTCCAGGAGTTGGTGATGGACAGGGAGGCCTGACCTGCTGCAGTCCATGGGGTTGCGAAGAGTCGGACACGACTGAGTGACTGAACTGAACTGAACCAATGCAGGAGATTCAGGATACCTGGCTTTGATCCCTGGGTCAGGAAGATCCCCTGGAGAAGGAAATGACAACCCACTCCAATATTCTTGCTTGGAAAATCTCATGGACAGAGGAGCCTGGTGGCCTGCTGTCCGTGGGGACATGACTTATCACACACACATGAAAGAGTGAGAGAGAGAAGGAGGTTTGACCACCAGGCAGGCTGCTGCGATAGTAGGATCCCCCCATTTAAGAATCTTTCCAATATCAGAGATATTGAAGGACTGCAGTAAGGCAAATACACTGGAGAAAAGGAGGTGAGGACTGCTTTGAGAAATATTTAAGAGGACTTGAAAATCAGTTAGATATGGAGAATGAAAGATGACTCCTCTTTTTAAGACACGTAACTGTTAAGCAGAACATGATGTAGCTGAGATCTAAGACAGATAAAGCTGATAAAGCGATTGCAGTTTGAGCAGGGAGGTGGGGAAATGAGGGGTCTAAGTGACGATATGTTTAGCCTGGGAGTTTCTGCGTTGAAGATTCTGGGGATCTGAGATGTGTGGTGTCTTTTAGGTACTTGAGAATGTGAGCTGGTGTTCCAGATGGGAGCTCTGGTTGGAGATATGGGAAGAGATGAGGTCACTAACCATAAAGTTGGGGTGTTGTGAATTTTCTGTGTCTAAGGAAGGGCAGAGAATGAAAACCCTTGAAAAGGAGTAACAGAGAGATCGGGAGTAAACCACGAAAAGGTGTAGTGAAGAATGCAGGAAAACATTTCCAAAAAGGAGGGAATAACAGCACATGTCACAGGAAGTTCAAATAAATTAATAACCAAAAGTTGTGCATCAGACTTGGGGTTTAGGAAGTGACTGGACTTGGGAATTTAGGAAGAGGCATTTCAATAATTCAAGAATCTATCATTGCAGAGAATTTATATCTGTGTGACATCTGCTGTACTTTCCACATCCTACATGTTTGGTAGAATCCTGGGCTGTGTTGGGGCAAGCACAAAGTACAAAGAAGTGGAGGCTTGGTAGCCTCTTCAGGTCCCCTGTTAGTTACTGACTGAACCGGAACCAAAGCTCAACTGTCTGAATCCTGGGCTCCTTCCAACTTCCCATATGTTAAAATATATTTTAAATGGATTTCTTCCAGCTCTTTTGAAAACTAAGATTTCACGCTTTTGTATATCCTTTGCATTCAAGTGAAAAAATAGATATACTTTAGGTAGCCTTGCAAAATTTAGAGACACAGAAGATAAATGAAAGAGTTCCTGATATTTATGGTATCCCATCTGAGCATGACTCAGCGACTAAGCAACAACGACAAATCTGAACATCAGCCTGCTTCTTAGTGGATTCTTCACCTGCTGAGCCACCTGGGAAGGCCCTGGTAAAATTCAGCCAGGTGCCTCGAATCCAGTAGGGCTCAAAAATTCTGTTGATTTTACAGGTTATCATTTCACTTCTTGCAAAACAAATCCTTTATATTTGCATTAATTACCTGTGTTTGAAGGCTTGTGACTTGGATTTTTCAGGGCTAGCAATTTTGGGGATTTGGGTCTTCTTGGAAAGATTTTGAAGGGCAATCAGAAATAAGTTTCTGAGTGGGAATTGCTATCTGCATACTAGTGTCCTTATTAATATAAATACTACCTAAATAACCTTTGTCATGCAGGTTAGGGAACTCTTCACTGCTGTATCTCCAGTGTTTAGAATAGTAATTCTAGTGAACAGAAGGAGATAATTGCCCATTCACGTGATAGCCCCTGAACTAAAAATTTTTTAAAGCACCACCGTGTGATCTTGTGGGACAGCTAGATAAATAAAAGACACAAAAAGAAAAATACAGCAAGACAAGGAATTTATTGATAAATGAGAGGTACAAGAGTACTTGTGAAAGTTTGGTTTTATTAGTGGGAAAACCACAGCTGTTTTAAGAAATCTGTCCTATATTAAGAGGCAGCTGAAATTAATATCTAATAAACAAGTTTGTTTCATTGTGCCTTGTTTTTAGGCACCCCTCACCTTCCTTTGCAGTCTCTTTGTTTTCTAAGACCACCCTGTGCATAGTTAAATGCCAAGCACAGAGCAGATTTGGCTCTCATAGAGCTAATAGACAACCCAAAGAAATCTTGCATGGGCAATTACAATATGACAGCCTGATAAGTGGTACGTTCATTTCTAATTTTACCTCCTAAATATTGTCAATATGTGGCCTCTTATCTGTCTCTCCTGGTCTGTGTCCCAGTTCTCTGGCATCTGTATCTCCACTCCACTCAATGTCATTATTCTCAAAGCCAGCACTGAATGTTTGAAGCACACATCTGAAAATATTACTTCAGGCTTCATGTCATCACTATGATTGCCACTTGCCCTCAAATGTACTTCTTAGCAATAAAAGTGCATGGAATGGGCAGGGGTGAGGGATTGTGTAAGGTTGGGAGAAGGAATTATAGAAGGGGTCTGCCTTCTTTCATTTAGCAGCATGCATTTAAGATACATGCACACTATTGTATAAATCAATAGTTTGTTCTTTTCTATGGCTAAGTAGTATTCCACTGTCATTATGTAATGCTATTCTGTCCCCTCTTGGTTGTTTCCAATTTGGGGCAATTACAAATAAAACTTATATATGTGTGCAGGTTTAGATAAAAGTGAAGTGAAGTTGCTCAGTCGTGTCTGACTCTTTGAGACCCCATGGACTCCTCAGTCCATGGGATTTTTCAGGCATGAATACTGGAGTGGGTTGCCATTTCCTTCTCCAGGGGATCTTCCTGACCCAGGGATCAAACCCAGGTCTCCCGCATTATAGGCAGCTGCTCTACCATCTGAGCTACCAGGGATCTCTCGTTTTCAATTCACTTAGGTAAATATCTAGAAGTGGGATTGTTGGGTTGTATATGTTTAATTTTATAAGAAACTGCCAAATTGTTTCCTAAAGTGGTCATATAATTTTGCATTCCCACCAGCAATGAATGAGAATTTCTTTTGCTCTAATTCCTTGTCAACCTTTGATATTGTTAGATTTTCTTTTTTAATTCTGTCTATTCTAATAGATGTATAGGCTTCCCTGGTTGCTCAGCAGTGAAGAATCTGCCTGTAATACAGGAAATACAGGTTTGATCCCTGGGTCAAGAAGATCCCCTGGAGAAGTAAATGGCAACCCACTCCAGGATTCTTGCCTGGGAAATCCCATGGACAGAGGAACCTGGCAAGCTACAGCCCATGAGATCACAAGAGTTAGACATGACTTAGCGACTAAACCACCAGACGAATAGGTGTGTAGTGGCATCTGACTGTGGCTTTAATTTCACTTTCTTAATGATAGTGAACATGTTTGTATGCTTATTTAAAATCCATATGTCTTCTTTACTGAAGTATCTGTTCAAATCGTTTGCCCATTTTTTTTTTTTTGTTAGATTGGCTCCCTATTTAGGGTTTTAAGAGTTCTTTTTATTTTCTGGGGCTGTAACAAATGTGTCATTTGCAAATATTCCTCCTATTTTTTTAACTTGCCTTTTTTATTTTCCTTCCAGTGTCTTTCACAGAGCAAAAAAATTTAATTTCTATAAAATCCAATATGCCAAATTTTTCTTTTTATAAATCATGCTATTGTTGTTGAATCTTTTCATTACCAAATCCAGAATTACACAGATTTTCTTCTAAATTGTTTTCTTAAAGTTTTATAGTTTTACCTTTTACATTTATATCTACAATACATATTAACTTTTATTTTTGTATGAGGTGTATATCAAAGTTTTGGTTTCTTTTTTTTTTTTTAATATGGATGTCTTAATTGTTTCAGGATCAGTTGTAGAAAAGATTTTTTTTCTCCATTGAGTTGCCTTTGCACTGTCAGCTAGAAATTGGCATGTGCTATGGGTACTTGCCTCTACCTCTACAAAGACTAAATCATGTCCTGCTGTAGCTGCTGACCCTCAACATCCCTCTGAAAGGAGTTTAGGGGAGTAGAGAAATGAGGCTCTCTGTGCTTTGGGAAAAACTGGCAGGACAGGTTTTCAGATAGATATTCTCAGGAGGTGATTTTATGAGTCCAATTCTTGTAGCTCCTCATATCCAGAAAAGCATTAAAATCCTTCATGGTGATTGACTGTTTCTCAAGACTAGCAGAAAGCTTCATAAGACTAGCAAAAGCCTTCTGGAAAAACATGTGCCTGATTGCATGTATTCTCCTTTCAACAAAATCATATACATGCTGTCCTCCCCCGCCGCCTCTTTGGAGCAGTTTCTCAGAGTTATCTGAGGTTCTGTCTCCTGGTCAGCAGTCCTCATTTTGCCCCACATAAGACTCAATTTGTAACTCTCATGTTGTGAATCTTAAGTAGACAGCACTCTTGCCAAAAGTCAACTGAAGAGGAAAGTGAAAGTAAAGACTTAGTTGCTCAGTCATGTCCAACTCCTTGCAATTTCGTGGACTGTAGCCTGCCAGGCTCCTTCGTCTGTCTAAGGGATTCTCCAGGCAAGAATACTGGAGTCAGTCACCATCTCCTACTCCATGAGATATTCCTGGCCCAGGGATCGAACCCAGGTTTTCTGCATTGCAAGAACATTCTTTAGCATCTGAGTCACCAGGGAAGCTTTCTCAGTTGAAGAGAATTAACACCTTAACAAAACTGAAACTTTCAATTCATGAACACAGTGTATCTCTACATTTATATAGCTTTTCTTTCATTTATTTTTAATGTGTTTTATCATTTTCAGTATACAAATCCTGAACATATTTTGTAAGTCATGTGTAATGTATTCATTTGTTTGGATGCTGTTATAAATATATTTTTTATTTAAAATTCCTCTTAATCCTAACCAACATGTATGGATCATTCACAATTAAAGTATGTTTGAATTAAATCTATGATATGTTTCAATTAAAGTCTACCATCTTTCTAATTGCTTATTTGGTCCTTTTATTCTTTTTTTTGGTTCACCTTTTTCTTTCTTTCCTGGGTTTAATTAAGAATTTTTAATAATTTTATTTCTTTTATTGACATATATCTCTTTTAGAAATATTTTGTCTCATTTTTAAAATTAATTTGAGCCTTGGTAAATGTCACATTGTACTTGAAAATATGTGGGTTATTTTCAGATACCTTTTTATGTTGATTTCTAACATAATTCCACAGTGATAAGAGAACAGACTCTATATGATTTTGATATCTTTAGACCATGAAATTTTTGCACCTTATTTTACGTCCCTGGATATGTTCCAGTGTCTCCTAGATTATAGTCTATGGGAAATTGAATAGAATTTATATCCTACTTTTGTGTGAAAATTGTATAAATCTTATTTATATTGAATTGGTTCATAGTGCTTATCAGGTCTATGAATATCCTTCTACTTTTTTGTCTATTCATTCTATTAATTTTTGAGAGTTTGATATTGAAACTCCAACTAAAAATACTAATTTATCTACTTAAAAAATTATAATATATAGTGAAACTATATGTAACTTTCTTCTGTATTTTCTAAGTATCCTGTAAATGTGTTATCATACTTTCATAATTTAAAAAATAAAAAAGAGATAAAAATTAATTTGAGCCTACCTTTAGGTAATATTTCTAGGGATTATAGTAGCATCTTCCTAAGTCCTCCTTCTCTTTCCTTGTGCTGTTATTGTCATACATTCCACTTTAAATATGCTATAAAAACATATGTATTTTACAGTTTTAATATAGTCATCCATATTTTAGAGCAATTTAAAATGAGAAAAACATTTACTTTACCTTCATATATATTCCATTCCTGAATCTCTTCATTTCTTTGAGTAGATCTAAGTTTATGGTTTATGTCATATTCCATATACCATAATGACTGTTTTTATCTTGGGGTGAAAAAGGCAAGGAAGGCAGAATGGGATGATTTGTATTTATGACAGATGTAGTAGTAGAGAAAAAAACTTTCTCTTTAATCTCTTGGCCTTCCTGGTGGCTCAGTTGAAAAAGAATCTGCCTACAATGCAGGAGACTGGGGTTGGATACCTGGGTCAGGAAGATCCCCTGGAGAAGAGAACGGTTATCCACTCCAGTATTCTTGCCTGGAGAACTCCAGGGACAGAGGAGCCTGGTGGGCTAGAGTCCATGGGATCCCAAAGAGTTGGACAGGACTGAGAGACTAACAATTTAGGTTCAGCAGCTGGGCCTTGTGAATTAAATTAACAGAAGACTGATTAACAGGACAAAAGGTTTAGTTTGCATGAATATTGGGGCAAACAAAGGAAGTCACTGGTTTGTTACAAGTTAACAAACAAAAAAACAAAGGTTTTATGCTTAACTGCACAGGAGAAAGGTAAGGAGGAGAAAAAACTTCTTAGAAAAACAAATAGGTTTCTTTAGGAAAGACAAATAGGTTTTGAGGACAACAGACTGGCGGTAGAAAAGTTTAGGTTAATATTTGTCTATATAGGCATAAATGGCCTTAAAACTAAAACTCCTTTGAGGAAGTGACTTGGTTTACATCCCATAAAGCTTCCCAGTTGGCTCAGGGGGTAAAGAACTCACCTGCCAATGCAGGAGATGTGAGAGATGCGGGTTCAATCCCTGGGTTGGGAAGATCCCCTGGAGAAGGTCGTGGCAGCTCCAATATTCTTGCTTGGGAAATCCCATGGACAGAGGACTGGCAGGCTACAGTCCTTGGTGTCACAGAAGACTCGGACATGACCTAATGATTAAACAATACAGTCCATAAGGTCGCACAGGGTGGGACACTGCTGAAGTGACTTAGCACGCACAGAATGCACGCACATAGTTGAGTTCTCCATTCTTGGAGTAGATGTGCCCTGAAGAGGAATTTTACAGCAGCCTAATTTCCCAGAATTTACTCCTTTTAAACAGATAAGAGAAGCTTTGAGAAAGCTTTCTTTTTTTTCCCTTTCTTTGCATCTGTTGAATCTCAAATGCTTTCAGCTTAAAATATTCTTTATACCAAAGTAGTCTCTATTTTGGGGTGCTGATTATCTTCACAGAAAAATTTATAAGTTCTTTATTAAAATCATGAAAACAATTAAAGAGAATGACAAATACGTGCAGATTCTAACACAAATGGTTCACAGCCTCATCACTTATAAGAGAGACAAATCTCATATGGAGGAGGCTATTGATTCTCCAATCAAATTCCCTTTAACTGCTACTGGAACCAAACCACAGTGGCTGTATCGGCTAAGAACAAACCACAACTGCTTTCTCTGGAGAGTTAGCCTTGACTCAAGATGAGCTGGTCAGTTCAGAAGCCCGCATGCCCTGACCCCATAGACTCAGCCAATGACTGGCTGAACTGAACTCCTGGGGTTGTGGTAGAACTGATTCTCTGGTACAAACTCTGCTCCAGGATTCCCTGTGGGATGGACTGAAGCTAGTCTCTAGCCGAGACCACATTCTTGCTTTTCCCCTGGCTCATCCTCCTTTCCTTATTCCCTTTCTCTTCTACACTTTCTTCTCACCTTCTCTTGTACCCCAGTTCAGCTTCTGCGTCTAGAGACACCAACCTAAGATATCACACTAGAAAAAGTAGCAAAAGCTCAGAAGAGACAACTCACAGAAGAGTCTTAGTCCAAGCTTCCCAAAAAGGAGATCCTAAGGCAAAATTTTATATGCTGAAATTTTTTGATAATTGAAATATGTTTGACACATAATGTGTAAGTTTAAGGTGTAAAACATGCTGACTTGATGCATTTTTGTATGGCACTATGATTGCCATTGTGGCATTAGCTAAGATCTCCATCACGTCATGAGATCACCATTTCTTTTTATGGTGGGAATAATTAAGGTCCAGTCTCTTAGCAGTGTTGAGATGCATTTCTAAGTCCAAGATAGAGTCCTGCCCAGGAGGCCATGTCAACAAACCAAAATTTAGGTAACTTTTCATGTAGAGACTAGAAGATCTGCAGAAACCTAGACTCACTGTTGGGAGGCAGAGAGAGACAGCTGCGTTGGACTGACTGTTCCTGATGGTTGGATCTCCCGGAAACAAATGGCTGAAATTACCTGGGACTGAGCTTATCTGGAAAAGTTTTTAAACTGCAGGAGAAGAAATTAAAATAGCCAATAATCATACTTGAAAAGCCACCAAAAGTACCAAAGGAAAAGTCAAATAAAGCAAGCTGTTTTGTGGTTGTTGTTTTGACCTGTTAAAAAACAAATCTGGACTTAGTGAAAAGGGAATTTCCTTGAAAGTTATCGCAGTGGAGAGAAAGGAGCTGTTGCAGAGAGGAGAGCCTTTAGATCACAAGATCTCTAAGATCTTGGGAGTTAGGTAATAGGCCGTTTCTTTACTAGAGAGGAGGAAACCAGACTAGGAAGAGGTAGGTGTCAGGACTGGGAATGAAAGGGAGTGACAAGATCAGAAAGTGTTTTCTACTGAGGCCAGTCCTTTCTCGGGAGAGGCTGTGAGGGAGTGGCTGGCCATTTGTTGGAAGGCTGAGGATAGACCAAAGTTCAGGCACCTGGGGGAAAGATGGAATCTTAACTGATGCTTGAACAAAACAAGCATTTTGTTCTGATTGATTTGTAGAGACTGGGAGTTCAGCCAATCATTTATGAGGCTAAGAATGGGAATTTGAAACTAGTCTGTCCCACCTTGTCATACATAAACAAGGAGGGCATCTGTGAGTCTTACCTGTGTAAGAAAGGGCTCTACATGTCACACACGGGAGACTGGGAATATAGGAATGGTACTGCATAGTGCTAACGGGGTAGACATGTGCGGAAATGGACACTCCCTTACAGTGAGGCAGCTCGATAAATGGACACAGCCTTTCTGCAAACTTTTAAAAATGTACTAACTCTTCAGCCCACCAACAACACCTTTAGAAATCTATACTGAGGAAATGCCTGGACAAGTGTGCTGAAATGACGTATCACAATATGATTTTAAGTGTCAAGCATTTGGGAACAAAATAAATATCTGTCAAAGGAATTCCCTAAGGATATTTGCACACAGACAACAGTGTGGCTTTAATAAAGACAATGGAAAGGCAGACCATCATTTGGTGATTCAGAGTATGCTCTTTGGAATCAGGCTGCTTGGGTTCAAACCCCAGCTCTAGCACTTGTAGATGTGTAATCTTGGGCAACTCTCTTACCTTCTCTGTGCCTCAGTTTTCTTACCCGTCAAACAGTACAAACTTCCAATTATAAAATAAAGTCCTGGAAATGTAATGTATAATATGGTGACTATAGTTAAAAATAGTGTAATGTATATTTGGAAGTTCCTCAGAGAAGAGATCTTAAAAGTTCCCATCACAGGAAAAAAATTGTAGCTATTCAATAAGTGTGAACTGAACGTATTCTAGTAGTTACCTCACAGTATGTACTTATATCAAACATTATGTTGCACACTTAAAGCTAATAAAATCGCATATGTCAATTATACCATTATACCAATTATATCTCAATTTAAAAAATCTGGTGTTAATTAGAATGGACGATTATTGAAGACTGTTAAAGGAAAAGTGTACATGTGAAAAACATTGAAGAAATTCTTATAACAGTCACTCAGTTAGTTTACAGTTTAGGAAATATTACAGCTGAGCTGTGGCTTTGAATATTCCTAATTATGACCTTCAGTGGGTATTCTCCTCAAAACTTGCTAAAGCATTTCCCCTCCAAGTTCTTTTTTCCTTGTTGAAGTCATCGATATAATTTTGGTGCCTCATTTTTTCATAAGCCACTGAATTAAGGAGTTAGAGAAAGGGACTAAAAATCTGTCTGCAGATAGTTACAGAAAGAGTTGAAGACAAAGACACAGGCGTGTTGAAATTCTAGTTTTGCCACCTATTTTCCCTAAATTTGCATAAATTACTCAAAGTTTGTGTACTTTATTTTCATAAGTCAAGTAGAAATCATATTACCTCATACATTTGTTTTAATGATTAAATGAATTAACAATGTAAACATTTGTGAGAGCGCCCAGCACACGGTATGTACTCTGTATGTGTTAGTTCTTGCTACTGTAGGTGTCATGGCCAGGATTAAAGCAGCGTGCATAGATGTTGACCTGGCTTCAGGAAAGACTTCGGGAGGAGGAGGGTTTTGTGATGCTGGGATGTGAAAGAGGAAGAGAAACTGAAATGTGCAGTGGGGACGGGGAATCACTTCTCTTTCTGTTTCCTTCATCCTTTCCTTTGTTTATCTATCATTTGCCTTTTGCTCTCTGTTCCTCTTATCTCCCCTCATCTCACATTGTCTCATTTTATTTTCCATTTGGACCTTTCTTGGGATTCACTGAAGTGCCATGATCAATGATCAGATTAAACAAAAATGCATTATAAATTTTTATTTGATAGATTATTATGGATTAATAATGAAATACAATGAGCCATTGCGACCTTGGGCTTCCCCGGTGGCTTAGTTGTAAAGAATCTGCCTGCAATGCACAAGATGCATGCAAGAGGTGCAGGTTCAATCCCTGGGTCAGGAAGATCCCCTGGAGAGGGAAATGGCAACTCACTCCAGTATTCTTGCCCTGGAAACCCCATGGACAGAGGAGCCTGGTGGGCTACCGTCCATGGGGTTGCAAAAGAGTCGGGCACAACTTAATGACAAAACAGTTAGGACCTTGGTTTAGTTGAAAGAATAGCCAGCTGTTCTTGCAAGGCGTCTGGATCACACACATAAATAGGACCGGAAAACACCGGGTGGGAGGTGTTTGGAGACAGTGAACAGCATCTTGGGGTCGCTGTACTTGTTAGAAACACTGTCACTAGTGTAAACTGTAAGCACGCCGTGAAGTAACAGTGAAAAGCACCAGAAGCAGCTGAACGTGTATGCAAAACCACATGGGCAAATCCGCACGTGTGTAATCTGTCTTTTTCTCATACAGATAACAGACTGAAAGCCAGAGAGTTTGAAGATGGGTTTAGGGTGAGAGAAATTAGAAACCTGAATACAACCTGTCCTTACTCACTGCAGAGTCTCTGACTGGAGAACATTCTGCAATAAAACCAACCTGCCTTTCCCAGGGAGCCCCCCCCTCACCCCCTCCTTGTTCCCTGGAATGCTCCTCCTCCCTCTCTCGAGTTCTTATCTCAGCTCTGTAACTGTTTACTTGGCCTCTCCCAAACTAGACCATGAGCAGGTTAGGGGTTGTGACTTTTGTCTGCATTCTTAGCACAAACATGGATGCCTGGCTCTAGAAAGTGCTTAGCAAGCGTGAGTGGAAAGAATGGACCTGATTTTTCTGATTGGGTTGAGAGCATTTTCCTTTCTACCAGGGCTGCTTCCCCTGGGGCAGTGTTTCTCAAGAAATGTTCTGTGTAATGCCAGAATCATTTGTGGTGCATGACTTAAAAAGCACACTTCAGCACAGTCCTACAACTTCTGGGTGCGAGGCCTGAAATCTTAAGCACCTCATGTGATTTTGAACATGAAGACAAGTTCAAAAATCTTTCTTTGACTTGTTTGTATGGAGGGGTAGCTTGGAAGGGAGAAAGTGGGCAGCCTCTAGCTGGCATGCTTTCAATGTGTTTGCTGTTCAGTTGCTATATCGTGTCTGATTCTTTGCAGCACCATGGACTGCGGTCAGCCAGGCTCCTCTGTCCCTGGAATTCTCCAGGCAAGAACACTGGGGTAGGTTGCCATTCCCTTCTCCAGGGGGTCTTCCCCACCCAGGGTCTTCTGCACTGCAGGTGGATTCTTTATCATCTGAGTCACTACAGAGACTCCTTTCAAAGGGTTTGGTGTGGAGCTTATTTTGGGGAGGGGGTTGGGTGGTGACGTTTTTGAACAAACTCTTTCTGGACTTAAACTTAATCTTGTTTGGTCAGCCCAGTATTGCTCAGAGTGACCACTAGAGGGCGGCAGAGTACAGGGAAAACGAAAGTGTCACAGAACGGAGACATCATTACCCTTGAAAGACCTGCCAAGAAATAATGAGTTAAGATGCCTCAATCCCCTTATACTTTTACTTACTATTTTAGGGATTTAGATTTCAAGCATCATAATTTATACTTTTGTTAAATAAACAATTTCTCGATTATGTGGCAGAAGAAGGAAACGTGGACGTGGCAGATGGTCATTTTATTGGGTAAACTGGCTTATGAGTACTTGCGTGCACCTGCCTTGGGAATCCAAGGAGTAACTATGAGATCTGTTCTAAGGAGGAGACTTAGATTTATGCCAGTAAACCCGTGAGGACTTAAATAAGGATAAACTTGAGAAATAAAAGTAAAAATGAGTTGATTTAAAACTCATGGACTAGTAAGGCCTGAAAATGCCACAGACGTATATACACACATGCCGCACACATACATTTATAATTCACAGATTAGCAAAGCTTATGAACTACAGAATATAGACATATAGACAAAAGATACACATACACACGTGTGTTCACCCAGCTTTTTTTAAAGAAGCTGCACTTTTTTTTTTTTTTTATTGAAATATAACCTCTATAATTATTTTTTTTTTGATTTTTTTTTTTAATTTTTATTAGTTGGAGGCTAATTACTTTACATCATTACAGTAGTTTTTGTTATACATTGATATGAATTAGCCATGGATTTACATGTACTCCCCATCCCAGTCCCCCCTCCCACCTCCCTCTCCACCCGATCCCTCTGGGTCTTCCCAGTGCACCAGGCCCAGCACTTGTCTCATGCACCCAACCTAGGCTGGTGATCTGTTTCACCCTAGATAATATACATGTTTCAGTGCTGTTCTCTTGAAACATCCCACCCTCGCCTTCTCCCAGAGTCCACAAGTCTGTTCCATACATCTGAGTCTCTTTTTCTGTTTTGCATATAGGGTTATCGTTACCATCTTTCTAAAGTCCATATATATGTGTTAGTATACTGTAATGGTCTTTATCTTTCTGGCTTACTTCGCTCTGTATAATGGGCTCCAGTTTCATCCATCTCATTAGAACTGATTCAAATGAATTCTTTTTAATGGCTGAGTAATATTCCATGGTGTATATGTACCACAGCTTCCTCATCCATTCGTCTGCTGATGGGCATCTGGGTTGCTTCCATGTCCTGGCTATTATAAACATTGCTGCGATGAACATTGGGGTGCATGTGTCTCTTTCAGATCTGGTTTCCTTGGTGTGTATGCCCAGAAGTGGGATTGCTGGGTCATACGAAGCTGCACTTTCAACAGAGGCCAAATCTATGATACAAGATATATGTGCTGGGTGTGCTCATCCGCTCAGGCGTGTCCAACTCTTTGTGGTCCCATGAACTGTGTCACACTGGGCTCCTCTGTCCATGGAGTTTTCCAGGCAAGAATACTGGAGTGGGTTGCCATTTCCTTCTCGAGGTTATCGTCCAATCCCAGGGATCAAATCCACATCTCCTGTGTCTCCGACACTGGCAGGCAGATTCTTTACCACTGAGCCACTTGGAAAGCCGACGGTATGATGGCAGTAAGGAAAGGAAGTAATCTAGTCTCTAGTTCAATTAAGATTCAGGTTCAAGGTTGTAACTTTTCGTGGTTAAATGAAGTTATATATAGTTACTATTGTTTGGTGCTATTCACGGGGTTCTCAAGGTAGTAATTCAAGTCTATGTCCCAACCACTAATGCAGAAGAAGCTGAAGTTGAATGGTTCTATGAAGACCTACAAGACCTTCTAGAACTAACACCAAAAAAAAAAAAAATGATGTCCTTTTCATCATAGGTGACTAGAATGCAAAAGTAGGAAGTCAAGAGATACCTGGAGTAACAGGCAAGTTTGGCCTTGGAGTACAAAATGAAGCAGGGCAAAAGATAACAGAGTTTTGCCAAGAGAACGCACTGGTCATAGCAAGTGCCCTCTTTCAACATTTAAGAGATGACTCTACACATGGACATCACCAGATGGTCAGTACAGAAATCAGATTGATTATATCCTTTGCAGCTGAAGATGGAGAAGCTCTATACAGTCAGCAAAAGCAAAACCAGGAGCTAACTGTGGCTCAGATCATGAGCTCCTTATTGCCAAATTCAGACTGAAATTGAAGAAAGTAGGGAAAACCACTACACCATTCAGGTATGACCTAAATCAAATCCCTTATGATTACACAGTGGAAGTGATAAATAGATTCAAAGGATTAGATCTGATAGAGTGCTTGACGAACTATGGATGGAGGTTCATAACATTGTACAGGACATGGTGATCAAAACCATCCCTAAGAAGAAGAAATGCAAAAAGGCACAATGGCTGTCTGAGGAGGCCTTACAAATAGTTGAGAAAAGAAGAGAAGTGAAAGGCAAAGGAGAAAAGGAAAGATATACCCATTCGAATGCAGAGTTCCAAAGAATAGCAAGGAGAGATAAGAAAGCCTTCCTCAGTGATCAGTGCAAAGAAACAGAGGAAAATAACAGAATGGGTCAGACTAGAGATCTCTTTAAGAAAATTAGAGATACCAAGGGAACATTTCATGCAAAGATGGGCACAATAAAGGACAGAAGTGGTATGGACCTAACAGAAGCAAAGGATGTTAAGAAGAGATGGCAAGGATACACAGAACTGTACAAAAAAGATCTTCATTACCCAGGTAATCACAATGGTGTGATCACTCACCTAGAGCCAGACATCCTGGAATGTGAAGTCAAGTGGGCCTTAGAAAGCATCACTACAAACAAAGCTAGTGGATGTGATGGAATTCCAGTTGAGCTATTTCAAATCCTGAAAGATGATGCTGTGAAAGTGCTGCAGTCAATAGGCCAGCCAATTTGGAAAACTCAGCAGTGGCCACAGGACTGGAAAAGTCAGTTTTCATTCCAATCCCAAAGAAAGGCAATGTTAAAGAATGCTCAAACTACTACACAATTGCACTCATCTCACACACTAGCAAAGTAATGCACAAAATTCTCCAAGCTAGGCTTCAACAGTTCGTGAACTGTGAACTTCCAGATGTTCAAACTGGATTTAGAAAAGGCAGAGGAACCAGAGATCAAACTGCCAACATTCATTTGATAATAGCAAAAGCTACAGAATTCCAGAAAAACATCTACTCCTACTTCATTGAGTATGCTGAAGCGTTTGACTGTGTGGATCACAACAAACTGTGGAAAAGTCTTGAAGAGATGGGAATGCCAGCCCACCTGACCTGCCTCATGAGAAACCTGTATGCAAGTCAGGAAGCAACAGTTAGAACCAGACATGAAACAACGGACTGGTTCCAAATCGGAAAAGGAGTACATCCAGGCTGTATATTGTCACCCTGTTTATTTAACTTATATCCAGAGTACATCCTGCAAAATGCTGGACTGGATGAAGCATAAGCTGGAATCAAGATTGCCAGGAGAAATATCAATAACCTCAGATATGCAGATGACTCCATCCTTACGGCAGAAAGCAAAGAGGAACTAAAGAGCCTCAATGAGAGTGAAAGTAGAGAGTGAAAAACTGGTTTAAACATAACATCCAAAAAATGAAGATCATGGCATCTGGTCCCACTACTTCATGGCAAATAGATGGGGAGACAATGGAAGCAGGGACAGACTGTATTTTCTCGGGCTCCTAAATCACTGCAGATGGTGACTGCAGCTATGAAATTAAAAGATGCTTGCTCCTTGGAAGAAAAACTATGACAAACCTAGATAGCATATTATAAAAGCAGAGACATTATGGACAAATGTCCATCTAGTTAAGGCTATGGTTTTTCCAGTAGTCATGTATGGATGTGAGAGTTGGACCATAAAGAAGACTGAGCACCGAAGAATTGATGCTTTTGAACTGTGGTATTGGAGAAGACTCTTGAGAGTCCCTTGAACTGCAAGGATTTCTAACCAGTTCATCCTAAAGGAAATTAGTCCTGAATCTTCATTGGAAGGACTAATGCTGAAGCTGAAGCGCCAAAACTTTGGCTACCTGATGCAAAGAACTGACATGCTGCAAAAGACCCTGATGCTGGGAAAGATTGAAGGCAGGAGGAGGAGGGGACGACAAAGGATGAGATGGCTGGATGGCATCACCAACTCGATGAACATGACTTTGAGCAAGCTCTGGGAGTTGGTGATGGACAGGGAAGCTTGGCATGCTGCAGTCCACGTGGTTGCAAAGAGTCGGACATGACTGAGAGAATGAACTGAACTAAATTGTTTCGTGACTTTTGTAAAGTGTCTGAACACTGTATTCTTCAGTATAGAAACAAGCAAATAAAAACAGACACTGGGAGAAACAAACTTTGTATCTCCTTGAATTCTGGATGCCTTTGAATGAATCCATTCCCACCAGAGACCTAGATAATCTAACTACCTCCCCACCCTAACCCAAACCGTTCCAGGTGTTACATAGGCCTCTGTTTTCTTAAGGATGAAAGGTGAGGGGCTAGGTGAGTTATTGCTTATTTTAATCAATCTTACTGATTTTTGGCTTCTAAAACTGGTTGTTAAACAAAATAATACTTATACACTGATTATATATTAGTATCAATTTGGGAAGAATAATCTCAAATTATTCATCTCAAGCAATCCAAACCATGGAGGAGTACAAAAAACAACAACAACAAAAAAAAACCCAAAAAACTCTAATAATATAGGCAGTGGAGGAAATATACTTTCCAAATAAGTTTAGCAAGTTATTGTGAGTAAATATTTCCTTAGTCTTTACACTCTATACTATAGGGATTTTTGAGGCTATAATTTGAAGGTGATGTAATTTACTTCTTCCTTCTTGAAAAAATGAAGTACAGTTTATCATTACAGGTGGACTAATCAGGGGAGATGACTTAGTAGATAAAATTCAGCTTTTGGTAGCCTAATTAGTTCTCAGCTCAGGAGGTTACAGGCAAGATTTCAAAAGGTAAAGTAACACATAAAAAAGGGACTTTCTAACGATTAGCTAATTACATGCTACAAAATATATCATTGGACTAAGAGACTGACTGTATTTTAATGACTCTCTGCAACCAACTCCCACTCTAAATATATTAAAAACCTGGGAATAGTTTTTGAAAAGACCAAGAGGTTAGAGTTCATATGCTCCCCCAAATGGGAGGAAAGTTACTAACTTTCATTTATTTTAACCAGAAATTTTTTCTTCTTCCAGAAGCTTTTAAAATTGCTATTTCCTTCTTGTTTTAAGTTGCTGAAATAGGAGATTGGAGAACCCTAAACTCTTTCAAACAAGAAGGCAATGGTGAACAATTTCTCCCAAGCCGAAGCTGTGGAACTCTGCTACCAGAACGTGAACGGGTCCTGCGTTAAGACTCCTTACACACCAGGTCCTCGGGCGATTCTATATGCAGTCCTGGGTTTGGGGGCTGTGCTGGCCGTGTTTGGAAACTTGCTGGTCATCATTGCTATTCTCCACTTCAAACAGCTGCACACACCCACTAACTTTCTGATCGCATCGCTGGCCTGTGAGGACTTCTTGGTGGGAGTGACTGTGATGCACAGTGAGGTCGGTGGAGAGCTGCTGGTACTTTGGGGAGAGCTACTGTCAATTTCATACTTGTTTTGACACTTCCTTCTGTTTTGCCTCTTTATTTCATTTATGCTGTATCTCTGTCGATAGATATATTGCTGTGACTGACCCTCTGACCTATCCAGCCAAGTTTACGGTCTCTGTTTCAGGGCTATGCATTGGTCTCTCTTGGTTCTTTTCTGTCGCATACAGTTTTTCTATCTTTTACACGGGGGCCAATGAGGAAGGGATTGAGGACCTCGTAGTTGCTGTCTCCTGTGTAGGAGGCTGCCAGGCTCCACTGAATCAAAATTGGGTTCTGCTCTGTTTCCTCCTATTCTTTACACCCACTGTTGTCATGGTGTTTATATACGGTAAGATATTTTTGGTGGCTAAATATCAGGCCAGGAAAATAGAAAGTACAGCCAGCCAAGCTCAGAGCTCCTCAGAGAGTTACAAGGAAAGAGTAGCAAAGAGAGAGAGAAAAGCTGCTAAAACACTGGGTATTGCCGTGGCAGCTTTTCTGGTCTCTTGGCTTCCATACATTATTGATGCCATGATCGATGCTTATATGAATTTTATAACTCCTCCTTATGTTTATGAGATTTTAGTGTGGTGTGTTTATTACAATTCAGCTATGAATCCCTTGATTTATGCTTTCTTTTATCCATGGTTTCGAAAGGCAATAAAACTTATCATAAGTGGCCAAGTCTTAAGAGTTGATTCATCCACAATTAATTTATTTTCTGAGGAAGCAGACATAGATTGACAAGATTGCTTCAGGAACTTAAAACCTAACATGGAAGTAAGGTCAAGGGCAAAATTAAGCACTTGGATGTAGAGATGCAAGTGTAATCATTTGCCAACCAGGAGGGTATTAATGTTTAAAAGTTAGTTGTTCCAAAATATTGCTGTGTTCATGTGTTGATATTTTGGCATTTATTTTAGAATTTAGTGATAAATGAGTAATGTTGCCTCTCATTTCGTATTCTTTTCTGCTTTTCTGATTCTCTACCTTAGTCTCTGAAATTTCTCATTGTTTCTTCAAATAATTTGAATTTTGTAGATTCCTTTCTACTTGTTACCAATGTTAAGTTGTCCAAAATATATAGAAGCTAAAAAAAAATGCTACCTAACTTGAAGTTAGATTTTGGGGAACAAAAATCTTCTTTAAAGTATATTTTGTTTGAGAGTTAATGTAAGATTACAAACTCTTGAAATTTGTTAATCTAAAAAGGACTTTAGAAAAAGCAAAAGGTACAATGGAAATTTTCTAGTGAATTAAAGATTGAATTTTTGTGTTTTCTAAATCCTGGTCATACTTTCTCTCCATTTTATAGACACTGGGTTCACAGAAAACATGTACAGTAATTATATGATTACAGAACATTTTACTATTGGAGAATATAATTTATCACAGTCAAATGAACATGTAGACAAAAAGATGGTACTGCTTTTTTAACAGTCTGGATAAGCTGTGATGTGCTTAGTCACTCAGTTGTGTCCGACTCTTTGCAACCCTGTGGCTCGTCTGGCTTCTCTGTCGTGGGGATTCTCCAGGCAAGAATATCGGAGTGGGTTGCCATGCCCTTCTCAGGGGCTCTTCCCAACCCAGGGATTGAACTCAGGTCTCCCACATTGCAGGCAGATTCCTTACTGTTTGATCCACCAAAAGACAATTCAAATGAACATTTTGTTCCACTTTTGAGTTCATTCTTTGTATCAGACACTGTATTTGGAGATACACATTATCTGAATTTTAATAACAGCCAAATTACCCAAATATAACCAAGGATTATTTCAAAATAGCAAGTACCCAAGTTGGTATCATAGACTCTAGGAAGATCTTTAGTTTCCTCATCTGATAACATTTCTTACTCACATGAGTTTTAATTCATTTTAATTAAACATGTATGTCAAGTGTTTGAGATGGAGAAAAATTTGAAAAACCAAGAATAGGGTCATTTGCCTTCTTAAATCTTTGAATCACAGCCTTAAATCTTTATTTAGATCACTCATTCTCACAGACTCTTCTATAACAAACTTATTTTATGAGGTGAAAAGAAGAGATAACTAAGCAGTGACATAAACTTTGTATGTAGTATGTTTTATAAAATAAAACTTTGTGAAATACTTTACAGAAGGTTAAGCTATTTCACATCTATGCATTAATACTTTTCAAATAGAGCTGACAGTATTTAGGAGAAAAAAAGTAAAGATAAAAGGATGGAGGGAATACAGAGTCTTCATGGCAGAACACCTATGTGGTTCAGATATGATGTCACTGAACAGGTCTACTGGTCACCTTCAAATGATCATAATTAAGGTCCTTCACACTCTCTCCAAAGAAGAGCTCAAAACTGTGTCCCTTCAATAGTGAATCCATAATGTTGTCTTCACAGAAATGTGTGTTCCTTCCCTAATTGCAAGTGTAAACTGACAGTGACACTCATATATAATAAGGAAAATGATCTGGGGGACTTAAAAATATATATAAATATACTGTTGTATTCACTTGCACTTTGTAGAGTGCAACATTGGATGAACTGATTGCAGAAATAAACACTGTCCAGTGATGTCTTTAAGCTCTTATTCACACTTGTGAGTGAAGAACACCCTTCAAATGTACTTTCTTATTTATTTTTCTACTCTCCTAGAAGTTCTTCATAAAAGTCTTTTGGCTGAAAAAAACACAACACTTGGTTATGTACCCCAAACTATCTCAATGATGACCTCAGCACCACTCCTTTCTTCTACATCTAATTTATTTATACAAGTAATAGATTAACTTCTTGGCTAGCTCCATACAAAACTGCTGCAGAGACATGGATGTATTTGGAACAAGACACCCTGAAGATGGAAGTAGGCAGTTATTGCAAAGATGTAATTAATCCATTTATGCCTCAGGTTGTAGATTTCATAAATACTATGTGTCCTACATACATGTACTATTATTAAAATGCATGTTTATTTTTACTAATAAAATATGCATTTATGTAAAAGCATTATTGAATTCATAATTGTTTTTGTCCAACATGTATTTTTCTTAATCGGTTGATACTAAAAGTACAGTTTCTACTTTAAAAAAATATTGTATATTTAAAAAAAATTGAAATGGAGTGTTCAGAAATAGAAAGTTATAGAACAATTGTTGTCATTTGCCTCAGTGTTGGTTGGAATTAGAGCAAATTTATCCATGGGCATCAAGCCAGTGA
The DNA here is from genome assembly GCF_023699985.2 of Odocoileus virginianus. Taxonomy (NCBI): domain Eukaryota; kingdom Metazoa; phylum Chordata; class Mammalia; order Artiodactyla; family Cervidae; genus Odocoileus; species Odocoileus virginianus. Next base: position 31,281,995 of record NC_069707.1, on the reverse strand, counting down.
ATAATCCATCAATAACACATTGCAAAGACAAAATAGACCATCCTTAACATTTAGCTTCTCTTGGAGAACTGTCAGTGCCACTCACTGGTCACTGTTGTAACAACATTTCTTCTTTTGTTACTGATGTAATTGATGCTTACCTGAATTTCACAGATCCCCATGTGTACAACCTTCGAAGCTGCTGTTTAGTTTTCTTCAGCTCTAATGCTCTTCATTACGTTTTCACTCTTGATTTTTGACACATTCCAAGCTATTTAAGTATCAGCCTTGAAGCTGATGACTCTTCAGTGCTACATCTGTACTTGGAAAAAAGCAGAAACACACTAGTAGTAGTATTGGAAAAGCCCCTGATGCTGGGAAAGACTGAAGGCGGGAGGAGAAGGGGACGACAGAGGATGAGACGGTTGGATGGCATCACCGACTAGATGGACATGAGTTTAACCAAACTCCGGGAGTTGGTGATGGACAGGGAGATCTGGCAAGCTGCGGTCCATGGGGTTGCAAAGAGTCAGACATGACTGAGCTACTGAACTGAAGTGAACTGAAATGGAAAATAGGGAGCTGATGCTAACATTTCAAAGGGATGGTTGTCAGGTGCTATAGAAAGACAGTAGTGGGTTGTAAAATAGGAAGAGGCTGTTAAAAAGATTTACATCTCAAAGGAGCAGAGGAAGAACTTACAATTACAGCAGTAAATTCAGTTCAATTTAGTGGCTCAGTTGTGTCCAACTCTTTGAGACCCCTTGGATTGTAGCAGACCAGGCCTCCCTGTCCATCACCAACTCCTGGAATTTACCCAAACTCATGTCCATTGAGTCAGTGATGCCATCCAACCATCTCATCCTCTGTCGTCCCCTTCTCCTCCTGCCCTCAATCTTTCCCAGCATCAGGGTCTTTTCAAATGAGCCAGTTTTTCGCATCAGGTGGCCAAAGAATTGGAGTTTCAGCGTCAGCATCAGTCCTTCCAATGAATATTCAGGACTGATTGCCTTTAGGATGGACTGGTTGGGTCTCCTTGCAGTCCAAGGGACTCTCAAGAGTCTTCTCCAACACCACAGTTCAAAAGCATCAATTCTTCAGCATTAAGCTCTCTTTATAGTCCAACTCTCACTTCCATACATGACTACTGAAACAACCATAGCTTTGCCTAGATGGACCTTTGTTGGCAAAGCAATGTCTCTGCTTTTTAATATTCTGTCTAGGATGGTCATAACTTTCCTTCCAAGGAGCAAGCGTCTTTTAATTTCATGGCTGCAGTCACCATCTCCAGTGATTTTGGAGCCCCCCAAAATAAAGTCTCTCACTGTTTCCCCATCTGTTTGCCATGAAGTGATGGGACCAGATGCCATGATCTTAGTTTTCTGAATGTTGAGTTTTAAGCCAACATTTTCACTCTCCTCTTTCACTTTCATCAAGAGGCTCTTTAGTTCTTCTTCACTTTCTGCCATAAAGGTGGTGTCATCTGCATATCTGAGGTTATTGATATTTCTCCCAGCAATCTTGATTCCAGCTTGTGCTTCATCCAGCCCAGAATTTCTCATGATGTACTCTGCATATAAGTTAAATAAGCAGGGTGACAATATACAGCCTTGACGTACTCCTTTCCCTATTTGGAACCAGTCTGTTGTTCCATGTCCAGTTCTAACCGTTGCTTCCTGACCTGCACACAGATTTCTCATGAGGCAGGTCAGGTGATCTGGTATTCCCATCTCTTGAGGAATTTTCCATAGTTTTTGTGATCCACATAGTCAAAGGTGTTGGCATAGTCAATAAAGAAGAAGATGTTTTTTTTTTCTGGAACTGTCTTGCTTTTCGATGATTTCCAATGGATGTTGGCAATTTGATCTCTTGTTCCTCTGCCTTTTCTAAATCCAGCTTGAACATCTGGAAGTTCACAGTTCACATACTGTTGAAACCTGACTTGGAGAATTTTGAGCATTATTCTGCTAGAATGTGAGATGAGTGCAATTGTGTGGTAGTTTGAGCATTCTTTGGCATTGCCTTTGTTTGGGATTGGAATGAAAACTGACCCTTTCCAGTCCTGTGGCCACTGCTGAGTTTTCCAAATTTGCTGGCATATTGAGAGCAGCACTTTCACAGCATCATCTTTTAGGATTTGAAGTAGCTCAAATGGAATTTTTTCCATCACCTCCACTAGGTCTGTTCACAGTGATGCTTTATAACGCCCACTGGACTTTGCATTCCAGGATGTCTGGCTCTAGGTGAGTAATCACACTATCATGATTATCTGGGTCATGAAGATCTTTTTTGTGTGCTTACTGAGTATCAGATATATCCTACGCTTTATGGCAGATGATAACAGGCAATCACATGTACTCCTATGCCCACAAAAACACTAGTATGCTGAGGAATCCCACATGATCATATCAGGCACAATTTTTTTCCTGAGCTAAAAGTATGTAGGCTAAACTACTCACTGAAGAACCTCAGTTTTATGTCCCTCTCCCCAATCCCAACTTAATCCATCATCTTTCCCCTCAAATGCACTTTTTGTTCGACATACTGTATCTTTCTTTTTGCCAAGCTAAACACCTGGGAATCATCCTTGATTCCTGCTTCCATTTTGCACCCCAAATCTTTATATCCTCTCAGTCTTTAAATTCTGTATGTTATATTATCAGAAAATAGGGAGGCAATGTTACTGAATAAGAATGGGGTGAAAACAAGTTAGGTTTGAGAATTGAGAGTGAAGAAAAGATAGCACTACCCAGAAGAATTAGGATGGCAATTAATTGAGTAATTGTTTTCATGCACATCTTTAATATCTGTTTCATTTTTATATGAAGCTATTTTCACTATTTTTATCCTTAATGGCAGATTATGCTTTTAAGTGTTAAACATACTGTAAAGGAAAAAATTCTTCATCGCTCATTTATTTTGCAGGGTTGCTCCCTATTTGCTTTAAAGGATCAAAGGTAGCTTTTTTTCCTCAGACTTGAAATACTTTAATCGGGTGGCTCAGAATGGTACCACTCAGGCAGTAAAGAATTTGCCTGCAATGCAAGAGACTGGAATTCAATTCCTGGGTCAGGAAGATCCCCTACAAAAGGGAATGGCTACCCACTCCAGTATCCATTTTTTTTCTTTCTGTAGACAAACACATCATTTTTCCTTTTTATTTTAGACGAGGGATACAATTACAATTAATCTCCTACATAGAAACAAGTTCTGTTCTAAGAGCATATTCAAAATTTGTTTAAGTCCAATGAAGTTAGCCTAGGTACTCAACTAACATGATTGGTTATATAGTACTGTAATGTAATAGGTTTATAGTACTTTCCACAGAAATAATACATAAAAGGCAAACAAACACAAACACAAAAAATAAAACATTTTTAATCTTACAGTACAGTACCTTGAAAAGTACATTAATACAGCACTCCAGTATTCCTGCCTGGAGAATTCCATGGACATAGGAGCCTAGTGGGCTACAGTCCATGGGGTCCCAAAAAGTTGGACAAGACTGAGTGGTTAACACTTTACAGTCTTTAGTCTTCCTCTGTAATTCTCTGATTTCCTGTGGATACCCCAAAAATCTGTGTCCAGAAAGTCTATTACCATCAGAACTGCCTGGCCCTCAGCTTCCAATTGTCCCATCATAGTTTGGCAGTTGCCTCTACTTGACATTCTTTGCTTCATTTAGTTGCTGTTACAAAGAGATAATTTAGTTTCAGAAGCAAATCAGACAGGGCCCTTCCATGGGTTGCCGCTAGTCCAGCAGCACTGAACCCTGCTATCGGGCTTTGAGGTCTGTTGCTGCAGTTTGGGAATTTGTAATAATTTTATCTTTGAATTGTATTTGCATGTGAAGTCGGAAGGGGCCATGGAGCGTGTGTGGGGCCTGGAACCTGGAATCACGTTACCTGTGATTGTCTGCATTATGCCCCGTTCTCCCTGGGAGGGGTTTTCATCCGCCTGCTCATCGCCCCCTGGCCCTTTGGCCCCGCCCCGTGTCTCCTTCCTTACTCTGACCTACTAGCGTTGCCATCCCCTTTCCGCCCTGTGCGAGGACCCGACGTGACGTCGGGGAGGCCGTGGCCGGGCGCGCACCCCGGCAGTCTCACTGCAGGCAGGCAGGTGTCATCCCAGCTCAGGTTGGTAGGGACAGCAGTTCCGGAGAGACTCAGCGGGCCAAGCCCCTCACCTACCCCCAATTCATGCACTGTGTGGATCCTCCTGTGGAGGCTGCCCTCCTAGGCGTCTATCTGCCTTTGGTTGAGGCGGCAGGCCCAGGAGAAGGGCGGATGCCTGGCTCAGCTTCCTCACCCGAAACAGAGCCTGGACTATTGTTTCAGCGGTTGGTGGGAGCGGGAGCCTGGCGGTGGGTGGGCCCCTGAGTTGCGGAACAGGGTCTCCAGGCACCTATGAGGACCTGCACTTGACCTGCTAGTATCTCCATGTCCAAGGGAGTGAGGCATTCCACAGCAAAGATCAAATATCTTGGCAAGAAACCAGAGAAGGCAAAAAACTTGTGAATGTGAGGGCACTATTTTTCATATTTTTGAACAAAGTATCTCCAAATTGTTATTTTGTCCCAGACCCTGCAAATTAATGCAGTCAGTCTTATAAATAGGGAGTAGGTAACATTATTGCCAAATACAGAAGGAGGCTATTTTGGAACAGTTGAATTAAAATAGATTTCTTGGATGTGAAAATTGTAAGTGTTTTGATAAAGTAAAAGGGCACAGAAAAATATGTTTTGCAGAAAACCTTTTTCTTTATAATTAACAAAAGTAAGTTTCTTTTCATCAGTCACACCTTACACTACAGGGATTGCTTATGAGGAATTTATAATGGGCAAAGTTTATTGGCTGGCTTTCTAAAACACCCTAGGTGTTAACTTTTCAGACAACATGAAGGTGGAGGTCTATTAAGAGGTGACTTTTTAAATGTGCAATGGTTGCATGTGACTATCCTTTGCAAGGAAGAAGTTCACAGGTGTGAAGGGCCAGGTATTTAAATTAAATTTCTTCAGTTATTCAGATAATGTGATTTCTGAATAATCATAGTAGATTTGCCTAGAGTTAACTACCTATGAGATTTAGACACAGAAATAATTATATAAACACAGAAGGAATAAATTTCATAATTTTAAACATTCTTTTAATTTCTTTACATAACAAAATGGAAAATAGATGTAATATGAGGAAGTTTTAAAAAGCACTATTCAAGTATGCAGTTTTATTTTATTTATTTAATTTTCAGAATTAAACCATTTTTCCAAAGGGCAGAAAAAAAGCAAGCATACAGTTGCAGAACCATGGCCAGCAATCTTTCCCAACCTGATACCATGCAGCTCTGCTATGAGAATGTGAACAGATCTTGTATTAAATCTCCCTACTCACCTGCATCTCGGGTGATTCTGTACACAGTGTTTGGCTTTGGGTCTTTATTGGCTATCTTTGGAAACTTCTTGGTGATAACTTCAGTTCTTCACTTCAAGCAGCTGCATTCGCCAGCCAATTTCTTGATCGCCTCTCTGGCCTGCGCGGACTTTCTGGTGGGAGTGACCGTGATGCCCTTCAGCATGGTCAGGTCCGTGGAGAGCTGCTGGTACTTTGGAGCCAGATTTTGTGCCCTTCACAGCTCCTGTGATGTGGCATTTTGTTACTCTTCTCTCTTCCACTTGTGCTTCATCTCCATCGACAGGTACATTGCTGTTACTGACCCGCTGGTCTATCCCACCAAGTTCACGGTGTCTGTGTCAGGGGTCTGCATCAGCATCTCCTGGATCCTGCCCATGGTGTACAGCGGAGCTGTGTTCTTCACAGGTGTCAGTGATGACGGGATGGAGGAATTAGTAAGTGCTCTCAACTGTATAGGTGGTTGTCAAATTGTTGTAAATCAAGAATGGGTTCTGATAAGTGTTCTGATATTTTTTATACCTTCCCTCATTATGGTAATTCTTTATGGGAAGATATTTATTGTAGCTAAACAACAAGCTCTAAAAATTGAAAACACTGGCAGCAAAGCAGAATCAGAGAGCTATAAATCCAGAGTGGCCAAGAGAGAGAGAAAAGCAGCTAAAACCCTGGGGGTCACAGTAGTAGCATTTATGATTTCATGGTTACCATATACAGTTGATATATTAATTGATGCCTTTATGGGTTTCATAACCCCTGCCTATATTTATGAGATTTGCTGTTGGGGTGCCTATTATAACTCAGCCATGAACCCTTTGATTTATGCTTTATTTTACCCTTGGTTTAGGAAAGCCATGAAAGTTATTTTAAGTGGGGGACTTTTTAAAGATAGTTCATCAACCATTAGTTTATTTTCAGAATGAATGAGAGCACTAAGTTGAAAATTTAGGATTATTTTTAAAATTATGAATTTATGATGAAATTAGATACAAAAAATGAATAAAGCCTTTCAAAATTGTGGAAATATTTATTTTTTTCAAGTTAGCCAGGAACGAAGTTGCAGGCAGGTGTTTTAATTAAGATGTAAAGACATTCACATTGTAAAGATATTTATTGCACTAAATAATAAATGATAAAGTGCTTTACCTGTGTTTCCTGTCTCAACACTCTGCACATGCTCTTACCACACACACTTGTCTCTTCCCATTTCATCGAGTCCTGAATGTCATTTTTCATTGTCAAATCTGTAATAATTTTCTCATTTATGCTCAACTTTCATATAGCTTTCAATGGTCCTTCTTAGTTTTTTGCAACATTATATTATGTTACTAGGGTTGTCATGACAAAGTATCAACAGATAGGGTGTTTTAATCAACAGAAATTATTTTCTCCTAGTTTTAGAGATTAGAATTCAAAGATCAATGTGTCAGCAGTTTGCTTCTTATGAGGACCCCTCTCTTTGGACTGCAGATGGCTGTCTTCTGTCTGTGTTCTCTCATGGTCCTTGCTATGTGAGAGTCTGCATCCTAATCTCCTTTTCTAAGAATACCAGTCATGTTGGATTAGGGCTCATCCTTAAGAACTCATTTTAACTTAATTACCTTTTTAAAGATCTTGTCTCCAAATACAGTTATACTGCTTAATAGTTGGAATTAGGACTTCAACATGTGAATTAGGGGTGAGGGGACCTGATTGAGCCCATATCAGATAGTCCAGGCTCAACAAAATTACATAAGCCTTCCTAGATGGCACTAGTGATAAAGAACCCACTTGCCAGTGCAGGAGATGCTAAGAGACACAGGTTCGATTCCTTGGTTTCGAAGATCCCTTGGAGAAGGGCATGGCAACTCATTCCAGTATTCTTGCTGGAAAATCCCATGGACAGTGGAGCCCCTCACAGGGTATCAGAGTCAGTCACAACTGAAGGGGCTTAACACACACACACACGGGTCTGTGGCTATCTCCTCTGTACCTTCCTGGAGCTTCTGGAGCAGCAGGTGAGCCTCTCCTGCTTAGTGGCTGGGCAGACTCTTGGAATGTTCACTCGCGGTATTGTGGAAGCAGTAATTCTGCTTTGGAATCAGATATTATTTACAGACATTACACAGAAGTAGAAAATTGTGAAAAAATTGTACCACAAAAAGACTGGCATAATGATCATTAGCTAATGTAAAATCTGCACATGAAAGCAATTATCACTAACAGTGACCATTTCTGCACCAATTTTTCTCACTTGAAGGTAAAGTGTAATTCACATCCCCATTTTTTCTCAGCAGTTTTCTTACCTAAATGTAGTCTGTATTTCCTTCTCTGGGATATTGTCGGATCAAAAATTTTGCACTTTTTACGAAAACTTTTACATTAATGGGAGTACAAACAATGTGTTACTTGTTTACATGTGCTGTGACTATCTCCTCTGGTCCTTCCTGGAGATTTTGGAGCAGGAGGTAAGCCTCTGCTATATGTTTACATGTTGATCTCTGGAATATTTTACACTGTTGATTCAATAAGAGTTTTTGGAATGCATTTCTGGAATATTTTGTATAATGAAACTAAGTTGTAATAAAGTACTGGTATATAAGCCTTTTTCTTTTGAATTGTTCTGTGCTGTCATTTCAGTTAAAATGATTGAAGTAACTTTTCTCATTGGTTTTCACCAAGTCTTTTCATTGTAATCAAGCAAATACTAAACATTAATTATATGCAAGTACCTGTGTCAAGGATGGCTAAGGATAAAAAAAAATTGTATTTTGTCTGGTATTTTCCTCAAGGGAAATACTTCTTGTAGGTAATATGGACAATGCATTTTCAATTATATTTTTCAGGCTTAGAAGAGTACCATAGATATTAAATCCTGTAAGCATAGGACTAGATGCTATTACCAGACTGGCACTTGGTGTTTATCTTTCCTATAACATTGTCTCCTCACCCACATACGGTCCCATGGCTTTAATTTGTTAAAAATTGTTAATGAGGACTTAAAAAATTGTTGAAGAGGCCTTATTTTTGAGTAGAAAGAACTTTTGAGGTGTCTTCAAGCATGTTTAAGCTTGTATAGGCAGATCGGAGTGTGAAAGCTGTTTTGGGATTGTGGGATTAATTTCCTTAAGTGGAAGATTGGGCTTGGGAAAAGAAAAAGACAATCTACAAAGAATAGATGAGTGGCCTGGTAACAATAAATACATTTTCATGCTATCACTTCCTATCCTCAATAAATTAGATTAGCTGTAGTAGATTTTTAAGGAAAGACATGATGTTCACTATTTTTAGAGTATAGAGGACAATAGAAAAAATTAAGTGAAAGAGTTGGATCATATTATAGTTCCATTGAATAAATGTCACAGAGAATTGCACTGTTACTAAATTAAATTACAGATAATGTATATGACAAGGCCAAAGGAAAATTAAACTTTTAAAAATTTATCCAATGGGTAAGCAAAATATTATATTGTTACAAATGACGCCAAAATCTCAATGCAGTTCTAAATGTGAAATTCACTTGAACATGAAGTGAGTATGTGGGCTACGGCAAAAGAAAGCAAGCGATCAGATTCTGTCATACACTTCATGATAGTCTTTACTCAATGTGACTGTCCCAGATATGATCATGGCTTTCTAATAAAAACTTAACAATGCCTTGATGGTATTGACACCACATTATAACCTCCTTGGTCTTAGATGACTACATTAGAGTTGGCAACATGATTCCAGAAAAAGTCATCAGTGGGTAGGGATGAATCTATTATATTATCATAAACTTATGAATTTATGGAAGAATTTAATTAATCAACAATACATATTGAAACTCTTGGGTACCTGCCAACAGAATGATAAAAGTGATATTTATAGTTTCATAGCAGGGAATGATTGAATAATAAAAAAATTAATTAAAATAAGTCAAGAAGGCTTAAAAGAACAAAGAAAAAAATTTGATGATTAGAAAAAACAGTAATACAATCCATTTAAAACCAAACACACCAACAATCATATTAAATATATACACAGTAATCATTCAAATTTATAATAAACTTATTGGATTGGATTTTAAAAATTCAGCTTTAAATTCCTTTCTTTACCCTTGGTTTAGGGGAGAATTAAAACTTAATATAACTAGTCAAGATTAAAAATTTATAAATGTAAATTTGTTTTCTGGATAAGAAATTAAAATGAGGAAATTTAATTTAAAAATTTCCATTGTTAATGGCATCGAATATAGTGTTGGGTTTAATTTCAAATTTGGGAAAAGCTGTTCCTCAAATTCAATGAAACGAACATTGTTTAAAGTGAGTTTCTTCAACCATCTCTGAAATGTGTTTCCAAAAGCATGTAGGTCATCTTTCCTTACTGCTAAGATTTTTCACTTTTCCATTTCCCAGTCTTCTGGTGAATAAACTTTTTGGTATTTTCACCCTTCATGCTCACCTCCCTATTATTTTCAATGCTCATTTTCTTCTTCCTATTCTTCTCTTAACATCATGTTTCAAAATTTAAAATTTCCATATGGGAAAAAGTCAAGTTGTGAATAAGAGAAACTTGAAAAACCTCTTTAGAACATCTGTTCTGATTGCTTTGGTTGAAATGGGGAATAAGTAGGATTATTTTCCTAACACGTCAGACATGCAAGGCCAGACTCTGTTGGGACAGGAAGAACTGATGTTCAATAGATTTGAGGTAGTTCTGGACAATAGCAAACCTTCCTTGCATCCAGGAATAAGAATAGGAAGGATAATTGGAGAACAAAAATAAGTCAGAAAATAGTGCAGGTCTATTGGGAAGAGTATCCCATCTTCCTGAATATGGTCTGAGTTGAGAGTCATAATAAATGATAAGCTTGTGTAATTGGTTGTCCAAGCCCTATATGGAGATCTACATCCTAAACCCTAGAACCCATCAATGCTAATCTTATTTGAAAAAAGAAAGCTCTTGAAGATGTGATTAAGTGTGAAGGATCAGTTTCTCTGAGAAGCGGAAGTTTTCCCAACAGCACTTACTGAAGAGACTGTCCTTCCCCCATTTGTGTCATAGATTGCCTGTGTGGCCACAGATTGGCTGACCGTAAGTGTGAGTTTGTCTTGGGGCCCTCTATTCAGAGGCCATCGATCTGTGTTATCTGTTTCTGTGTCACTTTAGCTTCGTAGTATCACTTGAAGTCAAGGAAAATGATACTTCCAGCTTTGTTCTTTTTCTCATCACTTTTTGTCTTTTATATGTGTTAATTTTAGCTTGAAGCACATTATTATTGCTATTTTCTGTCTGTCTCTCATATTACATGAAGACCTCTTTTAAGGGCAGGTGATGTTTCTTGTGTACTGTCCTATCTTTAAGACTCTTGACCCAAATAATTTCTAAATAAATAAACATACATGAATGAATGGAATGCAGGTGAATTTGTGGATGTCTTGCAATGACTTATACCCTATAAATCTTCTCCCATTGAAGCATCTTTGCCTTTTGACTCATATTAAAGAGAATTCTCTCAAATTCCACTGCTGGGTATATCATATGTGATAGATCCTTTTAGTATAGACCTCTTCAGATACAAAAGCTCTCTTGTATTTTAAGTTAGCTAAGAATTTTTTCTTTTAGCAGTGAATAAAAGGTAAAATTTATCAAACGCATTTTTGCATTTCATTGGATGGTCATAGAATTCTAATCTGTTAAAATGGTGAATTATAGAATTGTTAATTCCATTCTTTGCTTACATTCTAATCAAGATGTATCATCTTTTAATATGTATTTGGCTTCAGTTTGAAGAGAGTGAGAGTGTTCCTTTGTTTTTCTTGAGTTTTTCTTGTATCCATGCATGAAACAATAAATTTTAACTAGAGATTATTAAGTGTAAGTTTCTTCTTCTTCACACCTTGCAGAATAGGGACTCCACTGTGGATAATTTTGGACATGGGATTTGGCTGTGCTTCCTGAGGGGTTTTGTCATTAACTTTTTAGACAGTCTGAGGAGGGTGGTTGGGTAGCAAAAGGTAACCAATGAATAACAAATCACACACATTTACTACCTTTGGCAAAGAGGAATATTCCCCATATATAGATCAGGTAATAAACGATTGTTGATAAATTGTAAGGCAAGAAGTCTTTTGTGGCAAAGCATATTTGAAATTTATTTTCTGTTAAATTCTTATTTGATTTATACTACTGTTTCAAATTACATTCTAAATTATAAGAAAAATAATAGGTAAGATTTATGGACATTTGAATGGAATATATTGTTATTTCATACATTCACAGATTGATACGGATATATGACAAGTGATGGGGATAATGTTTGGTAACTATAACAAAGGTAATCAGTGCAACGAGATATTTTGTCTCCCACCAGGAAATATAAACTGCTCTATTTTGTGTGACTGAAAAGGGGCAGAACTTCTGCAGATGTTACGAGCTATGGGCAGCAGCATCATGAATAGCAGCTCACCCGGCGTCGCAGCTGTGCCGCTCTGCTACGAGCACCTGAACGGATCCTGTGTGAGAACCCCCTACTCACCGGGTCCCCGCCTCATCCTCTACACCGTGTTTGGTTTTGGAACAGTGCTGGCTGTATTTGGAAACCTCTTGGTAATGATTTCCATTCTCCACTTCAAGCAGCTGCATTCTCCTACCAATTTCTTGGTCGCTTCCCTGGCCTGTGCAGACTTCATGGTGGGAGTGACTGTGATGCCTTTCAGCACAGTGAGGTCGGTGGAGAGCTGCTGGTACTTTGGGGAGAGTTACTGTCAATTTCATTCCTGTTTCGACGTGTCATTCTGTTTAGCGTCCATCTACCACTTGTGCTTTATCTCTCTGGACAGGTACATTGCCATCTCTGACCCCCTGGTCTATCCAGCCAGGTTCACTGTGTCTGTTTCTGGCATGTGTATTGCCTTCTCCTGGCTCTTTTCGATTACTTTTTCTTTTTCTCTTTTTGGTACAGGAGCAAATGCAACTGGCCTGGAGGATCTAGTAAGTGCTCTCACCTGTGTGGGAGGCTGTCAAATTGCAATGAATCAGAGTTGGGTATTGGTGAATTTTCTATTATTTTTCATCCCCACCCTTGTGATGGTAGTTCTGCACTCCAAGATTTTCCTCATTGCTAAACAGCAGGCTAGACAAATTGAAAGTCTGAGCAATAAGACTGGGCGATGCTCAGACAGCTACCAAGACAGAGTGGCCAGGAGGGAGAGGAAGGCCGCAAGAACGCTGGGCGTCGCAGTGCTGGCGTTTCTGATCTCCTGGCTGCCTTACTTCCTGGACTCCATCATTGATGCCTTCCTAGGTTTCATCACTCCCACGTATGTTTATGAAATACTGGCTTGGATTGCTTATTATAACTCAGCTATGAACCCCTTGATCTATGCTTTCTTTTATCCTTGGTTTCGAAAAGCCATCAAACTCATTGTCACTGGCAAAGTCTTGAGAGAGAATTTTTCGACAGTAAATTTATTTTCTGGGTAAGTTCACTTTTAAGATGGAAGAATTGAAAATAGATTCATAGTGAACACACCATTGGGTAGAAAATTTAATCATATACGTGCAAGATCTTCCAAAGTAAAATATTAAGTTATGCTTCCGATATGACCTAAACACTTAAATTCAGTTTTATCATTCTTTGGTCAATATAACATAAAAACCTGGTTATTACGGAAACAGCATGGCATTGGAGTAAAAAACGTTTAACACAGATCTGGGGCTGCTATTTCTGTCTGAACTTCACTGTGTTTCTCTAGTCAATAATCTCCCCTTTGTAGCATCCTTAAAAAAATTTAAAAGAATGCATGACAAGGATCTAGTATATTTTTATTATTCTAAATCCTCCCTTTTATTACTTTATGATAGTTCAATCCCTGGTTAAGACTTTTCTTTATTCCTTTGTAATATTTTGCTATTAAAATGCAAACAGAGTGGGAAGATCCAGAGGTCCTGGTCTAGGGAGGGCAAAGTATTGAATCTGCACTATCAGCTTTCCAGATTTCTGAGTCAGGGAAATGGTCATCAGAGTCAGGTAAACTGAATCCAGGGACAGAGTTGTTTACTATCCTATCAACTGAATTAGTTACTACAGGAAAGGTAATTGGTGGCATAAATAACTTTCATTTGTTGAATGAGCTTCTTTTTGGTGATTGTCTACTCATAACATTTCAGCTGTGTTTAGAAATTTTACCAGATAATTTATGTTTAGGGCATGCATTGGTTTCTAAGATTGTCACTCATTATTTATTGTACCTTATTTTAAATTAACTATTTACTCACTTTTGCATTATTCCAAAAATTACTTATAAGAGTTTTCAAAGATTCGAACGAAAGCCCAAATTAAAAATGTGTCCAAAAGAGTAGAAAACTGAAGTGAAGAGTGTAAAAGAATGGTAGACAGGCTGATAAATGCATTTTCTGTGATCCACAAATTTGAAACTGAATAAGTTAAGCAAATCACATTGGATACAACTTAGCCAGCTTTTCAGACATGCAGACTTGTTCTTGGTACTAAGATTAGAGGATGTTGTATATATTTTTTTAAATAAAATTTTTTAATTTTTAAATAAATTGCTCATTTCTATTCTAACTTTAGCTTTGTTGTCGTCAGACATCAAGATTTAAAAATCAGAGTGTCATATCTTTGTAGCAGGAGTAAATACACATCAATATATTCTTGTTACTTTTCTCTAATTTCTTGCTTGTTGTAAATCATTCTTATATTAGCACATCATTTCTATTATTAAACAAATGCTTTATATTGGTAAACTTTTCCTGAGATAGTGAATTATTTCTGATTATATTCTACTTGTATGAAACTCTCGATCTGATGATTAAAGATGATAGACATGATTTAAAGGCACTCTAGACTGCTTAGTATTAGTTTAGCCACAATTCTTCAGTTCTGAACTGGAAATTATCAGCTTATTTTGATTTAGTGTTTTCAATGCAGTAACTTTAATTCTGTTTCACAGCTATAGAGAAATAATATTTCCTCATTTTAAAAATAAAAAAGCTAAAATTAAAGTGCTTCCAAACTCTGCTGAATATCATAAAGCTTCCAGATTCAAACAAGTGCTTCTAATATCTTGTTTAAAACATTTTCACTTGTCTTTTTTTAGTAGAGCTTCACATGTACTAGACAAATCATTAACTTTTCCACTTTCCTAGATCTACATTTCTTCTATTTTTATAACTATATCAGAACTTTCTTCTTAAAAAAATTAAGCTCCTGCTCTCATTTTTCTCTACTATGAATTACTCTGGTTCTGTGGGAACTAATCCATTGGCCTTTGTTTCAATGAACCTTTATTGAGGGCTTCTGATATGCAAACCTAAGAATGCTTTATTTGAGTTATAGGCCACTCATTCTGTGCTTGGGACTGACTTACCTGTCATACTTAGTCTTCACAATACTATGTGAGAGGGAATACTATTGTTATATTACTATTACTTCTGGGTCATAAATGAGGGACACGAGGCATAATGAGGTGAGTCTCATTCCCAAGGTGGTGTATTTGTTAAACAATAGAGCTGATACTCACATCCAAAGAATCAGAGAATAAGTAAAGTAACCAATAATTCTTTCTCCCCTGTTGTGGCCCAGTCACTGCTGTCAAGTTATTGAGAGCAATATGAACCCAAGACTTTGTACCAATTATTTTAAAGGAAAAAATTCAGTCATCACAGACAAAAGACTAAACACAATTCTTTGGAGATACCAGTACATTGATGGGAGTAATTGATTTAGTGATGCATCATTTTAACTTACAATTCTTTGTTATGTATTTTACTGTACAAAGTTTTCCCCCTGAGGGTGAAGGGAGGTTCATTTAAATAAATTACATCTTAATTTCTACAGCAGGATTGGTCTGCACATCAAGCAAATACAGGCTCTTGTTTTCCCTATTACTGATTATTTGGTTCCTTTGAGCCTCTTCTCCATAACAAGTCTTTTACATTCAAAACACTTTATGCCATCTTTGTGGTGTGGGTTTCCAAATTGCATTTAACTTTTTTTCATGGATATAGTATATTATTATGATAGTGAATGATTATATTTCACCTTTTATGCTCATGTATTAACAATATGTTGTAAAGTTTGTCTTCATTTTTTTCGTGAATGAGAAATTGAAACAGTAGCAACTGAATATATATCTAAATAGCTCCTACCTTCTTAGGAACCACTTTGTTCATTTGTCCATCACACTACTTGCTGCTTTCTGATCATGTGTTGGACATATTTATATTATATTTATACATATATATATTTTATAGTGCCCCATCTCTCCTCCTGCACTGTGGCCCACAATGCGTCTGCAATGTGGGAGACTTGGGTTTGATCCCTGGGTTGGGAAGATACACTGGAGGAGGGCATGTCAAACCACTCTAGTATTTTGCCTGGGGAATCCCCATGGACAGAGGAGCCTGGCGGGCTACAGTCGATAGGGTTGCAAAGAATTGGACATGATTGATCGACTAAGCACATCTCTCCCCCATAGTGCATGTCTCAGAAGAAAATGACCTACTTGTTCATATCAGTAGCTTCAAGAAGAACCTTCCACTTTGCTTGGAATATAGGGGAAACTCAACACCTATTTGCTGAATAAATAAATGCATGTTTCCTTTAAATATAGAAATACTTCATAGACATTGGAAAAAAATTGCACAGCATGAAACTTGAGAATTAAGTTTCATTTAGGGCAAAACAAGGACTGTAGCCCAGGAGATGGCATTTCAGAGAGCTTTGAAGAACTGCTCCGAGGAGGCAAGGGGAGGAACTAGATATATAGGAGTTTTGCAACAAAGGGTGGGTAGTTGGGAATATAAAAAAATTACTGTTAATTAAAGAAACCAGATGTGTCAAGTTAAGAAATTTAGTGCTTTTCTATAAATGGGAAGAAGTAAAAGTCTGGGCTCACTGGAACCATTCCTTTGATATGCACCTCAGCTGCCTGGGGTCGGTATCCTGTATTTTCACATTCTGAGTATTCTCAGGTATCACTGTAGGGAATGGTACAGTGTGATGGTTATTAGATGGTAGGCATTCTTTCTGAGTTTCATCAGGACTCAGAAGCTCATGTTGGAGGACTGTATTTGCTGACGACTGTAACATTCTTGTTTACTGATATGGCAGGACATATTCTATTTCTCATAGATTATATAAGAATACACATTTTGTTCAGTCACTCAGTTCTGTATGACTCTTTGTGACCCCATGGACTGCAGCACACCAGATTTCCCTCTCCTTCACCATCTCCTGGAGCTTGTTCAAACTTATGTTCATTGAGTCGGTGATGCTATGCAACCATCTCAGCCTCTGTCGCCCCCTTTGATTCTGCCTTCAATCTTCCCCAGCATCAGGGTCTTTTCTAATGAATCAGCCTACACATCAGGTGGTGAAAGTATTGGAGCTTCAGCTTCAGCTTCAGCATCAGTCCCTCAACAAATAATCAGGACCGATTTCCTTTAGGATTGACTGGTTGGATCTCCTTGCAGTCCAAGGGACTCTCAAGAGTCTTCTCCAGCACTACAGTTCAAAAGCATCAATTCTTCAGTGCTCAGCTTTCTTTATAGTCCAACTCTCACATCCATACATGACTACTGGAAAAACCATAGCTTTGACTAGACGGACCTTTGTTGGCAAAGTAATATCTCCGTTTTTTAAGACACTGTCTAGGTTGGTCATAGCTTTTCTTCCAAGGAGCAAGCATCTTTTAATTTCATAGCTGTAGTCACCATTTGCAGTGATTTTGGAGCCCAGAAAAGACTCTCAATGTTTCCACTGTTTACCCATCTATTTGTCATGAAGTGATGGGACTGGATGCCATAATCTTAACTTTTTGAATGTTGAGTTTTGCACCAGCTTTTTCACTTTCATCAAGAGGCTCTTTCGTTCTTCTTCACTTTCTACCATAAGGGTGGTATCATCTGCCTATCTGAGATTATTGATATTTCTCCCAGCAATCTTGATTCCAGCTTGATTTCCAGCTCCAATCTTTATCCAGCCTAGCATTTTTCAGGATGTATTCCTCTTATAAGTTAAATAAGCAGAGTGACAATATACAGCCTTGATGTACTCCTTTCCAGATTTGGAACCACTCTGTTGTTCCATGTCCGGTTCTAACTGGTGCCTCTTGACCTGCATACGAATTTCTCAGGGGGTAGGTAAGGTGGTCTGGTTTTCCCATCTCTTTAAAAATGGAATTAGAACTGCCATATGACCCAGCAATCCAACTCCTGGGCATACACACTGAGGAAACCAGATCTGAAAGAGACACGTGTACCCCAATGTTCACCGCAGCACTGTTTATAATAGCCAGGACATGGAAGCAACCTAGATGCCCATCAGCAGATGAATGGATAAGGAAGCTGTGGTACATATACACCATGGAATATTACTCAGCTGTTAAAAAGAATTCATTTGAATCAGTTCTAATGAGATGGATGAAACTGGAGCCCATTATACAGAGTGAAGTAAGCCAGAAAGTTAATGACCAATACAGTATACTAACACATATATATGGAATTTAGAAAGATGGGAAAGATAACCCTATATGCAAAACAGAAAGAGAGACACAGATGTACAGAACAGACTTTTGGACTCTGTAGGAGAAGGTGAGGGTGGGATGTTTCAAGAGAACAGCATCGAAACATGTATATTATCTAGGGAAACAGATTGCCAGCCCAGGTTGGATGCATGAGACAAGTGCTTGGGCCTGGTGCACTAGGAAGACCCAGAGGAATCGGGTGGAGAGGGAGGTGGGAGGGGGGATCAGGATGAGGAATACATGTAAATCCATGGCTGATTCATGTCAATGTATGACAAAAACCACTACAATATTGTAAAGTAATTAGCCTCCAACTAATAAAAATAAATGAAGAAAAGAAAAAAAAGAATTTTCCACAGTTTGTTGTGATCCACAGAGTCAAAGGTTTTAGTGCAGTGAATGAAGCAGACATAGATGCTTTTCTGGAATTCTCTTGCTTTTTCTATGATCCAACGAATGTTGGCAATTTGATCTCTGGTTCCTCTGCCTTTTCTAAAACCAGCTTGAGCATCTGGAAGTTCTCAGTTCACATACTGTTGAAACTTAGCTTGAAGGATTTTGAGCATTACCTTGCGAGCATGTGAAATGACTGCAATTGTGTGGAAGTTTGAACATTCTTTGGTGTTGCCTTTCTTTGGAATTGGAATGAAAACTAATCTTTTCCAGTCCTGTGGCCACCGTTGAGTATTCCAAATTTGCTTACATATTGAGTGCAGCACTTAACAGCTTCATCTTTCAGAATTTGAAATAGCTCAACTGGAATTCCATCACCTCCACCAACTTTATTCATAGTGATGCTTCCTAAATTCCACTTGACTTCACACTCCAGGATGTCTCCCGGATCAGACCATTGTGGTTATCTGGGTCATTAAGATGTTTTCACATACATTAGATAAATAATTCTTTATGCATCATAGTGTTTATAGTAAAACCAAAATTGCAGACATTACAGACACTTATTTTGTAGTTCTTGGGATCATTCCCTGGATGGAGCATTCCTCTTTGTCAGACATTTGTAGGTAAATTCAGGGTCAGAAACATGTCCAAATCAGGCATATCACATTAGCCACATTTTCTTGACCTCCAGTCATTAGCCCACTGTGATAAATGTAGAAAATAAGGCAACTTTGAGATGATCTATTCTGAACCATACCTTTTTATTTTTATAGACCCTAATTTCAATACTTTCATAATAGACATGCATAACAGATATAATCTATTCATACTTCTATAATTTGATGAAGTTTGACATATGTAGATACCTGTAAAGTTATTATAAAAATCAAGACTGAATATATTTCAGTTCAGTTCAGTTCAGTTCAGTCACTCAGTCATGTCTAACGCTTTGCAGCCCCATGGGCTGCAGCATGCCAGGCTTCCGTGTCCTTCACCCACACCTGGAGCTTGTGCAAACTCATGTCCATTGAGCCAGTGATGCCATCCAACCATCTCATCCTCTGTCGTCCCCTTCTCCTCCTGTCTTCAATCTTTCCCAGCATCAGGGTCTTTTCCAAAGAGTCAGTTCTTTGCATCAGGTGGCCAAAGTACTGGAGTTTCAGCTTCAACATCAGTCCTTCCAATGAATATTCAGGACTGATTTCCTTTTGGATTGACTGATTTAATCTGCTTGCAATCCAAGAGACTTTCAAGATTCTTTTCCAACACCACAGTTAAAAAATGTTAATTCTTTGGCACTCAGCTTTCTTTATGGTCCAACTCTCACATCCATACATGACCACTGGAAAAACCATAGCTTTGACTAGACGGACCTTTGTTGGCAAAGTAATGTCTCTGCTTTTCAGTATGCTATCTAGGTTGGTCATAGCTTTTCTTCCAAGGAGCAAGCATCTTTTAATTTCATAGCTGCAGTCACCATCTGTAGTGATTTTGGATTAAAAAATAAAGTATCTCACTGTTTCCATTGTTTACCCATCTATTTGCCATGAAGTGATGGGACTGGATGCCACGATCTTAGTTTTCTGCATGTCGAGTTTTAAGCCAATTTTTTCACTCTCCTCTTTCAATTTCATCAAGAGACTCTTTAGTTTTTTGTTTTTTGCTATAAGGGTGGTGTCATCTGCATATCTGAGTACTGATATTTCTCCTGTCAATCTTAATTCTAGCTTGTGCTTCATCCAGTCTGATGTTTCGTATGATGTACTCTGCATATAAGTTAAATAAGCAGGGTGACAGTATACAGCCTTGAAGTACTCCTTTCCCAGTTGGAACCAGTCTGTTGTTCCATGTCTAGTTCTAACTTTTGCCTCTTGTCCTGCATACAGATTTCTCAGGAAGCAGGTAAGGTGATCTGGTATTCCCATTTCTTGAAGAATTTCCCACAGTTTGTTGTGATCCACACAGTCAAGGCTTTGGCATAGTCAATAAAGCAGATGTAGGTGTCTTTCTGGAACTCCCTTGCTTTTTCTATGATCCAACAGATGTTGGAAATTGGATCTCTGATTCCTCTGCCTTTTCTAAATCGAGCTTGAACATCTGGAAGTTCGCCGTTCATGTACTGTTGAAGCCTGGCTTGGAGAATTTTGAGCATTACTTTACTAGCATGTGAGGTGAGTGCAATTGTGTGGTAGTCTGAACATTCTTTGGGATTTCCTTTCTTTGGGACTGGAATGAAAACTGACCTTTTCCAGTCCTGTGGCCACTGCTGAGTTTTCCAAATTTGCTGGCATATGGAGTGTAGCA
Organism: Odocoileus virginianus; assembly: GCF_023699985.2. Taxonomy (NCBI): domain Eukaryota; kingdom Metazoa; phylum Chordata; class Mammalia; order Artiodactyla; family Cervidae; genus Odocoileus; species Odocoileus virginianus. The sequence goes on along the minus strand of NC_069707.1, from coordinate 31,261,399 downwards.
CTTTCACCGCATTGTCTTTCAGGATTAGAAATAGCTCAACTGGAATTCCATCACCTCCACTAGTTTGTTACATATCACTTCCCAGATTTCATCACGACCTTTGTAATGTTCTTCCTGCTCATCCCTACACACTCAACCCTCTTGCATCCCCACGCAGCCACTGATCAGCGTTATGTCACTCTATACTAATTTGCACTTCCTCAGTCAGTTCAGTCACTCAGTCATGTCCGACTCTTTGCCACCCCATAGACTGCAGCAAGCCAGGCCGCCCTGTCCATCACCAACTTCCGGAGCTTGCTCAAACTCCTGTCCATCATGTGGGACTCCATAGAATTTTATAGAATATACTTCCTAGCATTTTATGTAAATGCAACCATACATTATAGTATGTGCTCATTTTTGTTTGAATTTATTTCACTCTGAAGAATAATATAGAGAATAAGCCATGTCAAAGCATGAATCAGCATTTTATTCTTTTTCTTTTTGATTGAGTAGGACTTCACTGTGTGAATTGACCATGTTTGTTTCTTCCTTTTTTGTTGATTGAGATTGAGTGTGAATCATCTTTTTTTAGGTGCAGACCCGAGCTGACGTGACCTGAACAAGGTCATACAGCCAGAGTCTTATGAACTCACAGAGTGGGGCCAGCCACTCTTCAGAGGGTGTCCGGCTGCATCTGGTCCTGCTGGGGCAGCCCAGGGTCCACCTTCATCAGCTCCTCCCTCCAGCCCTGCACAAGCTCTCCTTTCTAAGAACTGCTTCACTTCTGCCCCATTACATGTGGCTTGCCTGCTTTTAATGATCCATGACCATCTATTTCTTCTCTATTTTATACTAATGCAAATATTAAATATAATTTACATGATATAAGCATGTACTTTATTATATTAATTATAATTCATTGGAATAAAAATTTGGTATAATACATTGATATACTGTATGATATATAGAAATATATGCTCTATGTATGTAATTATGCATTGTATATTTCTTCTTAGTTCCATATGAGTTTTAAAGAATTTTATAAGATTTCAGTTAAAAATTTGACTTTAACTAGAGTTATGTTTCCAAAAATAAATTGTCTGATAACTTTGAAAGCACAACTCCATTGTCTTCTTGGACCTAGTGTACTGAGGAGAAGCTTGATCATGACATGATATTCATGTCTTTTTCATAAGCTGGTACCCTCTGGTCTCTGTTCCTAGGAACTTATAAAAGTTTCTGTCTGTATTTGTCTGTAGTTAGCATCTGCATTTGTATCATTTTTCCTCTTTGCACTTGGTAGGAACTTGAAGTTTAGACCCTTTAGCTGAGAAGAAACTTTTTATAGCATTGTTTTTATTATTTTCTTGTCCTCATTCTTGAGTTGATTTTTCTGGGATTAAGAATTTCTTTTGGGATCTATCAGAAAAAGCATTTCTTTCACCTTTCTGGTAAACTTTATTGTATACCTCTACCCTGGTTTTTCCATTAGTTTACTCCACCAGATTTTCCTCTTTCAGAAACACTTTTTGGGGCATCTCAATGGGATTTTAGGAGGCAATGAACTCTGTGATTAGTTAACAGGGCTTATCTTCAAATGGTTATGTACTGATTCAAGCATTCCCTTGTAAAAATGATGAAATGCTTAAATTCAGACCTGGCTAGCCTGGCACAGTGAAGACAGGGATATTCTTTTTATATTTAGGCTGTAGTTTCAAACTGGAGTTGTCCAAACTAAATTATTAACACACAGAGTGACTAGAAAGCTCTGGGGTGTGCCTGAGTTCTAATGAGGGATGAGGAAGGAAGATTTGAAGAGGACATGGGGAGTCTGTGGTTGGAGAAAATACAATGTTGTTTCATTTTGCCATTTCACCCAAATTATTCCATAAGAGGTTAACATATATTAAGAAATATCTATTAAACAGAAATAAATTGTGTAAAGAATCAAGTTCATAACTGACTCAGTTTTACACTGACTTGCAAAAATGCTTAAAACTTGCATATAATTAATGTAGTTACTATGTGTTATCAAACCTGTGAAGACGTCTTTTCCAAAGAATATCTGATTTGGGGGGTTAGAACATGAACATATCATTTCGGGCGGGTGCAGTACTGAACGCACTAGAGGGGAATGTGAGGTCTTCTATCTGTGAGGATCTCACAGCAGCAGTATTCAGAGGGATTACACCCGTTTCTCAGGTGGGTGGAGCAACATTGCAATCTGCTTCCAGTGACAACATTCTGAGAAGAGAGTGATCTTTTCTCGATCAGCATTGACTTTTGCAGAAGCTCACAAATGTGGGTGTGCCTAAATATTGCGGTGTTTTTAATGCTTTCCTGTAATGTAATTCGTCCTTCACAAGCTGCTCACGGTGTATGGTCCCTTGTCTGTTCGTTGGTACCCACTGAAGATACAAAATTGATTCTTGCCTGGAGGAAAAAAGCCAAGTATTTGTTCTCACTGTGTGTACCCACTTATATCTTTTTAGCTAAAATACAGTTAAGTGTCCACAACAGGATTGAGAATTGGCAAAAGGTTTAAGTCTAAGAATAAAAAAAGCCTTTGGCCAAAGAAACATAATGGGTAACTTAATGTGAGGAACTCTTTTAAAGAATAACTTTCTTAATAATCACTCTTGCAAATAATCTTCCAAGTTCACACCTTGCACTACAGGGATTCCATCTAGGGATTCTCTTATAGATAGCGTTTATATATCAGGAAGGATTGTGTGCTTTAGGCAGTAATGCAGATAAACCTAGCAGGAGATGATTCTCTCACTCTGTAATTACTTCCCATATCACTGCCTGTTGCAAAGAGGAACTCTGGAGGTAAAAAAAAATAGGAAAATATTTATGAATAAAAAAAATTTAATCAAATTCAGGGAACGAAGAATTAGTTGAAATTAATTCCAATGTTATCATTCAGTGTAATTTTTGTGATTCATTTTGTTATTAAACACATTTGAGACTTATAAGGAAAAAATATAATTGTAACAATATCTGATAATTTCCTCAGATATCCTAGTGGATGTTTGCTTTTCCCCTAGATGTATTGAAAATCAGAATCCTATATTCTTCATGAAAATCAAGGACAGAATTCTCTGAGTGTAAAGGACAGATCATGAGCAACTCGTTCCCCACCGCAGCTGTGCCACTCTGCTACGAGCACCTGAACGGATCCTGTGTGAAAACCCCCTACTCACCCGCGTCCCGCCTGATTCTCTACATGGTGTATGGCTTTGGGGCTGTGCTGGCCGTGTTTGGAAACCTCCTGGTGATGACTGCCATCCTGCATTTCAAGCAGCTGCACTCCCCAACCAATTTTCTCATCGCCTCTCTGGCCTGTGCAGACTTTCTAGTGGGAGTGACTGTGATGCCCTTCAGCATGGTCAGGTCCGTGGAGAGCTGCTGGTACTTTGGGCGAACTTTCTGCACTTTTCACACATGCTTTGATGCGGCATTTTGTTACTCTTCTCTCTTCCACCTGTCCTTCATCTCCATCGACAGGTACATTGCTGTGACTGACCCCCTGGTCTATCCCACCAAGTTCACAGTGTCTGTGTCAGGGGTCTGCATCAGCATCTCCTGGATCCTGCCCATCACTTACAGTGGTGCCGTGTTCTACACGGGTGCTAATGAGAATGGGCTTGAGGAATTGTCTAGGGCCCTCAATTGTGTAGGAGGCTGTCAGATGGTTGTAAATCAAAACTGGGTGTTGATAGATTTTCTGTCCTTCTTTATACCTACCCTTGTTATGATAATTCTCTATGGTAATATTTTCCTTGTGGCCAGACAACAGGCCAAAAAGATAGAAAATACTGGTGGCAAAACAGAGTCATCATCAGACAGTTACAAATCCAGAGTGGCCAAGAGAGAGAGAAAAGCAGCTAAAACCCTGGGTATCACGGTCATAGCATTCATGATTTCGTGGTTACCATACAGCATTGACTCATTAATTGATGCCTTTATGGGCTTCATAACCCCGGCCTATATTTATGAGATTTGCTGTTGGTGTGCTTATTACAACTCAGCCATGAACCCTTTGATCTATGCTTTATTTTACCCTTGGTTTAGGAAAGCCATCAAAGTTATTGTGAGTGGTCAGGTTTTCAAGGATAGTTCTGGGAGCATGAATTTGTTCTCTGAATAAATGTAAGTCATTGGGTCGAGGAGGCTGAAGATATCTTTACCTTTTCCAAATGAAATGAGTTTTAAAAAATCAAGTAAGATTTTTCATGAAAGAAAACAAATTGCTTTTTCAATTTAACTGGATAAACCCTTGTATTTCAGTCTTGTTAGGATGTGTACTTCCCTTTGCTTCTCCAAAAATATTTATTTGACTAATAAATGTTAACTCCCTTATTTGTTAACTACTGCAGAACTCACCATACCCCACTCTCTGCAGAGAGTCCACTCCCCCTCCACACACTTTTTTATTCCATTAACCATTCCTTTTGTACCCTGTAAACATTTCAGTTGTCTCTGATTTCCTTTGTCTTTCCTTACAAAGTGGTACTTATTTCCAACTCCTCAGAAATTTCTCTGTGATTAACTTTCTCAAGGTGGTTGCCTTTTCTTTTTCCTTTTCTGCTTTGCTCATATTCCCAGGAAACTTTGGGTTTCAGTTAAATCTATTATGCTCAAGGTCTGCACTGGTGTCTGTCTGAGAATTGACTTCAGCAACTTTTGCATCCTGTCTCTGGCCTACAGTGGTGCCAAACTGTACACAGATACCCAAGATGATAGGATGGAGGGATAAGTAACTGCCCTCTGCTTGATAAGTGATTGTCAACTTGTTTAAATCAGTTTGGCATATTGGTAGGATTCCTATTGTTTTTCACACCTGGCTTTGTTAAGATTCTTCGGTACAGAAACACTATTCTTGTGATTAGAAAACAGATTAAAAGAATTTAAACATTACTAGAAAGTAAAATTGTTGCCAGGGAATTGCAAGAACCGAGTGGCTAAGAGACAGAGAAAAGCGGCTAAAACCCTGGACATCATAGCTTCATATTTTTGGTCTCATGATTTTTCAATGTAATTGATTCATTCATTGATTTTTTTTTTAGTTTTATAGCATTTAATATGCTTATGAGATATTTTGCTCATTCAGTTACTATAACTGGCTCCAAATCCTTTGATTTATGCCTCATTTTACTTTGGTTTAAGAGAGTAATAAAACTTATTAAACTGGAAATATTAAAGGACATTTGATTAATCAAAACTAAATTCTAAAACAAATTTCATATTGATGATTTGAAAAATTTAATTGTGATCTGGTGATATATTGAAAATTTCTGAATAATTGTTACATGAAATATAGTGCTTGAAATGATCCACTAAATTGGGGAGAAAAAACAGTACCTCAATTTCAGCAGCATCAGTCTTATACTGTTATTTTTTGAGAAGTGAGTATCCTTTGAGCATTTGATAAAAACATATTATTTAGTACTGGTTGACACAGTGGTCATGATTTCTAGTTCCCTCACATCTTTACACTGTCCTGCTCTGTCAGTTGTTACTTTTCTCTTTCAAGTCCCTGTTATTCTTCTACCTTTCCTACCAAGCTTAACTTTTCTTTTTTCATTTTCAAATGTTTCTTCCAAGTTGTCTGTTAATGTCTTTCTGTGAACTCAGTCTCAGTCCAGTTCAGTTGCTCAGTCGTGTCCGACTCTCTGCAACCCCAGGACTCAGTTTAGTTTGCTTTTATTTTTAGCAAATTGATTCTTGGGGGCCAGTCTTTCTGGAGCTCCTAAAGATCTCTGAGTCATATCCATCAGCTATTACAGATCCAGGATGAGATTCACATTTTATATTTTAGGAGATATTTTGTAAAGGTAGGTATAACTATGAGTGATATGTTTACTGCAATAGTAGTTTCTTTTATGTAACAATTTTCTCCTTTCATGAAGTTTGTTGCTTTAACCTTCCAGCTCATGATGGAGGGCTTGTCTTTTATTTTTCCCCCTATAAGTACTATTTGGAGTTTATAGCTATTCATGATAAAAATAACACTATTATTTATGATATTGAAAAATGGATAGTTTAGAAATGTTAATGTGGTATAAAACTTTTTGAAAAACTTAACGATCTTGCTTCATGTATTTTACAAAATCAAAACTGATTTATTCCAGATATTAAAAAACTAGAAGAAAATATAGTTTTTATAATTTATTGGTGGAATCATGACAGCATATCCATATAGATTCATGCACAAAATTTAAATTTTTCAACTTCAAAGTGAAAGAAAGTCACGTTAAAGAAAAACAAACAAACTTGGAAAAGCTATTGGCAGCAAACAGGATGAAGAATTAGTAGATTCAAAAATATAAAAAGAATTTACAGAACATTAAGATGGAGTTGAATATCCCACTAAACAGAAACAGGAAATTTTACAGAGGTATGGTTAATAAATACATTAAAATGTCAAATGTACACATAATTTTAAAATTAATTAAAATATTATAGTTTTGTATCTCATATTTGACATTAGATCATTAATATCAGATTAGAGTGTGAGAAGTTGAGTACTCTGCTGAAAGTTGAGCACTTTCATAAACAACTAGGGAAAACATAATTTAGCATTTTCTCTTAAGACGGGAATTAAGATATTTATGTAAAATTTCAAATCACACATGTCACAGGACTCTGTAGTTCTGTTTCTGGCAAGCAAGCATATGAAGAGAGTCAGGCAAAGGAAATGTGATAAGGACATTCATTGTATATCTCTCAATTATTAGTTACAATAAACTAGGATTCATATGGTGTAAATAAATTATGCTCTACCTTTGAAATGAGATGTTATGAAACCATTAAAAAGCACAAGTGACCATTAAAAATAGCAACTGACAAGGAAAGAAAATCTCAATATACTTTTTTGACTAAAATCAAAAGAAAACAAAAGCAAAAAATCTGACCTAAATTATAAAGCAACGTATAATAAGCCCCCATATTACACTTTTACAAAATGCACCTTTGTGTATAATAGTGTCTGTGTATTAGGGGGATTTACTTTGCAATTTATCTTTAAAATGTTAATGTTTGTGATAAAATAAATATATTAAAATTGATGTTAACAATGCACATCTCTATTTTTATCTAAGCATTGAAGTTAGTTTTATCTGTATGATTGTTTTATTTTGGTGGACTAACATTTGAGCATATATCTTTGGTATATTTTTGTATTACCTAATGAAACTAAATTGTAGGTGCATTGGTATATTTTAGAAACTGCATCTTAAAGAGATTTAAGTATCTCAGGATTTATATCTTAATATTTTTAAAGTATTTTTAATGGTTTCTTTCAATGTATCTTTAACGCTCCGACTCTTCTTCTCTATATTAATTATGTGCTGTACTCAAAAGCGATGGAAGCTACCAAGAATTATGTTTCTACGTTCCACTTGTGCTTTATTTCTACTCTTTAGGTCATTTTTGAAAAGTGATAAACACGCACAGTAGATGTGTTGAATAGATGCACATGCTTTTGAGAGACGACATAACCTCCCAGCGTGGCTGGAAGGAGCCCTACCCCTCAGGGAAGGCAAAGATGCTGCCAAGTCAGCTCCTTAGAGGCAGGAAAACGCATACCTCAGTAGACAGACCTCAAGGAACACCCACAGATACTGTGAGACGGAGCTCTCTGAACACGGATGCCACTCTGGGGATAAAGGGGCAGACCCCTATATTTATTGAGATTTTTTTCTTGTACCTGGTGCAATGTGAGGCTCTAGGTAGATTTAAAAGTATTGCAGAAAAATAAATCCTATCTAGCATCCCTGAGCAGGTGGAGTGAAGATTTGTATCTGTCACCACGGGTGACATGTCCTCGCCCCTCCTGCCCTCTGACCTCTGCAGAAATCCAAACAGCTCGTGGAAACGAGGGGGGTGAGGTCAGGTTGTGCCCAGGGCTCCTGGAGCGCACGCAGCCGCCACACTGCGCCTGCGCTACCGCCGCTCTCAGCCCTGCGGATGCTCTCAGCCCTGCGGATGCTCTCAGCCCTGCGGATGCTCTCAGCCCTGCGGATGCTCTCAGCCCTGCGGATGCTCTCAGCCCTGCGGATGCGTCCAGACGCCATCTCCCAGCCTCAACACACACCTCTCTCTGCTTGGGAAAGCCCTGTCTGTTTTTACCTTACATATCTCCTCGATCCTCTCGACCTATATTTAAAGTTACCTTCTTAAAAAAAAATAAAATAAGTTACCTTCTTGGTAAAATTACCTGTGGATACAGTTCCCTTGCTTCATTGTGGTGACCTCCACTGCACTGTGTTCGTCGGAGCCATCACCACATTGAGCTGTCATTACTTGTCCACATGTTAGCCTCTCACATAGAGAAGTAACATAAAGTATAATGGATAAGCTCTAATTTAGTAAAAAATCCTATAAGGTGATAGGCAGTCCACCAGGAGGAAACAAAGATTTGGTGCAAACTGAAACACTCATAGCTTGCTGGTGAGAGCATAAAATGGTCCAACTACCCTAGAAAATGTGTACTTCCTTACGGAGTTAAACATACACTTCCCAATATGACAGCCCCAAGATGAACAGTCTAAATATTTATCAACTCGTATATGGATAAAATAACTGGAAGGCAATTGAATTCAGACAATGGAATTCCATTTAGCAATAACGAGGAATGAGCTGCAAATGTTCTCAGACATGGGTGAAACTCACAGACGCTGAGCTGAATAAAATAAGCCAGACACAGAAGAAGACAAACTGTGACCATTTGACACAAGGTTTTTAGGCCACAGAAATTAATCCCTGGCCACAGAAGGGAGACCAGTGGTTCCCCAGGATAAGAGAAGGGAAATGTGGGGTTAGATTAAGTATAAAAGGGCCTGAGGAGACATACAGGCTGTTGCTTCCTTTCTTGGTTGTGGTGGTGAATACAAGAGTGGATACATTTATCATGTCGTCAGTCTGTACATACTAAAAATGTAAACTTTTCAAATTTGTTTTGTGCCTCAATATTAAAAAGCTGATTTTTTCAACATAAGTAGAAGTAATTGAGGGCTCCCCAGGTGACACAGTGGTAAAGAATCTGCCTGTCAATGCAGGATAGGCAAGAGACATGGGTTTGATCCCTGGGTTGGGAAAATCCCCTAGAGTAGGAAATAGCAATCTGCTCCAGTATTGTTGCCTGTGAAATGTCATGGACCGAGGAGCTTGGTAGACTCCAGTCCATGGGGTCGCAAAGAGCTGAACATGACTGAGCGCTGAGCACACCACACAGTCACTCATCAGAAAACATTTTTTTGAAACATCAGCTCATCTATTCTAGAATACTAAGGAGAAATGGAAATGTGTCTGTGGTAAAATCTGGAGTATAATATAGGAATGCTCACACTCCAAAAGTTCTTTCAGCAATTTATTTTTTTAAGTACCTTCCACACTGTTCCCATTACAACAAGAAAACCATCAGCAGGAACAATGTTTTATTTGTATTTGTACTTCCTTGGTTGTTTCATGAGGCAAAGACTTTGCCCACTACTCCTCCACTTTTCCAAATCTGAATTATTAAAGTCAAACCTGAAGCATTCAACTGTTTAATATATGATTCTATGTAATTTTTTTCTTTAACACAAACTGACACTGGAAGAGAGAAAGGACTTATTTGAAAGAGTTCTAGTGACATTCAACACAGAAATTGTAAACAAATGATTCTAATAAAAATGAAAAGGCAATAACTAATAACAATAAATAATATGACTTTCAATTTCTGCTCAAAGGTGTTAAATGATAGGTAGTTACGTTTCATGCAAAAGTCAAATGACATCGGGAAATTATAGGACATAAACTTAGTTTAGCATAAACATAAAAATGTTATTTAATTCTTTCTAAACACCTTGCACTTGTGGGGATTCAGTCTTAAGAGCTTTGGGGATTGAAATTATGGAACTATGTTCCTGAGGGGAGAGAGTGTTTGGGGCATTATCATTGCTCTGATAAATTAGGGAAATAGTGCTAATAACATGTGGCATTCGGACATGCCTCATGTAATAGCTTCTTGAAGACAAACTCTCCTCTGAAATGAAGAACTAGGTAATGCAGGAAGTTTTTTAAAAATTTAAGTAAACAGCATTTTACGTAACAATGAAAATTAACTGCTTATACATTTAGAGGAGAATCATTTTACAAGATGAGGATATGAATCACCTTCTAAACATGTAAGTAACGATTTGCACTTACAAGGAAGCAAAGACAGAATGCACTGGCAACTACTGACATTGTATTTATCTTTTCTTTAAGGACATTTCAAAATCAGGAATGACATCCTGGGCCACAGAGGGTGACAGGTTTCCAGGGATCAAATCAGAGAATCATGAGCAGTGCGTCTCCTTCTGCTGCGGCTGTGCCGCTCTGCTACGAGCACCTGAACGGATCCTGTGTGAAAACCCCCTACTCACCGGGTCCCCGCCTCATCCTCTACACCGTGTTCATCTTTGGAGCTGTGCTGGCTGTATTTGGAAATCTCCTGGTGATGATTGCAATTCTCCACTTCAGGCAGCTGCATTCTCCACCCAATTTCTTGATCGCCTCTCTGGCCTGTGCGGACTTCTTGGTGGGAGTGACTGTGATGCCCTTCATCACAGTGAGGTCTGTGGAGAGCTGCTGGTACTTTGGGCAGCGTTACTGTCAACTCCACTCTTGTTTTGAAGGCTCATTCTGTTACGCTTCCATCTACCACTTGTGCTTTATCTCTCTGGACAGGTACATTGCGGTCACTGACCCCCTGGTCTATCCAGCCAGGTTCACTGTGTCTGTTTCTGGCATGTGTATTGCCTTCTCCTGGCTCTTTTCGATTATTTTTTCTTTTTCCCTTCTTGGCACAGGAGCAAATGCAGCTGGGCTGGAGGATCTAGTAAGTGCTCTCACCTGTGTGGGAGGCTGTCAAATTGCAGTGAATCAGAGTTGGGTATTGGTGAATTTCCTTTTATTTTTCATCCCCACCCTTGTGATGATAGTTCTTTACTCCAAGATTTTCCTCATTGCTAAACAGCAGGCTAGAAAAATTGAGAGTCTGAACAACAAGACTGGGCGATGCTCAGACAGCTACCAAGACAGAGTGGCCAGGAGGGAGAGGAAGGCCGCAAGAACGCTGGGCGTCGCAGTGCTAGCGTTTCTGATCTCCTGGCTGCCTTACTTCCTGGACTCCATCATTGACGCCTTCCTAGGTTTCATCACTCCCACGTATGTTTATGAAATACTGGTTTGGATTGCTTATTATAACTCAGCTATGAACCCTTTGATTTATGCTTTCTTTTATCCTTGGTTTCGAAAAGCCATCAACCTCATCGTTACAGGCAAAGTCTTGAGAGAGAATTCCTCAACAGTAAATTTATTTTCTGGGTAAGTCTACATTTTAGTTGGAGGAATTGAATATAGATTAACAGTGAACACACCATTGGGTAGAAAATGTAATCCTATACATGCAAGATCTTGTAAAGTAAAAGAATAAATTATGCTTTCAATATGACCTGAAGACTTAAATTCAGTTTCATCATTCTTTGGTCAATATAACATAAAAACCTTGTTGTTATGGAAACAGCATGACCTTGGAGCCAGAAACGTGGCATTTTACCATTGATCTTGGGCTGCTACTTGTCTCTGAACTTCACTGTACAATTTCTAGTCATTAATCCCTTCCTTGTAGCATTATTGAGAAAATGCAAGAGACTATATGGGGAAGGATATAGTATATTTTTATTCAAAATCTTTTATCATTTTATAATAGTTTAATCCCCGGTTATAGCTTCTCTTTATTCCTTTCTAATCTTTTCTATTACAATGTAAATGCAGCTGTGGAATACTTAGAGAGGTCCCGGTTAAGGAGAGCAAGGTAGTAAGTCTGCCCTGTCTGGTGGTCAGATTTATGAGGTCAGAAATATGATCTCAATGTCAGGTACAATCAATCCAGAGATAGATTTATTGTCTGATATTATATATATATATGAGAAGGACACTCCAGTATTCTTGCCTGGAGAATTCCATGGACAGAGAAACCTGGTGGGCTACAATCCGTGGGATCGCAAAGAGTCGGACATGACTGAGCGACTCACACCCACACATGTATCAGCTGAATTATTCACTATGGGAAAGATAATTGATGTCATAATTAGCAGTCGTTTGTTGAGTGGGCTTCTTCCTGGTGATCCTCTGCTCATAAAATTTCACTTGAGTTTAGAAATTTTACTAGTTAACATATGTTTAGACCATGCATGAGTTTTTTAAGATTGTCACTCATTATTGTACTTTATCTTAAATTACCTTACAATTTTGTTCACTTTTGCATTGTTTGAGAAATTATTTATAAGGGTTTTCAATGATACACAAAAAAGCCCAGATTAAAAATGTATTCAAAAAAATAGAACACTGAAGTGAAGGGCATAAAAGGATGACAGACAGAGGCTGATAAACACATTTTACATGCCTCACAAATTTGAAACTGAATGAGTTAAGCAACTCACATTGGATAAAAGCCAGCCAGCTTTTCAGAAATGAAGCCTTGTTTTTGTTACAAAGATTGGAGGATGCTATACATCTGGGTTTTTAAAAATAAATTTAAAAAAATTTTTTAGATAAATTGCTTGCTTCTATTCTATCTTTCCCTGGTGGCTCAGTGGTAAAGGATCTGCCTGCCAATGCAGGGGACATGGGTTTGATCCCTGGGTTGGGAAGCTCCCCTAATGAAGGAAATGGCAACCCACTCTAATAGTCTTGCCTCGGAAATCCCATGGACAGAGGAGCCTGGTGAGTTACAGTACAATGGAGTTAAAAAAAGAGTCATATTTGATTTAGCAATTAAAACAACAACAAACATTTTTACTTTTGTTGTAATTAGACATCAAGATCTAAAAATTAGAGCATCATATCTCCTGAGCAGGAGTGGATTCACATCAATATATTCTGACTTTTTTTCTACTTTCTTGCTTGATATACCTTAGTCATATATTAGCACATCATTTCTATTATTAGACATATGCTTTAAATCAATAAACCTTTCCTGAGATACTGAATTATTTCTGATTACATTATACTATACTTGATTGAAGTTCTTTCATCTTCATTTGGTGATTAAAGATGATTTAAAGGTACTTTTAACTGCTTAGTATTTAGTTTACCCACAGTTCTTCAGTTCCGACACTGAAAATCATCAGTTTATTTTGATTTAGTGCTTTCAATGTAGTAACTTTCTCTAATCCTGTGCCACGGCTATAGGGAGTCATACTTCCTGATTCTAAACATGAAAAAGCTAAAATCAAAGTGTTTAAAAGTCTGTTGAATACCATAAAGCTTCTGGATTCAAATAAGTACTTCTAACATCTAGTTTAATACATTTGCGCTTATTTTTCCTTTTTCAGTAACCTTTAACATATGCTAGACAAATCATTCAATTTTACCACTTTGTTTCCTAGAACTACGTATTAGTCTATTTTTTAAAATATTTCTGAACGTTTTTTATAAAAGAACACACTCTAGGCCTCATTTCTCTCTTCTATGAATTACTGCACTCATGTGGGATTTGTCCACTTGCCTTTGCTTCAGTGAACATTTATTGAGTGCTTCTGGTATGCAAACCTAAGAATGCTTTGTTACAGACTCATCCTTTGCTTGGGACCATCTTACCTACCCTATTCAGTCTTTGCAACAACACTCTGTGAGAGGAAATATTATGACTATATCAAATTATTATTACTTCTAGGTCACAAATGTGGGACCTGAGGCAAAGAGAGATGAGTCTTATGCCCAAAGTGACATATTTGTTAAACAATAGGGGTCAGTGTTCATGTCCAAGGAGTCAGAAAGTGAAGTAAGTAGTAACTCCTCCTCCCCTGATGTGGCCCACCCACTGAAATCAAATTATTAAAAGCAAGAAATGGAATATTTTCTGCCATATCAGCTAACAGTGGAGGTTATGATCATCACCAATTGCAGCCACCACAGAGAGCGAGCTGGTAACCTTGAGGGAACTCAAGAAGGAAAGAATACCTGCCATCCACAACCACATAAATCTCTTATGTATCATAGTGCTTATAGTAATATCAAAATTGCAGACTCTACACACACTTATTTTGCGGTTCTTGGGATCATCCCCTGGAAAGAGCATCCCTCTCGGTCAGACTTTGGTAGATGAATTCAGGGCCAGAAAAATTCCCAGACCAAGAACATCACATTAGCCAGTTTTTCTTGACCATCCAATCATTGGCCCTCGGCGACAAATGTACAAAACACTAAAACTGAAGGTAACTTTGAGATGATCTATTCTGAACCATTACCTTTTACTTTTTAATAGAGGAACTCAAATTTTAATATTTTCATAACACATATGCATAATAGACATAAACTACACATACAAATGATATACAATTTGATGAGTTTTGACATTTGTAGACACCTGCAAATTCAACACCAAAATCAAGACTAAGCTTATTTATTACTCCAAAAGTTTCTTCATATCTTTAGTAATGTCCTTCTTGTTCATCCCTACAAACTCAGCCCCCTTCTGTCCCCAGGTAGCCACTGTTGAATTTCATGTCACTCTATACTAGTTTGTACTTTCTAGCATTTTATATAAATGCAAGCATACATTATATACACTTATTTTTGTCTGAATTATTTCAGTGTGTTTAGTAATTTGGAGAATAAGCCTCGTCAAAGCATGAATCAGCATCTAGTTCCTTTTTCTTTGTGACTTTGAGACTGACTGAGTAGTGTTGCACTGTGTGGGTTGGCCACAATTTGTTTATTCTTCTTATTTGTTGATTGAGTTTGGGTTTGAACCATCATTTTTTAAATGCAGGCTGAAGTTTAAGTGACCTGAGCAAGGCCAGATACCCAGAGTCTCATGAATTCGCAGAGTGGGGCTAGCTGCCACCCAGGGAATGTCTGGCTGGATCTGGTCCTGCTGGAACAGCCAGTCCATCTGCTCCTTCCTTAGGTCTTGGCACAGCCTCTTCTTGCTAAGAATTGCCCCACCTCTGCTTGCTTATTTGTGGCTTGCCTGCTTCTAATGATCCATGACCATCTATTTGTAGCTCTGTTTTATACTTATGCAAATTACATATTTGAATTAGACAAGCATATATTGTATTAATTATGATTCAGTTTAATAAAATATTTGTTATAATATATTGATGTATAGTACATAGAAATGCATACTATATATACATGCAATTAGAATTAATGTTCTTAATTCCAAACTAGCTTTAAAGAATTTTATAGGATTTCAATCATTATTTTAATTTTAACTAGAATGATGGCTTCAAAAATAAATTCTCTGATAACTTAAAAAACATGACTCCATTGCTTTCTTGGACCTAGTGTACTGATGAGAATTTTGATCCCAGTATGATATTCACATCACTTTCATAAACCTGTTCCCTCTGGTCTCTGTTCCCAGGAACTTTTAAGAATTTCTCTTTAGACTTGTCCATATTTAGTGCCTGTATTTATTCTGTTTTCCTTCTTTAAACTTGATAGGCACTTGCATTTCAAGTTTAGACCCTTTTGCTCAGAATAAAATGTCTCAAGCATTGTTTTATGATTTTTTTGTTCTTATTCATTTAAAAAAAATACATTTTGTTTCTTTGGCTGCATCCAGGCTTAGCTGAGGCAGGATCTTTATTCCATCACGTGGGATCTTTTATTGCAGTGCTCAGAATCCAGAGCACACGGGCTCGGTCGTTAGGGCGTGCTGGCTTAATTGCTGTGTAGCACGTGGGATCTCAGTTTCCTGACCAGGGATCAAATTCACGTCCCCTACATTGCAAGGCAGACACTTAACCACGGGACCACCTGGAAAGTCCCCCTGTCCTCATTCTTCGTTTGCTTTTTCTGGGATTAAGAATCTCTGCCATGCTTTATTAGAAAGAACGTTTTTTTCCACCTTAATGGTAAACTTTTATTGTGTATAGTGTGGTTTGTATTTTCTCTAACCTGCTTTTTCCATTAGTTTGCTCCAATGAATTTTTATCTTTCAGAAATATTTCAGGGGCATTTCAACAGAATTTTAGGAGGAAGTAAACACTGTGATCAGTGAACAGGGCTTATCTACAGAGGGCATGTGCCAGTTCAACCATTCCTTTGTGAAAACAATGAAATGTTTAAGTTCAGACCTGGCTAGCCTGGGCACAGGGAAGACAGGGGTATTCCGTGACATTTAGGTTGTGTTTAAACCTGGAGTCATCCAGATTGAGTTATTATCACACACAATGACTAGACAGCTCTGAAATGTAATGAGAGCTGAGGAAGGAAGATATTTAGAGGACATTGGGAGTCTGTGGTTGGAGAAAATACAATGATATATCATTTCCTATTTCATTCAATTTATTCCACAAGAGGTTAACATATATTTCTCAGAAATACCCATTAAACACAAATAGATTATGTAAAGAATCAAGTTCATAATTTGATTTATAAAGAACCAAGTGTGATTCAGTTTCATACTCACTTGTAAGAATGCATTGAATATTAGTATTACATATAATTAATGTGTGTTTACTTATTGTGTGCCAATAAGTAATCAATGCCAATTGCTGTTGATTCATAGTTCAACACTTCTACCCTGCTTTGTGTTTGGTTACATCTAGCCTCTAATCCAAAGAGACAAGAGTACAAAGCATTTCACTCTCACCCCTCCCATTAACAAGCTTCTGAGTCTGGGTGCTGGAAAATCGCAACTTTAATGCACCTTTCTCCTGTTTTGTTTTAATGAGGAAAGTCTCACATTATCAGTCACTGGGGAGAGACTTTATTGAATGGATTTTTATTTTAAGAATGACTGAGAGTTTCAAAATCTCCAAATAGGGACCGAAAATTTTGGATAATGGAAGATAACCAAAATTTGCCTCCAAATTCTGTCCTTGGTATTAGAAGGATAGAATGAGAAATCTGATTACTGCTTCTGAGAAATATGATTGCTGTCTAATCTGATCTTTATTTGAGGCAGATCACTTTCTCAAGATGTATGCGCATAAAAGGAAGAGTCAGATACTGAAGGAATTTTGGAGGGTTTAGGAAGTTTCCAGTTTTTACCTCATCTCAGCACAAGGCTAGTTGTCCTTAATTGACTAACAACAAACATGAGAGTAGCAAGTAACCTAGGTTCCTCTAATAAGTTTTGAAGGTAGCAAAAAAGAAAACGTAGAAAAATGCTAGACAACTCTTCTCTTTTCACAGCAGACATTAGATATTGCTTTTTCTTTGTGGTTGATTTCTTGGACATATATGTCTATTGGAAGAAATTTTGCTATTTTAAATATTTGGAATTGATCAGAGGCTGCCCTGGTTTATTTTAAGGCTCTAAAAGGCTTACCTGCTGAAATACCACCTGTGCTATTGAGAAGACTAATGGTTCCTGAAAACTTGGGTTTCAGAAACAATAAAATTGGTGAAAAAATCCAAGGAAAAAACAAATGCTTGCCAAATAATAACTTTGCCAGCTAAGGACTTCACAAACTGCAGCAGCAGCTGCAGGGATAATTTTATGTTTTGGCAACATTTCATAAAAAAGAAGTATATTTTTTTCGCTCAGTCATTACTCTTTTTGACCCCAAAAACTGTAACCTGCTAGGTTACTCTGTCCATGGAATTCTCCAAGCAAGAATACTGGAGTGGAGTCCTTTCCTTCGTTGCTTCGGGATTTAAACCAGATGCTATTAGAAGGACGTTCTTTTTCCCGCTTATGGTAACTTTTATTGTGTATAGCTGTGTTGTATTTCCTAACCTGTTTTACCATTAGTTACCAATGAATTTTTATTAGAAATAAATTGGGCATTTCAACAGAATTTTAGAGGAAGTAAAACATGGATCGTGACAGGGCTATCTACGGCATGTGCCAGTTCTACCTTCCTTTGTGAACAATGAATTTTAATTCAACCTGGCTAGCTGGCAAGGGAAGAGGGGTATCCGTGACATTTAGGTTGTGTTAACTGGAGTCATCCAGATTGGTATTTCACACATGACTAGAAGCTCTGAAATTAATGAGAGCGAGGAAGGAAGATATTTAGAGGACATTGGGAGTCGTGGTTGGAGAAAATACAATGATATATCATATTCTATTTTTTCAATTTATTCACAAGGTGGGGAGAGCCTGGATTCAACCCTAGGAAACTGGATCCAAAGTCCATGCCCTTTTTACAGAAATAATTTTGTTTATTTATTTTAGGCTCTGCTGGGTCTTCACTGCTGCGTGGGCTTTTCTCTGGTTGTAGCAAGCGGGGGCTACCCTCTGCAGTTCGAGGGCCTCTCACTGCGGTGTCTTCTGTTGTTGAGAAACATGGGCTCTGGATGTGGGAGCTTTGGGAGTTGCATCTCAGGAGCTCAGTAGCTGTAGTCCCCATGCTCTAGAGAACAGGCTCAGTAGTTGTGGCCCATGGGCTTGGTGGCTCCTAGATTTGTGGGCTCTTCCTGTATCAGGGGTCAAACCTGTGTCCCGTGCACTGGCAGGCAAATTCCTCACCACTGAACAATCGCTGGAAGCCCCCAGAGTCCATGCTCTTGACCAAGTGCTAATCTGCCTAAGAGTGTCTAGAAATTCTCTCCTTCTAGGATATCACCTCCAACCTGCTTCTGTCCTTACTTAGGACTTGTCATTTACCAGTTACAATCTTTTAGCTAAAACCCCCAGGACTTCTAGCAATCAAATTTTTTTCTTTTTTCTTTAGAAGTCACATTCATTAGATATTTGGAATAAACCAATGAAGTGTGTGAAGCATTTGTCATCAACACATTGTTATTTCTGCACCAGTAATCAGATATCCAACACAATATTGATATATCTGCATGAATATTCAGATAGAGTGATAAAAAATGAACATTAGAAATAGCCTTATGTCAGTGATTGTCACCAAATGAATTAGACATAACATAAAATGTTATCGATTTTATAATTTTAGAATGTGGACTTGTATTAAAACCTGAAATCCCTCCAGTTTAGGTATAGCATCACCAACACCAGCCTTTCAGGCTCACTTGCTCTAGAATGCCAAATGCAAGTCACCTTTCACCTCTTGCTTGCTGGAATTCATTAATATTCTCCTCACCCACCTCAAACGTCAGCACCATCATTCTACTCAGTCCTTAGAAATGAAGTTGTAAATTGGAAGTAAAGATCCCGCACTTGTTTTATTTTTGTTAATGCTTATTATATTTCTAACTCTTGTATGCTATACTAACCTGTACTATTCTATGTTACTGATAACATAGTAATTCAGCTTAAGCATAAGTTAAATCCTTTCCTACCTTACCTCTAGTTACATAGCTCTTTATGGTGGGTATTATTACTTCCAAGTCAGAGCTGAGCAATCTGATGCCAGGAGAGTTCAGGTAAGTTTTCCAAGATCGCATATCCAGGCACTTTCTGATTCAAACCTCTCTGTAGTCATTCTCTAGGGACACTATCTTCCTAGCTTAGAAGATGGTTTCCCCATATAGCTTATACCAAACACATGTATTGTAGCTCTTACTTTTTAGAAATGACAAAAAGAATAGAAATCAAACACAATGAGAGAAGAGTTACAAAAGTTTTCTTCAAATAATAATGCAATTGATAATAAAACTCCACAGGTCAAGGAGCTGTACTCACCGGTCTCATTTCAAACAGCTGTCCACTCTAAGTTCCTCATCACCTCTCTGGCCTTAGCTGAATTTTTGGTGGAGGTGGTTCTGATGTTGAGCATAGTGAGGAGAATGAAAAGAGCAAGGGCTTTGGACTGAACCTGAATTCCTCTTTCATCTCTGTCGCTGAAATTAACTTGTCTAGTTTCAGAATAGGTTGGATATTGAAGTGGGGGAGGATGTGCTTCCATGGGGGTAGGCTGAACATGGGAAATTTCTGTATCTTCCACACAATTTTATTTTGAACCTGAAACTGAAGTGAAAGGGAAATTTGCTCAGTCGTGTCAGACTCTTTGCAACCCCACAGACTGTAGCCCACCAGGCTCCTCTGTCCATGGATTTCTCTAAGCAAGAATACTGGCGTGAGTAGCCATTCCATTCTCCAGGGGATCTTCCCAACCCAGGGATCAAACCCCAGTCTCCTGCATTGCAGGCAGATTCTTTACCATCTGAACCGCCAGGGAAAGCCCAAGAATACTGGAATAAGCCTATCCCTTCTCCAAGAGATCTTCCTGACCCAGGGATAGAATCATGGTCTCCTGCATTGCAGGCAGGTTCTTTAGCAGCTGAGCTACCAGGGAAGCCCCATGTTTTGAACCTAGAACTCCTCTAAAATGTACTTTATTTTTTAAATGAGTTAAATTATACCTTCAATATAAGGTTGATGACTGCTAAATGGCTGACGATAGAAGCTCACATTATTTACAATTTGCTTTCAAAGCTCTGAAATCTGGTTTTTGAATGAATGTGCTGATTTTCATTCCTTGATTTTTCGCTGAAATTTCTTCTTCACCAACCATTCTACCACTGAAATGGAAAGTATCCAGAAGAGTGTTTTCTTTTCTAGGACTGCTTAACAAATGACCACAATCTTGCTGGCTTTATTCTCTCACAGAAATGTATTCTCTCACAGAAATGTATTCTCTCATAGTCCTGTAGACCAGAGGTCTGAAATCAAAACCTCTGATTTTAGAGGTCTTGAGAGAGCACTGACAGGGCCATGCTCCCCTCCCATGGCTCTGGGTAGAGTCTTTTTCTATCTCTGGCTTCTGATGGCTCCAAGCATTCCTTGGCTTGTAGCAGCATCATTCCAATCTATGGCTCCATCTTCCCAAGGCCCTCTTCTCTCTTCTCTTTCTCAGCTTTTGTCTCTTATAAGGATACTGCTCTTGGATTTAGTGCCCATCCATGTAGTACAGGATGATCTCATCTTATTAAACCCATGAAGGCATCTTTTCCAAAGGAGATCTGGCTCTGGGGGTTAGAACGTGGGCATATCCTTTGTGGGGTGGTGCACAGCATTGAACCCACTACAGAAGGGAATGGGAAGTCTTCTGTCTCTGAGAATCTCACAGCAGCAGTATTCAGAGTATTTACACCCACTTCTCACGTGGATGGAGAGACATTGCAATCTTCTCCCAGTGACAACATCCTGAGAAGAGAATGATCTTTTCTCTACCAGCACCGACAGTTGTAGAAACTCAGAAAGGAGGGTATGTCTAAATACCATGGTGTTTTTAATGCATTCCTGTAATGTAATTCATCCTTCTCAAGTTGCTTGCAATGTGTGTTTCATTTTCTGCTTGTTGGTATCCAGTTCAGATACAAAAATGATTCTTAACTGGAGAAAAAAAGTCAAGGATTGATTCTTACTGCTTGTAACCTGTCATATCTTTGTAACAAAAATCCAGTAATGTGGCCACAGCTAGGACTGTGAATAGAGAAAAAGCTCAAGTCTAAGAAGAAAAAAAGTCTTTGGCCAAATAAACATATTGATAATCTATCTTAATGTGAAGACTGTTTTGTAGAATAACTCTCTTCATAATCACTTTTTTTTATTAGTTGGAGGCTAATTACTTTACAACATTGTAGTGGTTTTTGCCATACATTGACATTAATTAGCCATGGATTTACATGTATTCCCCATCCCGATCCCCCCTCCCACCTCCCTCTCCACCCGATCCCTCTGGGTCTTCTCAGTGCACCAGGCCCGAGCACTTGTCTCATGCATCCGACCTGGGCTGGTGATCTGTTTCACCCTAGATAATATACATGTTTCGATGCTGTTCTCTTGAAACATCCCACCCTCGCCTTCTCCCACAGAGTCCACAAGTCTGTTCTATACATCTCTGTCTCTTTTTCTGTTTTGCATATAGGGTTATCGTTACCATCTTTCTAAATTCCATATATATGCGTTAGTATACTGTATTGGTCTTTATCTTTCTGGCTTACTTCACTCTGTATAAGGGGCTCCAGTTTCATCCATCTCATTAGAACTGATTCAAATGAATTCTTTTTAATGGCTGAGTAATATTCCATGGTGTATATGTACCACAGCTTCCTCATCCATTTGTCTGCTGATGGGCATCTAGGTTGCTTCCATGTCCTGGCTATTATAAACAGTGCTGCGATGAATATTGGGGTGCAGGTGTCTCTTTCAGATCTGGTTTCCTCGGTGTGTATGCCCAGGAGTGGTATTGCTGGGTCATATGGCAGTTCTATTTCCAGTTTTTTAAGAAATCTCCACACTGTTTTCCATAGTGGCTGTACTAGTTTGCATTCCCACCAACAGTGTAAGAGGGTTCCCTTTTCTCCACACCCTCTCCAGCATTTATTGCTTGTAGACTTTTGGATAGCAGCCATCCTGACTGGAGTGTAATGGTACCTCATTGTGGTTTTGATTTGCATTTCTCTGATAATGAGTGATGTTGAGCATCTTTTCATGTGTTTTTTAGTCATCTGTATGTCTTCCTTGGAGAAATGTCTGTTGAGTTCTTTGGCCCATTTTTTGATTGGGTCATTTATTTTTCTGGAGTTGAGCTGGAGGAGTTGCTTGTGTATTTTTGAGATTAATCCTTTTGTCTGTTGCTTCATTTGCTATTATTTTCTCCCAATCTGAGGGCTGTCTTTTCACCTTGCTTATAGTTTCCTTTGTTGTGCAAAAGCTTTTAAGTTTCATTAGGTCCCATTTGCTTATTTTTGCTTTTGTTTCTAAAATTCTGGGATGTGGGTCATAGAGGATCCTACTGTGATTTATGTCGGAGAGTGTTTTGCCTATGTTCTCCTCTAGGAGTTTTATAGTTTCTGGTCTTACATTTAGATCTTTAATCCATTTTGAGTTTATTTTTGTGTATGGTGTTAGAAAGTGTTCTAGTTTCATTCTTTTACAAGTGGTTGACCAGTTTTCCCAGCACCACTTGTTAAAGAGGTTGTCTTTTTTCCATTGTATATCCTTGCTTCCTTTGTCAAAGATAAGGTGATCATAGGTTCGTGGATTTATATCTGGGCTTTCTATTCTGTTCCATTGATCTATATTTCTGTCTTTGTGCCAGTACCATACTGTCTTGATGACTGTGGCCATAATCACTTTTGAAAATAACCTTCCAAGTTCACACTTTGCACTACAGGGATTCCATCAAGGGATTTTTAATGTATTAATACTAATCCTCAGAACCTGTGGATGTTGGCTTTTGTAGTTGCCTCCACTTGAGTTTACTTCATCACTCATTTGCTGTTGCCAAGTGATAGCTTAATCCCTGAAGTGAACCAGACAGGGCCCTTACGTGGCTAAGTGGACTTTGTAGATGTGGTTAAGGATTTTGAGATGGCAAGATTATTTTTGACTATCCAGGTGAGCTCAATGTAATCACAAGGGTCATTAAAAATGAAAAAGGAGATGAGGGGAGAGTCAGAGTCAGAGATTTAAAGATGCTATCCTGTTTGGAGAAAGAGACTACAAGCTAAGGAATGAAGGTGACCTCTAGAGCCCACGCCAGTTAGTCGTGTCCAACTCTTTTTGACCCCATGGACTGGACTGTAGCTCACCAGGTTCCTCTATCCATGGAATTCTCAAGGCAAGAATACTAGAGAGGGTTGCCATTCCCTTCTCCAGGGGATCTTCTTGACCCAGGGATTGAACCCAGGCTTCCTGCATTGCAGGCAGATTCTTTACCATCTGAGCCACCACGGAAGCTCCTCAAATGACCTCTAGAAGTCAGGAAAGACAAGACAGATTCTCCTGTAGAACTTCCAGTTGGATGACAGTACTGTCAATGCCTGGTTTTAGTCCAATGAGACCCATTCAGTTTCTAGCCTCTGAAACTATAAGAAAGTAACTTTGTGTTGCTGTAAGCCACTAAGTTTGTCGTCATTTGTCATAGCAACAATGAGAATCTAGTACAACGCCCAAATCCCGAGTCAGCCACTCCTGGTAGGTTTGCAGAGATTTCCAACCAGGCTGGTACTTATCTCACAAGTGATCCCATGTTCCATCACCCTGTCAGCAGCACTCAGAAATTTTGCTTTCTAAATTATTGGTCGTTCATGGCCTCTTGGCTTTAAGAAATCTCTATTTCTACTCCCTTGACCCTAATCTCCCAGGGCCTAGATCTGTGCTTGTTTGTGTCCCTGCTTGGCAATAAAACTTTTCTGATCAGAGCTCAGTCTTTGATCATTAGCTACTTCAGCATCCCCAAACAAAATAAACAGGAATCAAATCAAAACAGAATCTAAAGAGCAACATGGCATTCTCTGAACCTGTTTCCCAATAGAAATGCATGTCTCTTTTCCTCTTTATAATTAACATGAAAATATCAGCTGTTGCTCATGGTTTCCTTGTCTTCCCTGCTCATTCCCATTAATTCTCAATCTGCTGAAATTTAGAGTCTATCTCCAATATTCCACCAGAACAGATAGAATCATGTTCATCAGTGATCTAGTTTTTAGTGACAACAAACAATTCTCAGTTTTTATTTAACCTGACCCATCACTAACTTTTGACGCTCTTGGTACTCTCTCCTTCACGAACCACTTTCATCCCATGGGAGTCTGTGGGACGACTTTTTCATCTTTTACCATCTGTATTTCTTTGTAGGCATAACTTTGAAGTTGGTGCACATCCAATTCCTTCTATTTTGACTATATACCTTCTAAACTGGTCAACAAATGTCTATTGAGTATCAGATATAAATCCTAGGCTTTATGGCAGATGTATAGCAGGCAATCACATATACTTTTCAAAACATGAGTATGCCGAAGAATTTCATGGGATCATATCAGGCAAAATTTCTTTTCTGAGCTAAAAATTTACAGACTAAACCACTCACTAAAGAACCTCAGTTTTATGTCCCTCTGACCAACCCCAACTGAACCCATCATCTTTCCCCCAAGTGTACTCTTTCTCCTACTGCATCTTTCTTGTTGGCAAGCTAAAAGCCTGGAACCGTCCTTGATTCCTGCTGCCATTATGCACCCCAAACCTCTCCACCCTCTCAGTCTTTAAATTCTGTATGTTATATTATCAAAAAAGGGGGAGGCAAGGTTACTAAATAAGAGTGGGAAGAAATGAAGTTATATTTGAGAATTGAAAGAAAAGAAATGATAGTACTCCCCAGAAGAATTTGGTAGATGATTGACTAATTGTTTTCCTGGGAGGGATTCTCATCTACCTGCTCCCCAACCCCTGGCTCTTTGGGCCCAGTTCAGCCTCTCCGTCCTCACCCAGGCTTACTAGCAGTGCCAGTCCTACCTCCACCCTGTCTGAGGACTGGATATGATGCGGGGAGGGTTGTGGTCAGGTGGGCACTGAGCTGTCTCAGGGAACGCACCTGTCTCAGGCTGGTAGGGCCCAGCAGTTACTTAAGAGATTCAGGGAGCCCAAGCCCCTCCTTCTCCAATGCAGGCCCTGTGTGTGTCCTGATGTGGAGGCTGCCCTCCCAGGGGGTTGTCTGTCTGCCTTTGGTTGAGATGGCAGGCCTAGGAGAAGGGCAGATGCCTGACTCAGCTTCCTCACTCCGACCTGAGCCTGGACTATTATTTCAGCGGTTGGTGGGAGAGGGAACCTGGTAGTGGTTGGATCACTGCATCACGGGGCAGAGTTTCCAGGCATCTTTGAGGACCTGCACGTGCCCTGCTAATATCTCCGTGTCCAAGAGAGAGAGCATTCCAGAGCAAAAATCAAACATCTTGGCAGGTCGAGAGAAACTGCAGAGAAGGGGAAAAGCTTGATACTTTGAGGGCACTATTTTTCATATTTTTAAATAAAGATCTCCACATTTTTATTTTGCCCAACCCCGCAAATTATGCAACCAGTCTTATAAACAGTGAATAGGTAACATTATTGTCAAATACAGAATAAGGCTATTTCAGAACAGTTGAATTAAAAGAAATTTCTCTGTTGTGAAAATCGTAAGGATAACAGGGCTCAGCGAAATACGTTCTGCAGAACTTTTTAATTATAATAATCTAAAGTAAGTTTCCTTTCATGAATCACACCTTGCACTACAGCGGTTGCTTGTGAAGAGTTTATCATGGGCCAAGTTTATTGGCTGGCTTCTTAAAGCATCATGGGTGTTAACTTCTCAGATGTGAAGGTGGACGTCTATTAAGATGGGACTTTTTAAATATGCAATTGTTGCGTGTGATTATTCTTTATAACGGGGCTTCCCAGGTGGCTCAGTGGTAGAGAATCTGCCTGTCAGTGCTGGAGATGAAGGAGACATGAGTTCATTCCCTGGGTCCGGAAAATCCCCTGGAGTAGGAAATTGCAGCTCACTCCAGTATTTTTGCCTGAAAATTGCCATGGTCAGAGGAGTGGTGGGCTACAGGACATGGGGTTGTTAAGAGTTGACACAGTTGACTGACTGAGCAACTAAGCATGCACGCATATCCTTTGTAAGGAATAAACTCACAGGTATAAAGGACCAAGTAATTAAATTAAATTTCTTCAATTATTAGGCAATGTGTTTTCTGGGCTGATGAAAAATCATAGTAGATTTGCTTAGAGTTAACTGTCTAGGAAATTCAGATATAGTTATAGAAATATTATGTAAACACATAAAGAATGTATTTCTGAGTTTAAAAAATTCTTTTAGTTTCTCTTCATAACAAAATGGGAAAAGGATGAAATATGAGACAGTTTTCAAAAGTAGTACTCAAGTATGCAGTTTTACTTTATTTTTTAAAAAATTTCAGAACTGAAGACCATTTTTCTGAAAAGCAGAAACAAAGCAAGCATCCAACTGCAGAACCATGGCCAGCAATCTTTCCCAACCTGATACCGTGCAGCTCTGCTATGAGAATGTGAACAGATCTTGTATTAAATCTCCCTACTCGCCTGCATCTCGGGTGGTTCTGTACGCAGTGTTTGGCTTTGGGTCTTTATTGGCTATCTTTGGAAACTTCTTGGTGATGACTTCAGTTCTTCACTTCAAGCAGCTGCATTCGCCAGCCAATTTCTTGATCGCCTCTCTGGCCTGCGCGGACTTTCTGGTGGGAGTGACCGTGATGCCCTTCAGCATGGTCAGGTCCGTGGAGAGCTGCTGGTACTTTGGAGCCAGATTTTGTGCCCTTCACAGCTCCTGTGATGTGGCATTTTGTTACTCTTCTCTCTTCCACTTGTGCTTCATCTCCATCGACAGGTACATTGCTGTGACTGACCCGCTGGTCTATCCCACCAAGTTCACGGTGTCTGTGTCAGGGGTCTGCATCAGCATCTCCTGGATCCTGCCCATGGTGTACAGCGGAGCTGTGTTCTTCACAGGTGTCAGTGACGACGGGATGGAGGAATTAGTAAGTGCTCTCAACTGTATAGGTGGTTGTCAAATTGTTGTAAATCAAGAATGGGTTCTGATAATTGTTCTGGTATTTTTTATACCTTCTCTCATTATGGTAATTCTTAATGGGAAGTTTTTCTTTTTTGTAGCTAAACAACAAGCTCTAAAATTGGAAAACACTGGCAGCAAAGCAGAATCAGAGAGCTATAAATCCAGAGTGGCCGAGAGAGAGAGAAAAGCAGCTAAAACCCTGGGGGTCACAGTAGTGGCATTTATGATTTCATGGTTACCATATACAGTTGATATATTAATTGATGCCTTTATGGGCTTCATAACCCCGGCCTATATTTATGAGATTTGCTGTTGGGGTGCCTATTACAACTCAGCCATGAACCCTTTGATCTATGCTTCATTGGTTTGGGAAAGCCGTGAAGGCTATTTTAAGTGGGGGACTTTTTAAGGATAGTTCATCAGCCATTAGTTTATTTTCAGAATGAATGAGAGCACTAAGTTGAAAAATTTAGGACTACTTTTAAAATTATGAATCTATGATGAAATTAGATACAAAAAATGAATAAAGCCTTTCAAAATTGGGGAAATAAATGTATTTTTCAAATCAGCCAGGAGCAAAGTCACAGACAGGTGCTGTCATCATATAATAAAGATATTTATTGCACTAAGTAATAAAGGCATGGCCTTGAGGAGGGCCGGGCAGCCCACTCCAGTATTCTTGTCTGGACAATCCCATGGACAGAGGCGCCTGGGGGGCTACAGTCCACAGGCTCAGAAAGAGTTGGACACAACTGAAGCGACTTAACAAAGTAATAAATGATAAAGTATTTATTTGTGTCATCTGTCTTGATGCTTTGTACACATCCTTACTATACGTACTTGTTTCTTCCCATTTCTATGAATCCTGAATCTCACTTTTCATTCTCAAATCTGTAATCGTTTTCTCATTTAAGCTCAACTTTCATTTATCTTTCAATGATCCTTCTTTCTCAGTCTTTTGCAACATTATTTCATTTTCTAGGGCTGTCATAGCAAAGTGTCACAGGTGGGGTGGCTCAATCAACAGAAATTATTTCTCCCACTTAGAAATGGAGAGGTTAGAATTCCAAGATCAATGTGCCAGCAAGAGTTCGTTTGCTCAGAGGACCCCTCTCCTTGGATTGCAGATGGCTGTCTTCGCTCTGGGTCCTCTCTTGGTTCTTGCTACATGAGTCTGTGTCCTAATCTACTCTTCTAAGAATACTAGTCATATAGGATCAAAAACTTATTTTAGCTTCATTAACTTTCTAAAGATCTTGTCTCCAAATATAGTTATATTGCAAAATACTGAGAGTTAGCACTTCAACATATGAATTGGGGGTGAGGGGTCCTGATTCAGCCCATATCAGACAGTTCAGGCTTGAGGACATTATCTCAGGGTCTGTTTATTTACTGCTCTCCTGTGATCTACCTCCTCTGTATCTTCCTGGAGCTTTAGGAGCAGGAGGTAAGCCTCTCCTGCTTAACGGCTGGGAAGAATCTTATAATGTTCACTTGTAGTATTGTGGAAATAGTGATTCTGCTTTGGAATCAGGTATTAGTTACAGACATTATGAAGAAGTAGAAAATTGTGGGAAAAATTTACCAAAAAAAAAAAAAACCCCTGGTATAATGATTATTAGCTAATATAAAATCTGCATGTGAAAAAATTATCTATTATCACTAGCAGGGACCATTTCTGCATCAATTTCTCTCACTTGAAAACAATGTGTAATTCACATTCTCATTTTATTCTCAGCAGTTTCCTCACCTAAGTGTAGTCTGTAGTTACTTCTCCAGGATGTTGTAGGATGAAAAATTCTTTGCTTTTGCTGCAGAAAACCTAATATTAGAAAAAGCATAAACAATGTATAAATCTCCGACCCATGTCTCCTGTATCTCTTGTATTGCAGGCAGATTCTTTATCTGCTGAGCCATTGCGGAAGTCCAGTGTATTTTGTATAATGAAACCATTGGAGCACAAGTAGTGGTATGTAGGTCTTTCTCTTTTGGATTTTTCTGTCTTGTCATTCATTTGAAGTAATTTTTTCTCATTGGTTTTCATTGAGTCTTTTCAATGTTTTCAAACAAATACTGAACATTAATTATATACAAGTAAGTACCTGTGCAAGGATAGCTAAGGATTAAAAAAATATATTTTATCTAGTATTTTCCTCAAGGAAAATAATTTTGTGGGTAGTATGGACAATTCATTTTGAAACATATTTTTTGAGACTCAGGAAAGTATCACAGATCTAACTCCTATGAGCAGAGGATGAACCGCCATCACAAGGCTGGCACATGGTATTTGGTCATTCCTGTAACCTTGTCTTCTCACCCACATATGCGCCCATGGCCTGCAGGTTTAAAAGTTGTTAAAGCAACCTTACTTTTCAGTAGAAAGGACTTTTGAGGAATCCCCAAGCATGTTTGGACTTGTGTGGGCAAATAGAAGGGCACATTAGTTTGGGACTGTAGGATTAATTTCCATAAATGGAAGATTGGGCTTGGAAAAAGAGGAAGGCAACAAGTAGACCAGTAGCATCATAAAAATAAGTACATTTTCATGTTATCACTTGCTATCCTCAATACATCAGATTAACTGCAGCAGATTTTAAAAAAGGACATGCTTCCTATTTTTAAAGCACAGACAACACAGACAAAATTAAGTGAAAGAGTCGGATAATAGTTCCATTCAGTAAATGTCACACAGAATTACACTGTTACTAAATTAAATTGTAGATAGTCAGGCCAAAGGAAAATTAAAGATTTTAAAAATATTTACATATGGGTAGGAAAAATATTCTATTGTTATGTGTGATACCAAAATCTCTAGTACAATTCTGAATATGAAATTTCTTTTGAGCATGTAGTGAGTATGTGGAACTCAACAAAAGAAAAAGAAAACAAGAGAGCAGATTCTTTTATTCACTTCAGGAGAGCAGTAGCAGTGTTAGTCACTCAGTTGTGTCTGACTCTTTGCAACCCCACGATCTGTAGCCTGCCAGGCTCCTCTGTCCATGGGATTCTCAAGGCAAGAACACTGGAGTGGATTGCCATCCCCTTCTCCAGAGCATCTTCCTGACCTGGTGATTGAACCCAGGTCTTCTGCATTGTACACAGATTCTTTATCATCTGAGCTACAGGGAAGATCACTTCAGGATAGTCTTTGCTAAATATGACTACCCCAGGTTGGCTGATCATGGCTTTCTAATTACACAAGAATGTAATGCTTTTGTTGGTACCATATTATAACCTCCTTAGCCTTAGATGACTGAATTAGAGTTGGCAAAATGATTCCAGGAAAACTCATTAGTAGGTAGGTATTAATCTATAATATTATTACTTAAGAGAAAAATAACAAAGACACCAGATCATGTTAATACTAAGTATGAGAATGAAGCTCTTTGATCTTGCTTGAGTTCTATTCAAAGTTTTGATTGCTCATTGTTTCCATCTTTAATATGATAAAAATATATCTATCACTGAAATTCAGCATACACTGAGAGATGAAATTTTAGAAGCAATCTCTTTGGAGTTCAGTAAAAGACAAAATGGTCCAATATTATCACATTTTATAAACATTGTTTTATTGCTGTTGTTGTTCAGTTGCTAAGTCATGTCCAACTCTTTGTGATCCCCATGGACAGCAGTACACCAGATTCCCTGTCCCTCACTGTCTCCCTGAGTTTGCTCAAACTCTTGTCCATTGAGTTGGTGGTGTTATCTAACCATCTCATCCTCTGTCCCCCTTCTCCTCCTGCCCTCAATCTTTCCCAGCATCAGGGTCTTTCCAATGAGTCAGCTCATTGTGTCAGGAGGCCAAAGTATTGGAGCTTTAGCATTAGTCCTTTCAATGAATATGCAGGGTTGATTTCCTTTAGGATTGACTGGTTTGATCTCCTTGTTGTCTATGGGATTCTCAAGAGTCTTCTCCAACACCACAATTTGAAAATATAAATTCTTCAGGCTCAGCCTTCTTTATGGTCCAAGTCTCACATCCATACATGACTCCTGGAAAAACCATAGCTTTGACTATATGGACCTTTGTTGGCAAAGTGATGTCTCTGCTTTTATTATGCTAATTTGTAATAGCTTTTCTTCCCAGGAATAAGCATCTTTTAATTTCATGGCTGCAGACACCATCCATAGTGATTTTGAAGCCCAAGAAAATCAAGTCTGTCACCATTCCCATTTTTATCTTCTATTTGCCATGAAGTGATGGGACCAGATGCCAGGAACTTAGTTTTTGAATGTTGAGTTTTAAGCCAGCTTTTTCACTCTCCTCTTTCACCTTTCACCTCCTCTTCACTTTCTTCCCCCTAGGGTGGTGTCATTTGCATATCTGAGGTTATTTATATTTCTCCTGGCAATCTTGATTCCACCTTGTGCTTCATCCAGCCCAGCATTTCGCATGATGTACTCTGCATAGAAGTTAAATAAGCAGGTTGACAATATAGAGCCTTAATGTACTGCTTTTCCAGTTTTGAACCAGTCCATTGTTTCATGTCTAGTTTTAATTGTTGCTTCTTGAAGGAGGGCTTCTCATATAAAGCTTCTCAGGAGGCAGGTAAGGTGGTCTGGTATTCCCATCTCTTGAACAATTTCCCACATTTCCCACATTTGTGATCCACACAGTCAAATGCTTTAGCATAATCAATGAAGCAGATGTTTTTCTGGAATTCTTTTGCTTTTTCTGCGATCCAGTGGATGATGGCAATTTGATCTCTGGTTCCTCTGCCTTTTCTAAATCCCACTTGTACCTCTGGAAGTTCTCAATTCCCCGTTGAAGCCTAGCTTTGAGAGCTTTGAGCATTACCTTACTAGCATGTGAAATAAGCACAATTGTGCAGTAGTTTGAGCATTCTTTGGCATTGTCCTTCTTTGGGATTGGAATGAAAACTGACATTTTTCAGTCCTGTGGCCACTGTTGACTTTCCCAAATTTCCTGGCCTATTGAGTGCAGCACTTTCACAGCATCATCTTTTGAGATATGAAATAGCTCAGCTGGAATTCTGTCACCTCCACTAGGTTTGTTCATAGTAATGCTTCCTAAGGCCCACCTGATTTCACACTCCAAGATGTCTGACTCTAGGGAAATGACCACAACATCATGGTTATCTGAGTCTCTAAGATCTTTTTTGTACAATTCTTCTGTGTATTCTTGCCACCTCTTCTTAATCTCTTCTGCTTCTATTAGGTCCTTACCATTTCTATCCTTTATTGTGTCCATCTTTGCATGAACTATTGCTTTGATAACTCATTTCCTTGACAAGATCTATACAATAAATAAATATAAATGTTGTATGCATGAATGACTGGAATGCATTTGAATTTACAGATATCTTGCATGAATTACAGCTCATAAATTTTCTCCTACTAAAGTGTCTCTGACTTTTTATTCATCTTAAAGATAATTTTCTTAAATATCTCTCTTCAGTATATCCTGTACAATAGGTCCTTTTTGTGTAGACCTCTTCAGATACATAAGATCTTGTATTTTTAGTTAGCTAAGAATTTTTCCTTTTAGCAATGAATAAATTTTGAAATACATCAAATGGAATTTTGTATTTCATTGGATGATCATAGAATTTTAGTCTGCTAAAATGGTGAATTATGGTAATAGATTTTTAATTGTTAAAGCAAATTTCCATCCTTGGCATAGACTCTCATCAAGATGTATCATCTCTTTGTACGCTGTTAATTTTATTTTGTTTAGGATTTCTGCTTCGTTATGAGTGAGAGTGTTCATTCTTTTTTCCTTGGGTTTTGTATCCATGCTACTCTACATCAAACAATAAATTTTAATTGGAGATTATTAAGTGTAAGTTTCTTCTTCTTCACGACTTGCACCATAGGGACTCCGCTGTAGATGGTTTTGGATGTGGGATTTGGCTGTGCTTCCTTGGGGGGTTTTGGCATTAACTTTTTAAATAGTTTGGAGGTGGGTAGTAAAAGGTAACCTGTGCCTTTTGCATCTCCTGCATTGGCAGGCAGGAGTTTTACCACTGGCATCATATGGGCTTCCCTAAAAGGTAATGAATGAATAACAAATCAATACGCACCATGCTAACTTTGACAAAGAGGAACATCCCCCCAAACATCAGCCAGGTAATAAAAGATTGCTGATAAATTATAAGACGAGACATCTTTGGTGGGAAAAGAAAATTTGCAACAGATTTATCTGAAGTTAAATTATTATTCAATTTAGAAAATTGTTTCATGGTACATTTTAAGTATAAAAATACTACTTTTATATTCTAAAATTAAAATAAATTCAAATTCAATATTCAGTTACTTAATATGTTCAGAGATTAAAACTAACATAAATACATGACAGGTCATGCTATAATGTTTGGTAATTATAACAAAAATAATCAGTTCAGAGCTATCTTTTCTCTCCCACCAGGAAATAGAAAACTGCTCTATTTTATTTGATTGAAAAAGGGCAGAACTTCTGCAGATGTTTACGAGCTATGGGCAGCAGCATCATGAGCAGCAGCTCACCCGGCGTCGCAGCTGTGCTGCTCTGCTACGAGCACCTGAACGGATCCTGTGTGAAAACCCCCTACTCACCGGGTCCCCGCCTCATCCTCTACACGGTGTTTGGCTTTGGAACAGTGTTGGCTGTATTTGGAAACCTCTTGGTAATGATTTCCATTCTCCACTTCAAGCAGCTGCATTCTCCACCCAATTTCTTGATCGCCTCTCTGGCCTGTGCGGACTTCTTGGTGGGAGTGACTGTGATGCCCTTCAGCACAGTGAGGTCGGTGGAGAGCTGCTGGTACTTTGGGGAGAGTTACTGTCAATTTCACACTTGTTTTGATGGGTCATTTTGTTACGCTTCCATCTACCACTTGTGTTTTATCTCTCTGGACAGGTACATTGCCATCTCTGACCCCCTGGTCTATCCAGCCAGGTTCACTGTGTCTGTTTCTGGCATGTGTATTGCCTTCTCCTGGCTCTTTCCCATTATTTATTCTTTTTCTCTTTTTGGCACAGGAGCAAATGCAGCTGGACTGGAGGATCTAGTAAGTGCTCTCACCTGTGTGGGAGGCTGTCAATTTGCAATGAATCAAAGTTGGGTATTGGTGAATTTCCTTTTATTTTTCATCCCCACCCTTGTGATGATAGTTCTTTACTCCAATGTTTTCCTCATTGCTAAACAGCAGGCTAGAAAAATTGAAAGTCTGAGCAATAGGACTGGGCGATGCTCAGACAGCTACCAAGACAGAGTGGCCAGGAGGGAGAGGAAGGCCGCAAGAACGCTGGGCGTCGCAGTGCTAGCGTTTCTGATCTCCTGGCTGCCTTACTTCCTGGACTCCATCATTGACGCCTTCCTAGGTTTCATCACTCCCACGTATGTTTATGAAATACTGGTTTGGATTGCTTATTATAACTCAGCTATGAACCCTTTGATTTATGCTTTCTTTTATCCCTGGTTTCGAAAAGCCGTCAAACTCATTGTCACTGGCAAAGTCTTGAGAGAGAATTCCTCAACAGTAAATTTATTTTCTGGGTAAGTCTACATTTTAGATGGAGGAATTGATAGTAGATTCACAGTGAACACATGCTGGGTAGAAAATTTAGTCATATGTGTTTAAGGTCTTCTAATGTAAAATAAATTATGCTTCAAATTTGACCCAAACACTTAAATTCAGTTTCATCATCCTTTGGTATACAGCATAAAACCCTGTATGTAACGGAAACAGCATGACCTTGGAGCCAGAAACATGGCAATTTAACACCAATCTTGGGCTGCTTCCACTCTCTGAACATCACTGTATGTCTCTAGTTAATAACCTCTCCTTTGTAGCATTCTTGAGAAAATTTAAAAGAATATATAAAGAAAGTGAAAGTCGTTTGGTCATGTCTGACTCTTTGCCATCCCAAACTCTACAGGTCAAAATACTGAAGTGGGTAGCCTATCCTTTCTCCAGTGGATCTTCCCTACCCAGGAATCGAACTGGGGTCTCCTGCATTGCAGATTCTTTACCAACTGAGCTATCAGAGAAGCCGAAAAGAATGCATAGAGAAAATAAAAACCAACTACTATGTCTTTATTATTCTAAATCCTCCCTTTATTGCTTTATAATAGTTCAGACCTTGGTTACTAATTCTCTTTTTATTTTTGTGGTTGTAATACTTTTCCTTTAAAATGTACATGCAGCTGGGGAATACTCAGAGACATCCTGGCTCAGGGAGGGCAAAGTAGTGACTCCTCACTGTCACGGATTCAGATTTGTGGTCCAGAAATATGATCTCAGAGTCAGTAAAATCAACCCAGAGAGAAAGAGTGACTATAACATCCATTTAATTATTTACTATGGGAAAGGTGATTGGTGTCATTAACAGTAATTGATTATTCAGTAAGCTTCTTTATACTGATTAAGTCTACTCCTACAATTTCATTTTGGTTCCGAAATTTTACCAGTTAACATATGTTTGGAACATGGGTTTTAAGACTGTCACTCATGACTGTACTTTATCTTAAATTAATTTAATATTTGTTCACTTTTGCATTGTACCAAAATATTATTTTTTAAACATTTATTTTATTAAAGTATAGTGATTAGATGTACCAAAATTATTTATAAGGGCTTTCAATGATTCACATGAAATGTCTAAATTAAAAAACACCCAAAAGAATAGAAAAGTGAAATGAAGGAGATAAATGATGACAGAGAGGCTGGTAAACACATTTTGTGTGACCCACAGATTTGAAACAATTAATTTAAGCAATTCACATTGGATAAGTTAAGCTATTCACTTTGCATAACAT
Source organism: Odocoileus virginianus (assembly GCF_023699985.2). Taxonomy (NCBI): domain Eukaryota; kingdom Metazoa; phylum Chordata; class Mammalia; order Artiodactyla; family Cervidae; genus Odocoileus; species Odocoileus virginianus. Next base: position 31,225,426 of record NC_069707.1, on the reverse strand, counting down.
TCACCAGCTTTTCAGACACAAAGACTTATTCTTGGTCCTAAGATTGGAGGGTCCCATACATTGAGTAAATTAATTGTTTGATTCTCTTCTAACTTTTGGTTTGTTGTAATCAGACATCAAAATTTAAAAATCAGAGAATCATATCTTTGGGGCAAGAGTGAATACATATCAAAATATTCTTGTTATTTTTCTTTAATTTCTTGCTTGATATAAATCAGAAATATATTAGCACACCATTTCTATTATTAAACAAATGCTTTAAACTGGTAATCCTTTCCTGAGACAGTGAAATTTTTCTGAATATACTATGCTTGAGTGAAACTCCCTCATCTTCATTTTATGATTAAAGATGATACAGACAATATAAAGGCACCCTAGACAGCTTAGTATTAGTTTATACACAACTCTTCCAACACTGAAAATCATCAATTTATTTTGATTTAATGCTTTCAATGTAGTAACTTTCTCTAATCCTGTGCCACAAGCTATAGAGAAATCATACCAACCATTTTAAAAATAGAAAAAGCTACAAAGTGCTTACAAAATCTGCTGAATATCTTAAAGCTTCTGGATTCGCATAAACACTTCTAGCATCTAGTTTAATACTTTTATACTTGTCTTTCTGTTTTTTAAGTCACTTTTCACATATATTTAACAAATGACTTAATTTTACTCCTTTCTTTCCCAGATCAACATATCATTCTATTTTGGTAAGTATTTCATAACTTTCCTTCTAAAAGCACAAGCTTCTGCTCATTTATGTGCATGAGTATATAAAAAAAATAATTCTTTATGCATCATAATGGTTATTGTGATATCCAAATTACAGACACTTCACACTTATTTTGTGGTTATTGGGATGTACCTCTGGAAAGAGCACCCCTCTTTGTCAGACATTTGGAGATGAAATCAGAGACAGAAAAATTTGCATACCAAGAAAATCAAGCTGATCACAGTTTCTTGGCCATTCAGTTGTTAGTCTACTGTGATAAATGTACAAAATAATAAAACTGAAGGTGACTTTGAGATGATCTATTCTGAACCATCCCTTTGAAATAATTAATTAAGTAATTTTAAATTTTTCTTGGCTGCACCGCATGGCTTACAGAAATCTCAGTTAGCCCATCAGGTTTTGAACTCAGGCCATGGAAATGAAAACATTGAATCCTAACCACTGGACCACCAGGGAACTCCCCATATTTAAATTTTTTTAATAGAGTAGCTCATAATTTAATATTTTTCATAATGAACTATAAATTGAACATATTTAAACTATGCAATTTGATAAGCTTTGACATTTGTAGACACCTATAAAATCACCACCAAGATCAAGACTGAACATTCATATCTCCTCAAAGTTTCTTCATGTCCTTTGCAATGTCCTTCCTGCTCCCCCCTACACACTCAACCCTCCTCCATCCCCAGGCAGCCGCTGATCCACGTTATGTCATGCTATGCTAGTTTGTACTTCTAGCATTTTATATAAATACAGCTATACCTTATATATACTCATTTTTGTCTGAATTATTTCACTCTGCATAGTAATTTGGAGAATAATCCATGTCAAAGCATGAATCAGTATTTTAGTCTTTTTTTCTTTGTGATATTGGAATAGCATTTCACTGTGTGAATTGAGCACAATTTGTTTGTTCATCGGACCTGTTGACTGAAGTTTGGTTTGAACCATCCCTTTCTAGATGCAGGTCACAACTTAAGTGACTTGAGCAAGATAGCCAGAGTCTCGTGAACTCACCGAAGTGGGCTTGGCCACCCTCCAGCAGGTGTCTGGCTTGATTGGGCCTTGCTGGGAAGCCAACAAATCTACCTTCATCCCCTCCTCACCCTAGTCTTAGCACAAGGTCTCCTTTCTAAGAACTGCCTCATCTCTACTCACTTAGATGTGGCTTGCCTGGTTCTGATGATCCATGACCATCTATTTCTTGCTCTATTTTACACTAATACAAATTTTATTTATAAATTTATTATATAATCATGTGTAATATTAATTATAACTTAATATAATAAAACATTTGTTATAATATATTGTGAAAAGTGAAAATGTTAGTCGCTCAGTTGTGTCTGACTCTTTGCGACCCCAAGGACTGTAACCCACCAGGCTTCTCTGCCCATGCAGTTCTCCAGGCAAGAATACAGGAGTGGGTAGCCATTTCCATCTCCAGGGGATATTCCTGACCCAAGGATTGAACCTGGGTCTCCTGCATTGAAGGTAGCTTCTTTACCATCTGAGCCACCATATTGTATATTATGGTATATAGAAATGTATATTATATATAATTATCCATTATATATTACTTCTTATTTGAGGCAAAAGGAGAAGAGGGTGACAGAAGATGAGATGGTTGGATGGTATCACCAATTCATTGGACATGAACTTGGGCAAACTCCGGGAAATAATGAGGGACAGAGAAGTCTGGCGTGCTGCAGTCCCTGGGGTCATGAAGAGTTGGTCATGACTTGGCAATTGAACAACAATTCCAAAAAGCTTAAAAACTTTTTTATAGGATTTCAATTATAGTTTTAATTTTCACAAGAGTTATGTTTCCAAAAATAAATTATCTTGCAACTTCAAAAATATAGCTCCATTGTCTTCTTGGACCTAGTGTACTGATGAGAACTTGGTCCCAGTATGGTATTTATTCCATTTTCATCAACTAGTTCTCTCTGGCCTCTGTTCCTAGGAACATTTAAGAACTTCTCTTTATACTTGTTTATATTTAGTGCCTGTATTTTTTGTTTTGTTTTGTCTCTTTGTAGTTGGTAGGCATTTGCATTTGGAGTTTAGATTATTTAGCCCAGAGAAAACTTTCTCTAGAATCATTTTTACTATTTTCTTGTGCTCATTCTTTGATTGGTTTTTTCTGGGATTAAGAATTTCTCCCAGGTCCTGTGGAAAGAATATTTCTCTTACCTTTCTTACAAACTTCACTGTGTTTAATGTGGGTTGTATTTTCTGTCCCTAGGGTTTTCCATCTGTTTGACCCTATCTCATTTTTATCTTTCAGGGATATTGTTTAGGGTATCTTACTGGGATTTCAGAAGTAAGTAAATTATAGGCTCACTTATCTTGACAGGGCTAATCTTTAGATGGTATGTATCAATTCAACCATTCCATTGTGAAAATGATGAAATGCTTAAATGCTGGTTGGTAAATATCTGTTGACCTGAGCCTCCTACACCTCTCAAGCCTTGACATGATCCAACAATGAAAGATCAATAGAAAGCAAAGGTGGGCGTCTCCACAGATTAACTACCTCTCAAAAGAGCATCCTTTCTGACCGGTCCTTGCTCATGTCTTAGCAGATTGACCTTTTCATGTTTTGAAATCTCAGCCCTAAATACTGACCCAGAAATCAAGTGGTCACTTTTAGAAGAGCACTTCATCAACAGTACATTTACTTTTGATCATGAAAACTTAAATAGGGGAAAATTAAGAATGTACTCAGAAGTGCTGAGTGATTGTTTAAATAATTATTATTTACTTTCTAAGAAATAAATGAGATTTCTGAAAATGTACAATGGGATGATGGGAAGAAGTTTTCAAATTATTCAGGAAAAGCATGAAGGAACAGAACTCTAGTCATTAGCTTCATCCTTTTTTCTAGTCTGATTAGGAAGTCTGGCCCATCGAATATGTCACTAGATTTGGGACAGCCTGAACTTGGTGCATAACAAACATAAAACAGCTTTACCATTTATCTCCTAGAGCAGGCAAATCTACTCTATTGATTCTCCCTTCTCCGTCTTTTAAGAACATTCTGGAAAGGTATTACTACTTTCCATTCAATTTCCAAAATTTATGAAGCCATGATAAGGTCTTTCTAATTCACAGTAAAGCTTTAAAATCACATCCTGTTAAGTCATCTTATCTTTCCTACCCCAGTCAGTGCCCTCCAGGCCTAGGCCTCTTCCTTTCACTCCCAGTGTCTGCTTGGAGCCCCAACCACCCTCCAGGATGGAAGAAGAATCAAGAGAATATTAATAAAGACATGAAAGCTGTTCTCATGCCTTGTAGAGTCATGGTCTTAATGACCAATGTCTTCATTGTGGCAGAAGCCCAACTGCAGGCTCAGTGATGAGGTATACATATGACTTCTTTTGGGGGAATTCACCGAAAGGTGAATTGTTAGGAACTGTTCAGTTCCCTAACGTGGGGTGAACCCCTCCAGGTGACCGCTCTTGACTTCTCCTTAGAATCTCTCCAGGCAGACTTTTCTTCTGGGGTTCTTTGTTCAGGAAACTACTCCAGTGAAGAAGGTACTGGCAAGATGATTCAAGCTGGGCTGCCTCTTTAAATCTGCTTCTTCAATTGCTTGCTGACCTGCTTTGTGTTTGTAAAAGTAATGCGTGCATGCTAAGTCACCTCAGTCATGTCCGACTCTTTGCGACCCTGTAGACTGTAGCCCACCAGTCTCGTCTGTCCGTGGGATTCTCCAGGCAAGAATATTGGAGTGGGTTGCTAGGCCCTTCTTCAAGGGTTCTTCCCCACCCAGGGATTGAACCTGCGTCTCTTACATCTCCTGCATTGGCAGGTGGGTTCTTTACCACTAGCACCACCTGGAAAGCCGTGAGCAGAGGAAAGTAGAAATGGAGAGAGATGCCTGGGACGAGAAATGGGCCAGTGGGGAGAGAAGACCATTCTGTCAATGATTCAGGTGCCAAAGACACATCAGTTTCGTGAGGTCTGGAGACCAGGGGGAAGGCAGTCTGGTTTGGCCCTTCCTCAGGCCTCCCACTTCAGGGTGCGTCAGGCATCTGTGACACATCCCACAGGACTTGAGGAGGAGGCTGGAAAGGCCAAACCAGCACTGATCACAAGGATGAGGCAGCTGGGGCGGGACTGCCTCCTGCAGGGATGCCTGCGGCCCCCAGATATGTGATGCAGGAGTGGGACGCTGTTAGAAGGTCATACACAGAGGTCGTGGCCACGGAGTGAAGGTTACAGGGAAACAAACTGAGCACAGAATGATTGCGCTCTTTTTCTTCTTCTCTTCTCTCTATGGGGTAGAGCAGAAAAGGAGGCGGGGTAAGGAATAAATGATCAGACTTGCCATTTCCCTAAAATCCACAGTTTTAAACTGAGGCTTGCCTAGTCTGGGTTCAGCGAGAATGCAGATACTTGATTTGATAGAGATCATGGGTTTAAATTAGTGTAGATCAAAATGGAAATTTTTAACACGCAGAGTGACTGGACAACTCTGGGGTCTGCCTGAGATCTAATGAAGGGATAAAGAAGGAAGATATGTTACCCACACTGGGCTGTGATGGGAGAAAATTAATTTTGTACAGTTTCTCACCCCCAAAGTATTCCATAAGCAGTTATACACATTTCTTTTTTTTTTTCCCATTTATTTTTATTAGTTGGAGGCTAATTACTTTACAATATTGTAGTGGTCTTTTGTGCCATACATTGACATGAATCAGTCATGGATTTACATGTATTTCCCATCCTAATCCCCCCTCCCACTTCCCTCTCCACCCCATCCCTCTGGGTCTTCCCAGTGCACCAGCCCCGAGCACTTGTCTCATGCATCCAACCTGGGCTGGTGATCTATTTCAAGTTATACACATTTCTAAGAAATACTTGTTAAATAGAAATGGACTGTATGGTGAATCAAGGTAAGAACTGATTCAGTTAGGCACCAACTTGAAGAATTGCTTAGACTGTAAATTAGATATATTGATCAAAGTGGCCAATGCCTATGGCTGTTTATTTATAGTCTAACACTCCGACCCTGCTTTGTGTTTGGTTACCTCTCGACTCTGATCCGAAGAGACTAGAGTACAAAATATGTCTCTCCCCTTCTCATTAGCAAGCTCCTGACTTTGCACTGGAAAGACCACAGAGCATCATTAATGCATCTTTCTCCCACTTTCATCATAACTGAGGAATATCTCACATTCTTAGCCATTGGGGAATTTGTTTATTAGACAGAATTTAATTTGAGGAATGTCTTAGAGAAGTTCAAAGCCTATAAACAAAGGTCCAATGTAGATATGAGACTGAAAACTGTAGATGATGCAAGACAACAGAAGTTTGACTCCAAATCCTGCCTAGTGTTAGTCTATAATCCCCTGAGAAACTTGACTGCTGCCTAATCTTGATCTTTATCTGATGAAATGCATTTACCTAAAGTGGTCTTATGAAGGCCTTAGGAAGAGCCTCCAATTCACATCTCATCTCAACATGACACGAATTCTCTTTAGAGGTTAACCCCAAAGATGAAAGTGTAAAAGAACCTAGATTCCTTTAATATACCTGAGTTGTAGCAAAAAAAAAAAAAAAGTGGAAAAATGCAGGACAATTCTTTCCTTCTCAGGTTGCTTTTCCTATGCAGCTGGTTTCTTGGACTCCTCCTTCCCTGGGAGCATGTTAAGTTTAGTCCTCCTCATTGTTACTTCACTGAGTGTAATGTTTGAAATCGACCAGTGTTGCCCTGGTTTGTCTGAGGGGCATAATAAAAGGCTTACCTGCTGAAAACACCACCTTTGCTATTAAAAATACTAATATTAGGAAATTGGTTCCAAGAAATTTGGGCTTCAGAATTAAAAATTGATAAAAATTAGGGGAACCAAGAGATAATTACCCAATTTTAACTTGCCAAATAACGATAGGCAGCAATAATAGCTGTGGGAACAATGTTCATGCCCTTTCCCGTAATTTTATAAAAGTGATTTAATACCCAAAATCAGGAAGAACATAATCTCAGAAGAAACAACAATCTTGTAAATTGAATAAACTTTCCATTATGAGGCACGTGCCTCATTGTTCTTTTTTTCCCTCATTTCTTCCTTCTGACCAATGAAAAGTTTGCCATAGTTCAGCACTGATTCCCAGACTGGCATTTCAACATAACTGAATTAAGATTAAAAGACAGCATTACAAAGAGTAAATACTGAGGTATAACTTTACACACATGTTTCCTTCTATGTAGGTTCTCTGTAACTTTTAGGAACCTGGTCTTCACCTGAGGACTCTGCTCTTTAGTGGCAGAGAGAATGATGGGGCATCCTCTGTACTCCTCGTGGTGGTGGAGCATTCACCCTCCATCCTACCCAATCCCCCCAAGGTCATCACACTGTGCCAGTCTTGCCTCTCTCCCATACCGTCAACACATCCTTCTTTCTATTTTTGCTCCTTAATTTTAATACCCAGCACTCTGTCATTCTCTCTAGTTCTACTCTCAGTACTTATTATACTTAAAACATAAACACTTGCTATATTAAGTTCTATACCATGTGCTTTAGAAATGTTTACCTCAATAGTCATCACAGTAAGCCTCCAATGGAGCTAGTATTATTATCCCCATTTCACAGCTGAGAATACTGAGGCCAAGGAGGTTACAAAGTTAGGGAGAGTCTGGAGACAGTCCTAGCAGACTGAGTGGACTCTGTGTTCTGTCCACACACTAAAGCTGCCTCCATAAAATTCTTTCCTTTCAGGATATCACTGCCACCCTACCTCAGCTGTAACCTAGGACTTATAATCTACAAGCTACAATCTTTTATCTGAAACCCTTGGGACTTCTGGAAATTGGAATTTTTTTTTTTAATTGAAAAAGGCACTTCTGTTAAATATTTTGAATGTACTCGTGAAGTATGTGAAGCATTTTTCATCAACACTGTTATCTCTGCAGCAAAGCATGAACCTTCGGACAGGCTGGTCAGAAATAAAAACTAGAAATAACTTCATGTCAGTGTTTGTCACCGAATTAATCAGACACTAACTTCCAATATTCTTGCTTTTGGAATTTCAGGATGTGGACCTATACCAAACCCCGAAATCTCTCCAATTTGGGTATCTGATCCCTGACGCCTGCCTTTCAGTCTCACTAGCTCTAGAAAGCCAGCTACAAATCACTGTTTACCTTTCACTTCCTCTCACTTTTCTTTCATCACTTGCCTCCTCACCCACCTTAAATATCAGCAACCATCATTCTAATCATTCCTTAGAAGTTGAAGTTGGAAGAAAAGATTCTGCATTTATTTTATTTTGTTAATGATTATCTATCAACTATCAAGTACTTCACCATACCATGTTATTGGTTACTATATAGTAACTCAGCTCCAACTATAACTTAAGTCCTTTTCCCACCTTATCTAACTCATACAGCCCTATATGGAGGTAATACTATTCCCATATTAGGAGCAAAAAATCTGCAGCTGGAAGAGGTTATGGAAGTTGTCCAAGGTCACAAAGCCAGGACTTGTCCTTAGCACTTTCTGATTCAAACCCCTGTGCAAGGATTCTCTAGAGACTCCGCCTTCCTGTATTAGAAGATGAGATCTCCCCCATCTTATACCCAAAACATCTACTATTACTGTTTATCACTTTTCAAGAAATGACATAAAGAGCAGAAATGAAACACAAATAGAAGTTAGAAGAATGACTCTTGGTAGCATCCACAGCTTCTGAATACAGCTTCTGATTAATGTTAAAGAGGAAGAGTTGGAGGATCGTAAAGTACTGCTACCAAAAAAAAAAAATGTTTTAAGCACTTTAACAACACTGAGATATATTATAACACCTAAAATATTTACATCACTTTAAAATATGGTCTCTTAACTCTTCCCATGCAGCTACTATTTAATTTCATTCGATAAGAAGATAATATATCAGAGATACATACTGAAAAGATAGTCACCTACAATGAAAGAAATAAACACATAAACCTAACCCAAATACATAGATAAAAATAGAGAAGTATATGGTAATATCAATTTTCATATATTTATTTCATCACAAATATTGAACCTAAAGAGATAAATTATAAATTAGATCCCCCATACACATACACTGTCCATTATACATCAAGTTAGACCTTGTACAAGCATATAGAGGTATATATAAAATATATATGGGGGGCATATTGCATATGCTGTTTTGTAATCTGAGTCACAGTTTTATGGTTTTGTTTTGAGTCAAAAAATAGATTGTGGTTGTCTTTTTATGTGAACTGATACAGAACTTCTCAGAGCTTTTTATCGGCTTTGTAACATTCTGCTGCATAGGTGGACCATATATACTTAATTTATCCCACATTGATCTACATTCTTCTCCAGTTAGTAATTGAGAGGTATACAATGAATAACCTTATCATGTTTGTTTACTTGCCTGACTCTTTTCTTAGGATTACTTCCCAGAAACAGAATTATAGAGTCAAGTGACATAGATAATTTGAAATTTTACATAAATATCTTAATCTTTCTCAGAAAGAAAATCCTAAATTATATTTCCCTTAAATGTATATAAGCATGCTCAGCTCTCATGAGAGTGCTCATTTCCCACTCTCTAATTATAAAAGATATTATTGAGTCATTTAAAGTTTGCCATTTTGCAATCTGAAACTCTATTATATTTTTTAGCATTATTTGATTATTTGCACACTTGACCTGTTAATGTATTTATTAGCCACATCTCTGTAAAATTGCATATTTATTTGTTTAGTGGGATGTTTGTCTTTATCTGTCTGTTTTGTAAAAGGCTTTTACATTTTTTTTTAACTTCCCAGACCAGAAATTGACCCCCTATATTGGAAGGATGGAGTTTCAACCATGGTTAAAACATGGTTTCTCTGGACCACCAGAGAAATCCAAGCTTTTAAATTTTCAAGTTACTAACACTTTTTTCATCATGAGTGCCACCAATAGCTAAGTTTGTCTTTTTTTCTTTGTCATGGCTCTATATTTTTTTTAAGTTTAAAAAATGTAGTCCATATTTTCTATTGTGATTCCACCAATTCAAACTATAAAAACTATGCTATCTTCTAGCCTCTTAACATCTGGTTTTGTGAACTACGTGACACAAAATACTTAAGACTTTTTCAAGAAATTTTATACCACATCAACATTTCTAAATTATCCATTTTTCCTAATAACATAAATGACAGTGTCATTTTTAACACGGACAATGTAGAAACTCGAAAGAGTTTATAGGAAATAAATGACAGGAAATTGCCCTCTGTCGACTCTGGAAGTTAAAACTAAAAACCTCACGGAATAAGAAAACTATGACATAAAATGATAACTACTATTACGGTAATTTCACCATTTGTTCATAGTTTTTCCCACAGTTACAAAGTATCCTCCTAATTGCAAAATCTGAGCATCGCACTGAGTTTGAGATGGCTGATGTGTGGGTCTAGAGGCCTTCAGGATGTCCAGAAATACCAGAATTCAAGAAGAACACTGCTCACAATGAAAGTAAACTGAGTCCAAAGAAAGACAAGGAATGCATGGCACCACCAGGGAACACAGAACGAGGAAACTTCTGAAGGTGAAGAAAAGGTAAGCTTGGTAGAAAAGGCGTGGCAGGGAATCAAGGCCTGAAGAGAGAAATAATTAACTCACAGAACAGAGTAGGTGCTCAGATTCTAGGAAACTGGAAAATATGACCGCTTTGTCAACCATGAGTTAAGAAATATATTTCTATCAGATGCTCAAGGAAGTTCACATCACCAAGAAGGTAAAGTATAAAGGTGATGCTACTGAAACTGAGGTCCCATCTCTCTTCCCCAGTTTAATATGCCACTTTCAAGCACTGCATTTCATGCCATAGTTATTGGCAAACTCCCAATATATCACCAAATTAACTTCAAAATTTTCAAATTATTGATATGAAATTTATGATTATGGAGATATTAATTTTTATGTTTGGTGAACTCTTCTTTAATATTGGCCAATTTGATAAGTTATATTGCCAAAAAAAAAAAGCAATAGCCCAGTGAAAGTCATCATAGAGAAGTTTTTGACAAGTTGGAAGTGAATGAAAGTTTCTGTAAGGAAAAGAGGAAAAGAAATCAAGAAAAAGACATTTTCAGGTTACAAAGGGAAGAGTCAATGGAATAGAAAGAAAACAGAAGGAGGAAAGTGTCAGCTACATTCCACCTTTCACCTCTGGCTTGCAGGCATTCATTACTCACTCACCTTCAGTGTCAGCAACATCATCCTACTCAGGCCTTAGAAGTGAAGTTATAAACTGGAAGGAAAGATCCTGTACTTGTTTTATTATTTTTGCTAATGGTTATTATATCTCTAACTGTAATATGCTATACTAACGTGTACTATTCTATATTATTGGGGTACAGAGTGAGCTCTACTGTAGATAACACATAGGGATTTAACATTTATGAGTCAAATATTTTGGAGAAGCAACAGGAAGTGAGCATCCCAGCAAGACTGAAACATACTGACTTTTCCAATTAAATTGGAAAAGCAATCTGCTTTCTCTTCAGTAACAGTCTTATTTGATTTTTAAAAATTCATTTCATTTAGAAAATGTAAAGATATCTTCAACTTCCTCAACCCAATGGCTTACATTTGTTCAGAGAACAAATTCAGGCTTGCAGAACTATTCTTGAAAACCTGACCACTCACAATAACTTTGATGGCTTTCCTAAACCAAGGGTAAAATAAAGCATAGATCAAAGGGTTCATGGCTGAGTTGTAATAAGCACACCAACAGCAAATCTCATAAATATAGGCCGGGGTTATGAAGCCCATAAAGGCGTCGATTAATGAGTCAATGCTGTATGGTAACCACGAAATCATGAATGCTATGACCGTGATACCCAGGGTTTTAGCTGCTTTTCTCTCTCTCTTGGCCACTCTGGATTTGTAACTGTCTGACGATGACTCTGTTCTGCTACTAGTATTTTCAATTTTTTTAGCCTGTTGTCTGGCCACAAGAAAAATATTACTGTAGAGAATTATCATAACAAGGGTAGGTATAAAGAAGGACAGAAAATCTATCAACACCCAGGTTTGATTTACAACTGTCTGACAGCCTCCTACACAGTTGAGGGCCCTAGACAATTCCTCAAGCCCATTCTCATGGGCACCCGTATAGAACACGGCACCACTGTAAGTGATGGGCAGGATCCAGGAGATGCTGATGCAGACCCCTGACACAGACACTGTGAACTTGGTGGGATAGACCAGGGGGTCAGTCACAGCAATGTACCTGTCGATGGAGATGAAGGACAGGTGGAAGAGAGAAGAGTAACAAAATGCTGTGTCAAAGCAGGTGTGAAAAGTGCAGAAAGTTCGCCCAAAGTACCAGCAGCTCTCCACGGACCTGACCATGCTGAAGGGCATCACAGTCACTCCCACTAGAAAGTCTGCACAGGCCAGAGAGGCGATGAGAAAATTGGTTGGTGAGTGCAGCTGCTTGAAATGCAGGATGGCAGTCATCACCAGGAGGTTTCCAAACACGGCCAGCACAGCCCCAAAGCCATACACCATGTAGAGAATCAGGCGGGACGCGGGTGAGTAGGGGGTTTTCACACAGGATCCGTTCAGGTGCTCGTAGCAGAGTGGCACAGCTGTGGTGGGGGCCAAGTTGCTCATGATCTGCTCTTACATCTGGAGAATTCTGTCCTTGATTTCACGGACTTTGAATGCTTCTGAGGGAAAAACATACAGTAGGATGCCTGAGGAAATTATCACATATTAGTACTATTGTTTTTCAATTTTCCATTTTTTTTTTAACTAGAAATCTCAATTGTGTTCAATAGCAAAATAAAATACAAAAACTTACATTGGCCAATATCACTAGGGGTTAGTTTTGACTAATGCTTAGTTCCCTTAATTTGGTAAAGTCCTAAATATTTTTAGATGTTTTACCTCCAAAGTTCCTCTTTTCAACAGGGAGTGATATGAGAAGTAATTCTAGACTGAAAGCATCATCTCCTGTTAGGTTTCTCTGCATTACTGCCTAGAGCACACAGTCCTCCCAGATAAATAAATGCCATCTATAGGAAAATCCCTAGATGGAATCCCTGTAGAGCAACATGTGAATTTGGAAGATTATTTTCACGAGTAATTATTAAGACAGTTATTCTACAAAATGACTCCTCGCATAAAGTTAGTCAAAGACTTTTTTTCTTCTTAGACTTGAAATCTTCCCCTATTTGCACTTCTGCTCTGGACACTTTCTTGAATTTTTATTACAAAGATAAAATAGGGTACAAAAAAAATAGGGTACAAGCAGTGAAAATTAACACTTGTTTTTTTTTCTCCAGTGAAGAATCAGTTCTGCATCTTCACTGGACACCCACAAACAACAAAGAGAACACACACTGGGAACAACTTGCAATGAAAGCACTAGAAGCACCATTCGTTGTGTTTAGACACACCCTCCTTTCTGAGCTTCTACTATAGTTAGCGCTGGTAGAGAAAAGATGGTTGTCTTCTTAGGATATTGTCACTGGAAGCAGACTGCAATGTCTCTCCATCCATGTGAGAAATGGGTGTAAACCCTCTGCACTGCTGCTGTGGGATGCTCACAAACAGAAGACTTCCCCTTCCCTCTGTAGTGGGTTCCATGTTATCCCCGCCCCAACCCTTGCAAAGGAAATGTCCATGTTCTAACCCCCAGAACCAGATCTTCTTTGGAAAACAGGCCTTCATGGATTTAATAAACACATCATCCTGTACTATGTTCAAGGGCCCTAAATCCAAGAGCAGTGTCCTTCTAAGGGACAGAAGTTGAGAAACAGGGAGAGTAGAGAAGATGGTCCTGTGCAAATGCAGGCAGAGAATGGAATGATGCCACCACAAACCAAGGAATGCTTGGAGCTTCCAGAAGCTGGAAGAGATAGAGAATGACTCTACCCAGAGCCAGGGCAGGGGAGCATGGCCTGTCAATACCTTGATTTCAGACTTCTAGTCTACAGGACTGTGAGAGAATACATTTCTGTGAGAGAATAGTGCCGGCAAGATTGTGGCTGTTTGTTATGGCAGCCCTAGGAAACTAAGACACTCTCTGGGATGATTTTCATTAGAATGCTTGGCAAGGAAGAAATTATAGCAAAGTATCAAAGGGTGAAAATCAATACAAGTCATTAAAAAACTGGATTCATAGCTTTGAAGGCAAGTTGCACATAATGAGAGTGTCTATGGTCAGACATTTAGCAGTCATCACCTGATACTGTACGTATAATTATGTTCATTTTAAACAAAATATTTTTAGAGGAGTTTTAGGTTCAAAACAAAGTTGTGTGGAAGGTACAGAAAATTCTAAATCCAGCTTGAACATCTGGAAGTTTTCAGTTCATGTACCATTGAAGCCTGGCTTGAAGGATTTTGAGCTTTGCCTTGCTAGCATGTGAAATGAGCGCATTTGTGCAGTAGTTCACCATGTGTATGTACACATCTTCCTTATCCATTCATCTATAGAGAGACAGCAGTGTTGCTTCCATGTCCTGGCATTGGAAGCATGGAGTATTAACCACTGGACCACCAGGGCCTCCTTTCATTCTCCTCATGGTGCTGAGTGTCAGAGCCACCACCCACCATAAGGTCAGCCAAGGTCAGAGAGTTGATGACGAGCTGAGCCGGAGAGGACAGCTGTTTGGACTGAGACCAGTGAGTAGAGCTGCTCATACTTCACAGAGCTTTATTATCAATTGCATTATTATTTTGAAGAGATCTTCTGTTATTCTGCTGTCATTGAGTTTGATTTCTACTGTTTATGTCATTTCTGGAAAAGTAATGAGCTACAACACACAAGTTTGGTATAAGCTATTGGGGGAGCCCATCTTCTAAGTTGGGAAGACAATTTCCCTAGAGAATGACTGTACAGGGGTTTGAATCAGAAAGTACCAAGGGTAAATCCTGGACTTGTAATCTTGGCCAGTTTACCTGAACTCTCCTGACATCAGATTGCTCAGCTCTGATTTGAGAGTGATAATACCCACCATAAAGAACTGTGTGAATAGAGGTAAGGTAGGAAAAGACCTAACTTATGCTTAAATGCAATTAATTTCTCTATTACATTACCAATAATATAGAGTAATACAGGTTAGCATAGCATAGTAGAGTTAGAGATATAATAACCATTAGCAAAAATAATAAATAAGTGCAGGATCTTTCCTTTCTGTTTATAACTTCACTTCTGAGGACTGAGTAGGATGATGGTGCTGACACTGAAGGTGGGTGAGTAATGAATGCCTGTAAGCAAGAGGTGAATGCTAGAATGCAGTTGGCTTCCTAGAGCAAGTGAGCTGGAAAGACTGCTGCCAGTGATTAGACACCCAAATTGGAGGGATTTCAGGTTTTAGTACAGGTCCATATTCTAAAATTCTAAAATCTATAACATTGAAAATTTGTGTCTAATTAATTTGTTGACAAACACATGAGGCTATTTCTAGTGTTAATCTTATCAGTCTATCTGAATATTCATGCAGATACATTAATATTGTTTTGACTATCTGAGTATTGATGCAGAAATAATGCATTGATGACAAGTGCTTCATACAATCCACTGGTATATTCCAAATATTTAATGGATAGGCCTTTTAAATGAAAAAAAAAAAAAGAAAAAGAGTCTGATTTCTAACAGTCCTAGGGGTTCCAGATAAAAGATTGTATCTAGTAAATTACAATCCTAAGTAAGGACAGAGGCAGGATGCATGTGATATTCTAGAAGGAGAGAATTTCTAGAAACTGTGAAGCAGATTAGTGCATGGTCAAGAGCACAAACTCTGGATCCAGTTGTCCCAGGATTGAATCCAGGCTCTCCCCAACTTCATAACTGGCCCAGGCCTCAGTATTTTCAGCTGTGAAATGGGGATATAATTTTACCTTCAACAAAGAGTTAGTACGATGATTATTAGGCTTAGTATTGCTAAAGCACATGATTCAGTATTTAACAGAGCAAGTGTTCACACTTTAAATGTTTTATACATATATGTATGTATAAGTATATATATAAGTATTATAATTCTGAGAGAATGACTGAGTGCTCAGAATTAACATTAAGGTGCAAAAAGGAAGAAGGACCCTGTGCCAGTGTTGACAATATTGGAGGGAGGCAAGACTGGTACAATCTGATGACCTTTGGGGGTTTCTGGGAGGTTGGGGGGGGTGAATGTTCCACCACCATGAGGAAGAATGCAAAGGATGCCCCCTCACTGCTGTGAAAGAGCAGAGACCTCAAATGAAGACCAGGCTCCTAAAAGGTGCACAGAACCGACACAAAAGGAAATATGTTTGTAAAGTTAAATCTCAATATTTATTCTTTGTAATGTCTTTCAATCTTAATTCAGTTATGTTGAGATGCCAGTCTGGGGATCAGTGCTGAACGAGGTCAAACTCCTTATTGTTCAGAGGAGAGTGAGAACAATAAGAACAATAAGATGCGTGTGTCATATTGTTTGTTCAATTTACAGAACTGCCCTTTATTTTTTTTATTTTTTATTTTTATTAGTTGGAGGCTAATTACTTTACATCATTACAGTAGTTTTTGTTATACATTGAAATGAATTAGCCATGGATTTACATGTATTCCCCATCCCAGTCCCCCCTCCCACCTCCCTCTCCACCCGATCCCTCTGGGTCTTCCCAGTGCACCAGGCCCAAGCACTTGTCTCATGCACCCGACCTGGGCTGGTGATCTGTTTCACCCTAGATAATATACATGTTTCAATGCTGTTCTCTTGAAACATCCCACCCTCGCCTTCTCCCACAGAGTCCACAAGTCTGTTCTATACATCTGAGTCTCTTTTTCTGTTTTGCATATAGGGTTATCATTACCATCTTTCTAAAGTCCATATATATGTGTTAGTATACTGTAATGGTCTTTATCTTTCTGGCTTACTTCACTCTGTATAATGGGCTCCAGTTTCATCCATCTCATTAGAACTGATTCAAATGAATTCTTTTTAATGGCTGAGTAATATTCCATGGTGTATATGTACCACAGCTTCCTCATCCATTCGTCTGCTGATGGGCATCTAGGTTGCTTCCATGTCCTGGCTATTATAAACAGTGCTGCGATGAACATTGGGGTGCACGTGTCTCTTTCAGATCTGGTTTCCTTGGTGTGTATGCCCAGAAGTGGGATTGCTGGGTCATATGAGAACTGCCCTTTATTCTTAAATAATCTATTTCTTATATATTGATATGAAAACACACTTTTCTTCTGTGAAATTCTGCCAAAACATAAAGCTGTCCCTGCTACGGTTGCTGCTGCTGTCTATGATGTCCTGAGTTGGCAACGTTTATATTTGGCAAGTATCTGCTGGTTCCTTGAATTTTTTTTTTTTTACAAATTTTCTTATTTTTGAAACCCAGGTTTCTAAGAACTACCATTCTGAGATATTAGTCTTTTTAATAACAAAGGTGGTATTTTTGCATAAAATAACCCTCAAAATAAACCAGGGCAGCCTCTGGTCAATTCCAAACTTTTGAGACAGTGAAATGTCTTCCAATAGAAGCAGGTATCTGAGAAATCAACTACATAGAAAAAGTAATATCTAATGTCGACTATGAAAAGAGTTGTGCTGAGTCTTTCTACATTGTTTTTGTTACTCAGAAAAACCTATTAGAGGAATCTATGCTATTTGCTATTCCAGTGTTTGGCTCTCTGCTATATTCCACAAACAGTGGGACGTCCACCTTAGAGGTATTCATATGAAGAGCTGGTTATCTTCCTCTGAGGAGCACACATTTGGGGAGAGAGGGGGACACAATATACCCAACAGATCATCAGAAAGCAGAAAGCAGTGTAACAGCCAAATGAACAAAGTGGTTCCTAAGAAGGCAGAGGCTATGTAGATACACATTTCCAATCTCTATTGTTCTAGCTTTTCATTCATGAAGAAAATGAAGACACACTTTACCAGGTGGTGCTGGGACGTCCCGGGTGGTCCAGTGGCAAAGCCTCTCCATTCCCAATTCAGGGAGCCTGCTTTCAGTTCCTGGTCAGGGAACTAGACTCCATATGCTACAACTAAGATCCAGTACAGTCAAATAAAATAAAATAAATAAAAAATAAAATTATAAAGTACTGTAAATAAATGAGCTATTAAAGGAGCACAAGATTTGAAAATATAATCATTCCTTGTCATAATAATATATGATATCCATTAAAAAATTGTTTGCAATTTGGAAATTCATAATACTCAGGTGCCTTGAAATGTTTTGAAAGTAGAAGTCTTGCTGTGGAGAAGAGGCTCAAAGGAAGTAAATAGTTATTAATAGAAACAACAAGATTGTTTGTATTTGTTTGATGGGCAGACCAATCCTGCCATTGAAATTAAGATGCAATTTACCTAAATGATCCTCCCTTCACCCTCAGAGGGGGGAACCTCATACAGTAAAATATATAATGAAGAAATGTAGGTTGAAATGATATGTCACAGGAAATCGGTTATTCCCACCAGTGTCCCCATATCTCCAAAGAATTTTGTTTAGCCTTTCCTTTATGATGGCTGAATTTTTCCTTTGAAATAATTAGTACAAAGTTTGTTTTCATATTGCTCCCAATGACTTGATGGCAGTGGCTGGGCCACATCAGGGGAGAAAATTTAGTTACTGGTTATTTCATTTAATTTCTGACTCCCTGGATGTGAATACTGGCTCTGTGTGTGTGTGTGCGTGTGTGTGTGTGTGTGTGTGTGTGTGTGTGTGTGTGAGAGAGACAGAGTATGTGTGTACGCACACAGTCACATCTCACTCTTTCCAGCTCCATGGAATGTAGGCTGGCAGGTTCCTCGGTTCATGAAATTTTCCAGAATACCTGACTAGGTTGTCAGTCCTTACTCCAGGGGATCTTCCTGACCCAGGGATCGAACCTGCATCTCTTGTGTCTCCTGCACTGGCAGGCTGATTTTTACCACTAGCAGCACCTGGAAAGCCAGAACACTGGCTCTATTGTTTAATGAATATGCCATCTTGGGCATGAGATTCACTTTTTTATACCCCAGGTTCCTCACTTATGATGTAAAACAATAATAATAGAGTAATAACACTCCCTTGCACACAGAGCTGTTGTGAAGCCTGAGTGGGGAGGTAAGGTGGTCCCAAGGACACAGTGAAAGAGCCACGACTTAGACAAAGCACTCTTAGGTTTAGATGGCTTTTATCACTGTACCCTGCCAACTCCAAAGCTCATGTGTTACACACCAGAAACACTCAGTAAGTGTTCGCTGAAGCAAAGGCCCATAGACTAGTCCACACAGAGCCAGAGTAAACTACAGAAGAGAGAGATGAGGGCAAGTGCTTGTTGTTTTCTTAATAAGGAAGTTCTAAAATATTTATAATTATAGACAGAATAAAATGTTGACCTAGGAAAGGAAGTGGTAAAACTAAATGTTTGTCTAATATATGTGAAAGTCTACTAAAACAAAAGAAAGACAAGTATAAATGCATTAAACAAGATGTTAGAGTGCTCATTTGAATCCAGAAGCTTTAGATATTCAGCAGACTTTTAAACTTTGATTTTAGCTTTTTCATTGTTGAAATGAGGAAGTACGGTTTCTCTATCTCTGGTGGCACATGATCAGAGAAAGTCACTGCACTGACGAAGGCACAGTGGTATCTGAGGACGGTTCACAAATAGTGAGGAAAGAAGAGACGCGAAAAGCAAAGGAGAGAGGGAAAGATATACCCAACTGAACGCAGAGTCCCAGGAATAGCAAAGAGAGATGAGAAGACCTTTTAAAATGAACAACGCAAAGAAACAGAGGAAAACAACAGACTGGGAAAGACTAGAGATCTCTTCAAAAAACAGGAGATATCAAGGGAACACTTCACACAAGGATGGGCACGATAGCGGACAGAAATGGTAAGGACCTAAGAGAAGCATAAGATATTAAGAAGAGGTGGCAAGAACACGCAGAAGAACTATATATAAAAGGTCTTAATGACTCAGATTAACCACAATGGTGTGATCAGTCACCTAGAGCCAGACATCTGGAGTGAGAAGTCAACTGGGCCTTAGGAAGCATTATGAGGAACAAAGCTAGTGCAGGTGATGGAATTCTAGCTGAGCTATTTCAAATCCTAAAATATAATGCTGTGAATGTGCTGCATTCAATATGCCAGCAAATTTGGAAAACTCAGCAGTGGCCACAGGACTGGAAAAGGTCAGTTTTCAAACCAATTCCAAAAAAGGGCAATGCCAGAGAATGTTCACCAAAGAATTGTACTACCATACAATTCTGTTCATTTAACATGCTAGTAAGGTTATGCTCAAAATCCTTCAAGCTCAGCTTTAACAGTGAACCGAGAACATCTGGAAGTACAAACTGGGTTTAGAAAAGGCAGAAGAACCAGAGATCAAATTGCCAAAATTCACTGAATCACAGAGAAAGCAAGGAGATTCCAGAAAAATATCTACTTCTCCTTCATTGATTTCATGAAAGCCTTTGACTGTATGGTTCAACAAACTGTGGGAAATTATTCAAGAGATGGGAATACCATACCACCTTACCTGTCTCCTGAAAAACCTGTGTGCAGGACAAGAAGCAACAGTTAGAACCGGACATGGAACAAAGGACTGGTTCAAAATTGGGAAAGCAGAAAGACAAGGCTGTATATTGTTACTCGGCTTATTTAACTTATACTCAGAGTACATCTAAATGTACTGGCATGTGTAAATCTGGCATGTGAAATGCCAGAATGAATGAATTGCAAACTGGAATCAAGATTGCTGAGAAAAATGTCAATAACCTCAGATATGCAGATGATGCCACTCTAATGGCAGAAAGTAAAGAGGAACTACAGAGCCTATAGATGAGGGTGAAAGAGAAGAGGGAAAAGCTGGCTTACAACTCAACATTCAGGAAACTAAAATCATGGCGTCTGGTTCCATCACGTCATGGCAATTAGAATTTCTGGGGGCCTCCAAAATCACTGCTGACAGTAACTGCAGCCATGAAATTAGAAGACGCTTGCTCCTTGGAAGGAAAGCTATGATAAACCTAGACAGCATAATAAAAAGCAAAGACATCATTTTGCTGACAAAGGTTCATAGGGTCAAAGCTATGGTTTTCCAGTAGTCATGTATGGATGTGACAGTTGGACCATAAAGAAGGTTGAGCACCAAAGAACTGATGCTTCCCAATTGTGATGCTGGAGAAGAGTTCCTTGGACAGCAAGGAGATTAAACCAGTCAATCCTAAAGGAGATAAACCCTAAATATTCATTGGAAGGACTGATGTTAAAGCTGAAGCACCAATACTCTGGTCACTTGATGTGAAGTGAAAGTCACTCAGTCATGTCCGACTCTTTGCAACCTCATGGACTATAGAGTCGAGGAATTCTCTAGGCCAGAATACTGGAGTGGGTAGACTTTCCCTTCTCCAGGGGATCTTCCCAATCCAGGGATTGAACCCAGATCTCCCACACTGCAGGCAGATTCTTATCCAGCTGAGCCACACCTGATGGCAGGAGCCAATTCATTGGAAAAAACCCTGATGCTAGGAGAGATTAAGGGCAGGAGGAAAAGGGGGTGACAGAGACAGAGGGTGAATTTGAGCAAACTCTGGAAGATAGTGAAGGACAGGGAAGCCTGGTATGCTGCAGTCCATGGGGTTGCAACGAGTCAAACGTGACTTAGTGACTGAGCAACAACAAAGATTGTATTTTTGAAAGCAGTAAATCAAAATAAATTGATGATTTTCACTGTCAGAACTGAAGAGTTGAGGGTAAACTAATGCTAAGCAGTCTAGGGTGCCTTTAAATCATTTGTTTCATCTTTAGCTATCAAGTAAAGATGAGAGAGTTTCTCATAAGTACATTAATCAGAAATAATATACAATCTCATAAAAGGTTTACCAACTGAAAGCATTTGTTTAATAATAATCAGAAACGACATCCCTAATATATGATTGATTTACATTAAATGAGAAATTAGAGAAATAAACAAGGACATTTTGACATATATTCATCCCCGTCCCAATGATATGATGCTCTGATTTCTCAAACTTGATATCTGATTGCTAGAAAATAAAATTAGAAGAGAATCGAGCAATTTATTTTAAAAATTATTTAAAATACAGAAATATAGCATTCTCTCGTCTTAGTACCAAAAACAAGTCTCCACGTCTGAAAAGTTGACTGGCTTCTATACAATGTGAATTGCTTAACTTGTTCAGTTTCAAATTTGTGGGTTATATAAAATGCATTTCTCAGCCTCTGCCTGTCATCTTTTTATATCCTTCATTTCAGTTCTGTATTTTTTGGAACATATTTGTAATTTGGGCTTTCATGTATATTATTGAAAATCTTTATAAATAATCTCTGGAACAATGCAAAAGTGAACAAAACAGTAAGCTAATTTAACATAAAGTACAATAACAAATGACAATGTTAAAAACTTATGTGTGCTCTAAACATATGTTAACTGGTAAGATTTATAAAGTCGGCCAAAATTTTATGAGCAGACAATCACCAGGAAGTAGCCCACTCAACAAATGAATTCTATTTATAACATCAATTACGTTTCCCATAGTAAGTAACTGGACAGATATTATAGTCAATACATTTATCTCTGGGTTGATTTTACCCAACTCTGAGATTATATTTCTGGACTCACAAATCTGAACATCTGACAGGGCAGTCGCTACTTTGCCCTCCCTGAGCCAGAATATCTCTAAGTATTCCCAGCTACACTTACACTGTAATATTAATTTAAAAAACATTTCAAAGGAATAAAGAGAAGCCATAACCAGGGATTGAAGTATTGTAAAGTAACGGGAGGACTTTGAATAACAGAACATTGCAGTTTCTATCTATACATTCTTTTACATTTTCTCAAGAATGCTACAGGGAGGGGATTAATGACTAGAGACGTCCAGTGAAGTCCAGAGACAAGTAGCAGCCCAAGATGCCCAAATGCCATGTTTCTGGCTCCAAGGTCATGCTGTTTCCATAATAACCAGGTTTTTATGTTATATTGACCAAAGAATGATGAAACTGAATTTGTCTTCAGGTCATATTGGAAGCATAATTTATTCTTTTACTTTACAAGATCTTGCATGTATAGGATTAAGTTTTCTGCCCAATGGTGTGTTCACTGTGAATCTACTATCAATTCCTCCATCTAAAATGTGGGCTTACCCACAAAATAAATTTACTGTTGAGGAATTCTCTCTCAAGACTTTGCCTGTAACGACGAGGTTGATGGCTTTTCGAAACCAAGGATAAAAGAAAGCATAGATCAAGGGGTTCATAGCTGAGTTATAATAAGCAATCCAAACCAGTATTTCATAAACATACGTGGGAGTGATGAAACCTAGGAAGGCGTCAATGATGGAGTCCAGGAAGTAAGGCAGCCAGGAGATCAGAAACGCTAGCACTGCGACGCCCAGCGTTCTTGCAGCCTTCCTCTCCCTCCTGGCCACTCTGTCTTGGTAGCTGTCTGAGCATTGCCCAGTCTTATTGCTCAGACTCTCAATTTGTCTAGCCTGCTGTTTAGCAATGAGGAAAATCTTGGAGTACAGAACTATCATCACAAGGGAGGGGATGAAAAATAATAGAAAATCCACCAATACCCAACTCTGATTCACTGCAATTTGACAGCCTCCCACACAAGTGAGAGCACTTACTAGATCCTCCAGGCCAGCTGCATTTGCTCCTGTGCCAAAAAGAGAAAAAGAATAAATAATGGGAAAGAGCCAGGAGAAGGCAATACACATGCCAGAAACAGACACAGTGAACCTGGCTGGATAGACCAGGGGGTCAGTGACCGCAATGTACCTGTCCAGAGAGATAAAGCACAAGTGGTAGATGGAAGCGTAACAGAATGACCCATCAAAACAAGAGTGGAGTTGACAGTAACTCTCCCCAAAGTACCAGCAGCTCTCCACCGACCTCACTGTGCTGAAGGGCATCACAGTCACTCCCACCAAGAAGTCCACACAGGCCAGAGAGGCGATCAAGAAGTTGGTAGGAGAATGCAGCTGCTTGAAGTGGAGAACTGCAATCATCACCAGGAGATTTCCAAATACAGCCAGCACAGCTCCAAAGATGAACACGGTGTAGAGGATGAGGCGGGGACCCGGTGAGTAGGGGGTTTTCACACAGGATCCGTTCAGGTGCTCGTAGCAGAGCGGCACAGCCGCAGCAGAAGGAGACGCACTGCTCATGATTTTCTGATTTGATCCCTGGAAACCTGTCACCCTCTGTGGCCCAGGATGTCATTCCAGTTTTCAAAATGTCCTTAAAGAAAAGATAAATACAATGTCAGCAGTTGCCAGTGTATTCTGTCTTTAATTCCTTGTAAGTGCAAATCTTTATTTGCATGTTTAGAATGTGATTCATATCCTCATCTTGTAAAATAATCACTTTCAAATGAATAAGCAGTTAATTTTCAACATTACATAAAATGCTGTTAATTTAACTTAAAAAATCTTACCTAGTTTTTCATATCAAAGGAGAGGTTGTTTTCAAGAAGGTATTACATGATACGTGTTCGAATGCCACATTTTATTAGCATTATTTCCCTAATTTATCAGAACAATGATAATGCCCCAAACACTCTCTCCCCTCAGGAATATAACTGAATAATTTCAATTCCCAAAGCCCTTAAGACTGAATCCCCATAAGTTTAAGGTGCTTAGAAAGAAAAAATTAAATAACAATTATGTTTATGCTAAAATAAGTCTATGCCCTACTAATTTCCTACTAATGACATTTTAGCTTTGCATGGAACAGAATAGTGCCTATCCCTTAAAACCTTTGAGTGGAATTTGAAAGTCATATTATTTGCTATTATTAAATATTGCCCTTTCACTTTTGTTAGAACCATTTATGTATGATTTCTGTGTTGAATGTCACTAGAACTCTTTCAGATAAACTCTTTATCCCTACCAGCGTTGATTTGTGTTAAAGAAATTAAACGTGTGGGTCCAGCTGCTCAGTCCCTCCGTCGTGTCTGACTCTTCGTGACCACACGGGTTATAGCCCACCAGGCTCCTCTGTCCATGGAATTTTCCAGGCAAGAGTACTGGAGAGGATTGCCATTTCCTTCCCCAGGGGATCTTCCCAACACAGGGATCTAATATGTGTGTTTTATGTCTCCTGTATTGGCAGTCGGATTCTTTACCACAGCACACACTGGAAAGCTCAAAGAAGTTAAATAATCATATGTTAAATATTTGAATGATTCAGGTTTACCTTTAAAAATTCTGACTTGGGAAAGTGGGGCAGTTTGCCTCAGGGAACGAAGGAAGTGAAAGTACAAACAAAGCACTGTTTCTGCTCCTGTTGTTGTTGGAGTTGCAGTGAGAGCAGTATGAAAGATATTTAAAAAATTAAAATGTTGAAAGGACTTTTGGAATGTGGATATTCCTATGTTACACTCTGGATTTTACCACTGACAAATTTCCTTTTCCTCTCAGCAGTCTAGAACAGATCTCACCTTAGTTTTTTAAAAAGTGTTTTCTGGGGCTTCCCTGATCGCTCAGTGGTAAGAATCTCCGGAACAGTGCAGGAGACACAGGTTCGATCCCTGATCAGGAAAGATCCCAGAGGCCAAGGAGCAACTGAGTCCATGCACCGCAACGCTGAGCCTGAGCTCCAGAGCCCGGGAGCCGCAAACCGAGGCCACATGCTGCAGCTTCTGAAGCCCCTGCACCACGTGCTCGGCAAGGAGAAGCCACGGGGGGTAAGACTGCGCACTGCAGCTGGGGGAACAGCCTGCTCGCTGCAACCAGAGAAAAGCCTGCACCATAGCGAAGACCCAGCACAGCCCTAAACTGAACAAATACAATGACTTTTTCTGAGGAATGGCTTCTATGTTTAAAAATCAGCTTTTTCATACTGAGGCATAAAATAAATTTGAAAAGTTTACATTTTTAGCACGCATGGACTGATGACATGAGAAATGTATCCACCCTTATATTCACCACCACAACCAAGGTAGAAAGCAACACCCTAACAATTCTCTTCAGGCCCTTTTATAGTTAATCTCACCCCACATTTCCTTTCTCCTGTCCTGGGGAAAACGTGGATCTCCATTCTATGGCTAGAGATTAATTTTCAAGGCCTAAAAAAATCTTGTATGAAAAGAGTCACAAAGTTTGTCCTCTTTGGTGCCTGACTTATTTCACTCAGGTTGATGTCTGTGAGTCTCATCCATGTCTGAGTACATTTTCAGCTCATTCCTTGTTATTGCTAAATGTAATTCCATTGTCTGAATATACCACAATTATTTTATCCGTATTTTGCTGTTGTTCAGTTGCTCAGTCGTGTCTGACCAGTTAATAAATATTCAGACTGTTCAGCTTGGGGTTGTCATATTGCAAAGTGTAGGTTTAAATCTGCAAGAAAGTATATACTATCTTCTAAAGTAATTGGATCATTGTATACTCCCACCATCAAGCTACGAGTGTTCTGGTTTGCTCCAAATCTTTCTTTCCTCCTGGTGGATTGTCTATCGACTTAAAAGACTTTTGAATAAATCAAAGCTTATCCATTATACTTTATCTTACTTCTCCAACTCCATGTGAGAGGCCAACATGCGGACAAGTAATGACAACTCAATGTGGTGACGGTCGGACACAAGACAGTGCAGTGGGGGTCACCACAATGAAGCGGGGACTGTATCCACAGGCAATTTTACCAAGCAGGTGACTATAAAGATAGGTCGAGAGGATCGAGGAGATATGTAAGGTAAAAACAGACAGGGCTTTCCCAGGCAGAGAGAGGTGTGTGTTGAGGCTGGGAGATGGCGTCTGGACGCATCCGCAAGGCTGAGAGCATCCGCAAGGCTAAGAGCGGCGGTAGCGCGCAGGCGCAGTGTGGCGGCGGCGTGCGCTCCAGGAGCCCTGCGCACAACCTGACCTCACCCCCTAGTTTCCACGAGCTGTTTGGAATTCTGCAGAGGTCAGAGGGCAGGAGGGGCGAGGACATGTCACCCGTGGTGACAGATACAAATCTTCACTCCACCTGCTCAGGGATGCTAGATAGGATTTATTTTTCTGCAATACTCTTAAATCTACCTAGAGCCTCACATTGCACCAGGTACAAGAAAAATACCTCAGTAAATATGGGGGTTGTGACCTTTATCCCCACAGTGTCATCCATCTTCGGAGAGCTTGGTCTCACACTAGTATCTGTGGGTGTTCTTTGAGGTCTGTCTTCTGAGGAATGCATTTTTCTACCTCTACGGGGCAGACTTATAATCTTCACTGGTGGCTCTGTCCATGGAATTTTCCAGGCAAGAATACTGGAGTGGGTTGCCATTTCCTTCTTCAGGGGATCTTCCTGATCCAGGGATCGAACCCAGGTCTCCCACATTGCAGGCGGACGCTTTACAGAAGAATTCGCTTACCAATGCAAGGGATGTGGGGTGATCCCTGGGTCAGGAGGATTCCCTGGAGAAGGAAATGGTAACCCACGCCAGTATTTTTGCCTGGGACATCCCAGCTACTGTAGCCCGCCAGGCTCCTCTGTCCACCGGTCACAAAAGAAAAGACAAGACTCACAAGAGGCTAAACAACAAGGGGCAGGCTGGGCAACGTTCCCCCTTCCAGAGGGGAAATGCTCCTTCCACCCTCGCTGGGAGGTGAAGTCTCTCTGAAAATATGTGCATCTACTCAACACATTTACTGTGCCTGATTATCGCTTTTCAAGAAATGACCTGAAGAGCAGAAATAAAGCACAAGTGGAACGTTGAACCATGACTCTTGGTAGCTTCCATCGCTGTTAAAGAAAGCACGTAATTAATATAGACAAGAAGAGTTGGAACATCTTAATGATCTGCTGAAAGAAAACCGTAAAAATACTTAAAAATATTAAGATATAATTTCTTAGATACTTTATATAAGGTGCAGTTTCTAAAATATACTAATGTACCTATGTCATAGTTTCATTAGATAAGACAAAAATATACCAAAGATATATTCTCAAAAGAGATCCCCCCCCAAATAAAACAAGCAAGCACACAGATAAAGCTAATGATGCTTAGATAAAAATAATGGTGGTATTATTAATATCAATTTTAACCTATGTATTTTAATCACAAACATTAGAATGATAAAGCTAAATTACAAAGTAAATCCCCCTTCCCAAACACAGACACTGTGTGTTATACATAAAGTTACATTTTGTAAAAGTGTAATATGGGGACCTAGTCCATATATTGTTTTATAATCTAGGTCAGATTTTTTTGCTTCTGTTTTCTTTCGATTTTAGTGAAAAAAAAATATATTGTGGTTGTTTTACCACATGTTACAATGTTCCATGTCTTACCACATGTTACAAATGTTACAGGGCATTTGTTTTTTTTTTTTTCTTTTGCATTTGTTCTTTTTAATGGTTTTGTAATGTTCCATTTCAAAAGTAGAATATAATTGATTTAATTTGCACCATGTCAATCCTAGTTTATTTCAATCTATAATTGAGAGATATACAATGAATGTCCTTGTCATGTTTCCTTCCTTGCCTGACTCTATCTTCTTAGGCTTGCTTGGCAGAAATGGAAGAACAGAGTCAAGTGACATGTGATTTGAAATTTTACATAAATGTCTTAATTTTCCTCCAAGAGAAGAGATACTAAATTGTGTTTTTCCTATGTATATATGAGCATGCCCAACTCTCAGCAGTATGCTCAACTTCTCAGAATCTAATTAATCTGATATTAATGATCCTTTCAATGCTGTCCTTCCAATTTGAGATATGAAACTCTATTACATTTTAACTAACTTTTAAAATTATTTGTACATTGGACATTTTAATGTATTTATTAGCCACACCTCTGTAAAATTTCCTGTTTATTTGTTTAGTGGGACATTTGCCTCCATCTTTCTATTGTGTAAATTGCTTTTACATTTTTTAAATCTACTAATTCTTCATCATGCATGCTACCAATAGTTTTTCCAAGTTTGTCTGTTTTTCCTTAACATGGTGTTCTTTTTCTTTGACGTTTAAAAATTAAGTGCCTGAATCCATATGGATTTTCTGTCATGATTCTACCAATAAATTAAATATATACATATATGTTTTCTTCTGGTTTTTTAACATCTGGAAGAAATCAGTTCTGATTTTGTGAGATACATGAAGCAAGATCCTTAAGAATTTTTCAAAAAGTTTTATACAACAACATTTCTAAGTTATACATTTTTCCAATAACATAGATAATAGTGGTATTTTTTATCATGAACAGTGTATAAGCTCCAAATAGTACCTATAGAAGGAAAAACAACCAACAATTGCTCTCCATCATGAGCTGGAAGGTAAAACAACAAACTTCATGAAATGAGAAAAGGTTACATAAAGGGATGCAACTATGATAGAAACTGGGCTTCCATTTGGCTAGTGGTTATTCCTACATTTACAAAATATCTCCTAAAAATATAAAACATGAATCTCATCCTGAGTCTGAAATGACCGATGGATAGGTCTCAGAGACCTCTAGGAGCTCTAGAAGACTGGACCCCAGGAATCAATTTGCTCAAAATAATTGCAAACTGAGTCCCCACAGAACAACCTGACATTAACAGGGAACAGAGAAGGAAGAAGCATGAAAATGAAAAAAAAGTTAAGTGGTAAGAAAGGTAAAACAGGAACAGGCTTGAAAGAAGAAAATAACAACTGACAGAGCAGGATGGTGTAAAGATTTGAGGAAACTAGAAATTATGACCACTGTGTCGACCACTACTAAATAACATGGTTCTATCAAATGCTCAAAGGATGTTCACTTTTCAAAATATGTAAACGTATCAAAGTGAAGCTGCTAAGGTTGAGGTACCATGTCTCCTCCTCAACTGAATGATCATTTTCAAGTCTGTTATTTCATGCAATAATCACTA
Organism: Odocoileus virginianus; assembly: GCF_023699985.2. Classification (NCBI taxonomy): domain Eukaryota; kingdom Metazoa; phylum Chordata; class Mammalia; order Artiodactyla; family Cervidae; genus Odocoileus; species Odocoileus virginianus. The sequence continues at coordinate 31,195,865 of NC_069707.1, read as the reverse complement.
CAGAAATTTCCAATATATCACCAGATCAACTTGAAATTTTTCAAATCATTGATATGAAATTTAGGCTTTAGAAGTTAGTTTTATAATTCATAAACTGTCTTTCAATATTGCCAGTTTAATAAGTTTTATTGCTCTCCCAAACCAATGGTAAATGAAGCATAAATCAAATGATTTAGGGCAATTTGCAATAACTGAACCAACAAAGTATCTCATAAGCATATGAAGTGTGATAAAACTTAAAGAAGAATCAGTGAATGAATCAGACACATCAAGTAATTATGAGACCAAAAGTGCTGCCTTGTGAAGCCCAGGGTTTTAACTGCTTTTCTCTGTCTCTTAGCCACTCTGATCTTGCAAGTCCCTGGTAACAAATTTATTTTCTAGTAATATTTTCCATCTTTAAAAAGACTAAAACAGAGTAAAGTCTATTTTCTAACCATAAGAATAATATTTCTGTACAGTAGCATCTTAACAAAGCCAGGTGTGAAAAATAATAGAAATTCTATCAATATCCAAAACAGATTTAAACAGGTTGAAAATCTCTTACTAAGCAGAGAGCGATTACTAATCCCTCCATCCCATCATCTCTGACATCTGTGTACATCTTGGCACCACTGTATGCCAGGGGCAGGATATAGAAGATGCTGAGGCCAATTCCTGACACAGACACCCTGCAGACTTAGACATAGTACTTTTAACTGCATCCAAAAAAATTCCCTGGGAAAATAACCAAAGCAAGAAAAGTAGCAAACTGGAGAAAGTTAATCACGGAGAAATTTTGATAAATTGGGAATGAGTAGATCAGTTTGTAAGGAAAAAAAGAAAGGAAACAAAAGGGAACAGACATGTTTACAGGTAACAAAGGGAAGAGTCAATGGAATAAGAGAGAAAAGGTGGGGAATGACTGCAGGGAATGGGAAATGGTGCATTCTACAGCAGCTAACAATAATGGGTTTAACATTTATTACTCAAATAAATATTTTTGGAGAAGCAAAAGGGAAATGTACATCCTAACCGACTGACACATTGATTTATCCAATTAAACTGGAAAAGCAATTTTTTTCCTCTGTAGTAACAATTTTACTTGATTTTTAAAAATTCATTCATTTGTAAAATATGATGATATCTTTAACTTCCTCAACCCAATGACTTACATTTGTTCAGAGAACAAATTCAGGCTTGCAGAACCGTTCTTGAAAACCCGACCACTCACAATAACTTTGATGGCTTTCCTAAACCAAGGGTAAAATAAAGCATAGATCAAAGGGTTCATGGCTGAGTTGTAATAAGTACACCAACAGCAAATCTCATAAATATAGGCCGGGGTTATGAAGCCCATAAAGGCGTCGATTAATGAGTCAATGCTGTATGGTAACCATGAAATCATGAATGCTATGACTGTGATACCCAGGGTTTTAGCTGCTTTTCTCTCTCTCTTGGCCACTCTGGATTTGTAACTGTCTGATGATGACTCTGTTTTGCTACCAGTATTTTCAATCTTTTTAGCCTGTTGTCTGGCCACAAGGAAAATATTACCATAGAGAATTAGCATCACAAAGATAGGTATAAAGAAGGATAGAAAATGTACCAACACCCAGTTTTGATTTATAACTATCTGACAGCCTCCTACACAGTTGAGGGCCCTAGACAATTCCTCAAGCCCATTCTCATGGGCACCTGTGTAGAACACGGCACCACTGTAAGTGATGGGCAGGATCCAGGAGATGCTGATGCAGACCCCTGACACAGACACCGTGAACTTGGTGGGATAGACCAGGGGGTCAGTCACAGCAATGTACCTGTCGATGGAGATGAAGGACAGGTGGAAGAGAGAAGAGTAACAAAATGCCACATCACAGCATGTGTGCAAAGCTCAGAAACTTTGCCCAAAGTACCAGCAGCTCTCCACGGACCTGACCATGCTGAAGGGCATCACAGTCACTCCCACTAGAAAGTCTGCACAGGCCAGAGAGGCGATGAGAAAATTGGTTGGTGAGTGCAGCTGCTTGAAATGCAGGATGGCAGTCATCACCAGGAGGTTTCCAAACACGGCCAGCACAGCCCCAAAGCCATATACCATGTAGAGAATCAGGCGGGACGCGGGTGAGTAGGGGGTTTTCACACAGGATCCATTCAGGTGCTCGTAGCAGAGCGGCACAGCTGTGGTGGGGGACGAGTTGCTCATGATCTGCCCTTTACACTCAAAGAATTCTGTCCTTCTTGATTTCCACGGAGTTTCTATGCTTCTGGGGGAATACATACAGTAGGATGCCTGAGGAAATTATCAGACATTAGTACTATTGTTTTTTCAATTTTCCTTTTTTATTATAAATCTTAAATAAGTTCAGTAACAGAATAAAATGCAAAAAATTTACACTGGGCAAAGTCACTGGGAGTGAATTTCAGCTAACTAAAGCTCAGATCCCTGAATTTGATAAAATTTCCTTTTGGTCCTAAATATCTTTAAAAAATTTTTACCTTCAGAGTTCCTCTTTGCAACAGGCACTGATATGGGAAGTAATTATAGCATCAACTCCTGTTAGGTTTATCTGCCTTACTGCCTAAAGCATACAGCCCTTCCAGATATATAAACGCCATCAATAGGAAAATCCCTAGATGGAATCCCTGTAGTGTAAGGTGTGAACTTGGAAGTTTATTTTCAGTAGTGAGTGTGCAGAAAGTTACTGTACAAACAAGCATTTTAATTAGGTCATTATGTTTCTTGAGCTCAAGATTTTTTTTCTTCTCACACTTGAACTTTTCCCCCATTTTTAGTCCTGCTGTGACCACCTTATTGGATTTTTGTTACAGAGATATAATAAGGTACAGACACTGCGAGTCGACACTTAGCTTCTCTCTCCCAATAAGAATCATTTTTTTACCTATGCATTGGCTGCTAACAAACAGGAAAGGTAGCATACAGTGTGAGCAACTTGAGATGGATGGATTACATTTCAGGAAAACATTAAAAAAAACCACCATGGTATTTAGACATGTCCACATTTCTGAACTACTATGACTGTCCGTGCTCTTAGAGAAACGATGTGTTCTCTTCTCTAGACATCATTGGAAGTGGGTCTGTAGCGTCTCCTCATCCATGTGAGCAGTCCGCACATTAAACCCTCCAAATGATTCACATTCGTTTCTGAATCCACGTGGTAGAACTTTCTGTCCTTTGTGCTAAAAAATGTCAACGAAGGAACAATGAACAGAAAACTGAAACACAGCAATACATTTCTTGGTAATTTCCCACCCTTGGAATGTCGGGACAGGGCAGAGCAAAAGATAGTATTACGCAGCCTTCTTCAAGGATTCCAGACTCTGGCCACTGTAGGGCCACTGACTTTGAAGATATATCTGGACTTGTTCTTTTGAATTGTGCTATAGGAATTATGATTAATTCATCCGGCCATTTGATTCCTAGTCACACACACAAAAAATACTCTTAATGATCTCTTAGATTCTTCCTAATGTATTCTGAGAGTTTGATTTTGTAAAATAATCAGTTACTTTAAGTCGACAAAGGTGTAGGCTAGGCTTTCTCAGCTTCAGCACTATTGACATTTGAGTTCTGATAAGTTTTGATGTGGCATCTGTCCTGTACATCAAAGGGCATCTAGCAGCATCCCTGCTACTAGATGCCAGTAAAATCCCCTTAATTATGAAAGCCAAAAATATCTCCAGACACTGAGAAGTGTCCTCTGAGGGGCAAATGTATCAGAGAAGGAATGAGTGAAATGAGCTCAGTTGAGTCTGACTCTTGGCAACCCCACGGACACCTCTGTCCATTCTAGGCTCCCCTGGCCATAGAATTCTCCAGGCCAGAACACTGGAGTGGGTAGCTGTTCCCTTCTCCAGGGGATCTTCCTTCCCAACCCTGGGATCGAACCCAGGTCTCCCGCATTGCAGACGGATTCTTTACTGTCTGAACCCAATATATTAGTGGATCTGCCTTACTTAGAACCATGATTCTAGGCAAAAAAAAGTATCACATGATCACAAGTGTTACAAGTATCACTTGTCATTTGGGGTACAGAAATAACTTTATCTCCCTCCATTATTTGAATTTATTAAGTAATTAATTCTTTAATCCAAGGCATAGTTATTGATTGCCAGGAGCTGGGTACAAAGGAATGAATGAAATAGACATGACCCCTTTCTTCATGAATCTTTCAGTCTTGAAAGGAGAACAAACCTTCAAGTAAGCAGATAAGTGGATGTATGAATAAAAATTGGGGGAAGTATTACAATGGCGAAAGGCTGTATTGTGTGAGAGAGTAGTAGCTGGCTAGACAGGCAGGTGCAGACACGAAGTTCCTGCCAACAGAATAAACCCAAAATGCTGCTGCAACTTTGTAGACTTTTAATGTAATATATGGGCTTCCTTGGTGGCTCAGTGGTAAAGAGTCGGCCTGCTAATGCAGGAGATGCGGGTTCTGTCCCCGGGATAGGAAGATTCCCCTGTGAAAGAAATGGCAACCCGCTCCAGTGTTCTTGCCTGAGAAATCCCTTAGACAGTGGAGCCTGGTGGGCTACAGTGCATGGGGTTGTAAAAGTGTCAGACACGACTGAACAACTAAAAACAACAATAGCAAATAGAATATATACTCAGAGAAAGGAAATAGGAAATGAATGGAACTATAGTTGGGGTTTTCAGACTTATTTTAGCATAGAGAAACTTAATGAGAAAGAAATATTACACCAGAAGTATAGAAAGAGGGAAAGAGGGAGAGATAGAAGTCTAGCTGTGGTCTAGAAGCCGGATGGGGTGGGAGACCTGAAGCTTTTTCTGTGTAAAACCTGGACTGACCCCTAGATCTCTGTAAAGTGAGGAGTTAGATTCCTCCTAAAGTAAACACACTTTTCTTTTATGAAATTATTGCAAAGTATATATGATTGTTCTTGCTGCTTTTTGTGGTGTCCTTGGTTGGCAAAGTTAACACTCAGAAATAATCTGTCGGTTCCTTGAATTTTTCACCATTCTTATTATTTCTGAACCCCACGTTTCTAAGAACCACCATCCTGATAAATTAGTCTTTTTAATAGTAAAAGTGGTATTTTATAAAGTTACAGACATAGAAAACAACTTATGGTTACTAGGGTATAAGTGGTGGAGGGATAAACTGGAAGACAGGTTGACATACACACAATTTCTGTATATAAAATGAACTTCCACAATATTGTAAAGTAATTAGCCTCCAATTAATAAAAATAATTGGGGAAAAAATAAAAAAATTAAAATGAATACATAAAAAAAAAGTAAAAAGCAAAAAAAAAAAAGGACTTCCCAGATGGCTCAGTGGTAAAGAATCTGCCTGCCAATGTGCCTGAACAACAAAATGGGCAGTGAGTATATTACGCTTAAATTTTCTTGTCCTGAGTTGAAACATAAATTGCATTCCAGCAGTAGCTTGCAAACCAAGATTATATAGGAAAATTACTATATTGAGACCAAAGGAATCAAAATAAATTCATTACATTTTGTTTTAGAACTGAAAAATTGTGTATAAACTGATACCATGCAGGCTTGGGTGCCTTTAATTATCTGTAAAATCAGATAGAAACAGTATGCTCAGTCACTAAGTCGGGTCCGACCCTTTGTGACCCCATGGACTGCAGCCCGCCAGGGTCCTCTGTCCATGGTATTTCCTAGGCAAGAATACTGGAGTGGGTTGCCATCTCCTTCTCCAGAAACAGTATAATTAGAAATAATACCACTGCAATGTTGTAAAGTAATTAGCCTCCAACTAATAAAAATAAATGGAAAAAAAAAGAGAAAAAAAATTCACTGTTTAATATTAAAAAAAAAAAGAAATAATACGCTATTTCTAGAAATGCTTACCAATTCAAAGTATTTGTGTAATGGTAGTCAGAAATAATGTGTTAATAGGTAATGTTGATTTACATCAAACTAGAAAATTTTAAAATATAGCAAGAATACTTTGATGTATATTCTCTCCTGCCCCAAAGATATCATAATTTGATTTTAAAATCTTAAAGTCTAATTGACACACAGAACCCTCCAGTCTTAGTATCAAGAATAATTCTCTGAAATAATTGGCTTGATTAATCCACTGTTAATTGCAGAACTAATTCATTTCCTTTTTTTTTTTTTTTGCCTTAGAACTGAGTTTGTGGGTCATAAGAAAATGCATTTCACAGCCTCTGTCTTGGCTTCATTCTATGCCCTTCACTTCAGTTTTCTTTCTTCTTTTGAGCACACTTTTAAGTTATGCTTTCAAGTGTATCCTCAAAATCCACTATAAATTACTTTTAGAACACTATACAACTAAATGAATATGGAATAAATTAATCTGAAAATAAAGTAACATAATGAATGACAGTCTTAAAACCCTGCTTTAAACATCTGCTAACTGGTTCTAAACTCTAATATAATTTTATGAGCAGACTTACTAATAAGGAAGAAGCTCACTGAATAAATAAGTGTTATGATGCAAATTATCTTTCCCATTGGACATAACTGAATTGATATTATAGTTAACAGAGTGATCACTTGATTGATATTACCTGACTCTGAAACCACAACGTGGGAATCACAGATCTCACCACCTAACAGAGCAGACCCACTGCTTTGACCTCCCTAAGCAAGGAGGCACCACGTCACTAAGTGGTTGTGTTTACATTTTAATAGAAAAATAATACAAAGGAAGAAGCAAAAGATTTAGGCAGAGATTGAACTAATATAAGGTAACTGAAAGAAGGATTTATATTAACAAATATATATTAGGTCCTTCCTTGTATTCTCCTAAATTTGGTCATGACTACTAGGAGGGAGAGGTTATTAACCAGAGAAATACCATGAATTCCAGAAAGAGCCAAGACCCAAGATCACCCAAGATCACCCAAGATCACCCAAGATCACCTAAGATCACCCAAGATCACCCAAGATCACCTAAGATCACCCAAGATCACCTAAGATCACCCTAGTGTTCCAACAGCAGAGTGGGTATTGCCATCCAGGCATTTCTGGCTCCAAAGCTGTGTTGTCCCCATTACAAATAGGTTTTGATGTTATATTTATCAAAGAATTACGAACTTGAATTTAAGCATTTGAGTCAGGGTTGAACTACAATTTAGTTATTTTATATTACAAAAATTTCACTTTCACTATTAACTTTTTTCTCCTCATTATCTGACCAATGTGAGTCTATTTTCAGTTCTCCCAAACTAAGAACAGAACCTACTCAGAAAACAAATTTATTGTTGAGGAATTCTCTCGTAAGACTTTGCCTGTGACGATGAGGTTGATGGCTTTTCGAAACCAGGGATAAAAGAAAGCATAAACCAAGGGGTTCATAGCTGAGTTATAATAAGCAATCCAAACCAGTATTTCATAAACATACGTGGGAGTGATGAAACCTAGGAAGGCGTCAATGATGGAGTCCAGGAAGTAAGGCAGCCAGGAGATCAGAAACGCTAGCACTGCGACGCCCAGCGTTCTTGCGGCCTTCCTCTCCCTCCTGGCCACTCTGTCTTGGTAGCTGTCTGAGCATCGCCCAGTCTTATTGCTCAGACTCTCAATTTGTCTAGCCTGGTGTTTAGCAATGAGGAAAATCTTGGAGTACAGAACTACCATCACAAGGGTGGGAATGAAAAATAATAGAAAATTCACCAATACCCAACTTTGATTCACTGCAATTTGACAGCCTCCCACACAAGTGAGAGCACTTACTAGATCCTCCAGCCCAGTTGCATTTGTTCCTGTGCCAAGAAGGGAAAAAGTGTAAATAATGGGAAAGAGCCAGGAGAAGGCAATACACATGCCAGAAACAGATACAGTGAACTTTGTTGGATAGACCAGGGGGTCAGAGACAGCAATGTACCTGTCCAGAGAGATAAAACACAAGTGGTAGATGGAAGCATAACAGAATGACCCATTGAAACAAGAGTGGAGTTGACAGTAACTCTCCCCAAAGTACCAGCAGCTCTCCACCGACCTCACTGTGCTGAAGGGCATCACAGTCACTCCCACCAAGAAGTCCGCACAGGCCAGAGAGGCGATCAAGAAGTTGGTAGGAGAATGCAGCTGCTTGAAGTGGAGAATTGCAATCATCACCAGGAGATTTCCAAATACAGCCAGCACAGCTCCAAAGATGAACACGGTGTAGAGGATGAGGCGGGGACCCGGTGAGTAGGGGGTTTTCACACAGGATCTGTTCAGGTGCTCGTAGCAGAGCGGCACAGCCGCAGCAGAAGGAGACGCACTGCTCATGATTCTCTGATATGGTCCCTGGAAACCTGTCACCCTCTGTGGCCCAGGATGTCATTCCAGTTTTCAAAGTCCTTTTAAAAAAAAGAGAAATACAATATGTTAGTAATTGCCAGCACATTCTGTCTCTGTATCTTTGCAAGTGCCCGCCTTTATTTTCTTGTTTAATAAATATATTTATTTACTTGCTGTGAAGCGTCTTGGTTGCATCATGTGGGACCTTTTGTCGCAGTGCATGGACTCTCTGGCTGTGGCCTGAGGACTCAGCACTTGCAGTGCATGGGTTTAGTTGCCTTGCAGCATGTGGGATCTTAGTTCTCCCACGAGGGATCCAACCCCTATCTCCTGCAATGCGAGGCAGATTCATAACCACTAGAACACTAGCGAAGTCCCCAAAATCCTTATTTTCATGTTTAGAAAGTGATTCATATCATCTTGTAAAATAATTTACTTCCAAATGCATAAACAGCTAACTTTCATCATTAAATTATTTAAGTTAAAAAAATGTATTCCTTTGCATTACCTGGTACTTTATGTCTGAGAAGCGCTGGTCTTCAAGAAGCTGTTACATGATGCTTGTTCAAATGCTACTTTTTACAGGACTCTTTTCCTAATTTATCAGAGCAAGGATAATGCCCCAAACACTCTATCCCCTTAGGAAAGGAGCCAAATGATTCCAATACCCAAAGCACTTAAGAAGGTATCCCCACAGTGAAAGGTGTAGAAAGAAAGGAAATTTTAAATCATGATTGTGTTTATGCTAAAAATAATTTTATGCCCTACTAATTTCCTGATGACATTTGACCTTTTTCATGAAATGGGAATGGGAATAGTCTCCTTAAAAACTCACTCAAGATTTGAAAGCCATATTGTTTATTCTTACTAATTATGGGTGACTCAATTTTCATTTTATAAGGACTACTTGTTGTTGATTCCTGTTTGTCACTAGAAGTCTTTCAAAAACGTTCTTAAGTCTTACAGTTCTAGTTTTTATAAAGAGATTAAATACAGAATTATATTAAAATCTAGACTGTTTCAGGTTTAGTTTTAATAACTCTGATTTGGAAAACTGAGTGTGGAGAATCCAAAATGTTTCCTCATAGAAATGCATGAAGGAAGAGTAAGTACACCTAAAAAGCAGTTCCTGCTAAGATTTCTATCTTGGAGAGGGAGGGATTTTGTTGTTTCTAAATGGGAACTGTTAGGAATATATTAAAGAAAGAATATGAAAAATGTATTTTTGGAATGTGAATATTCCTATATTATACTCTGAATTTTACCATTGACAAATTCTCCTCTTAGAGCTCTAGAACAGGACTCAGCTTAGACTTGAAAAAAATTTTTTTCTGATGAGTGACTTCTAGTCATTTTACAAAATCAGCTTTCTGAATCTGAGGTACATTTTATATTTGAAACTTTCACACTTTTAAAGTGAACAGGTTGTGGAATTATGGTAACTGTATCCACCCATGTAGCCACCCCTGCAATCAAGGTATAGAATAGACTGTTTCCAACGCCCCAGTTCATTGTCCGTGCAATATCCATCCATTTATTGGGTATATTAGGAATGCATTCCCAATTATTTGCTAAGGAGAGATCTATTGTAGGAACATACCACAACTGTTTCATTCATATATATTTTGATGTTCATTTGGACTCTTGCTCACTTTAAGGCTGTTATTAGGTGTTGCTGAGAACACTCATTTATAATTATTTGCATACACATGTGTTTCATTTCTTTCAGGTAAATTGCTGGCCCTAATGGGAAATATATGTTTAACTGTACAAGAAAATACAAACTATCTTCTAGAGTAATTGTAGCATTTTATACTCCCCCCAGCAATCGATGAGTGTTCTTCAAGTCTTCTTCAACATTTGCTATTGACATGTTTTTAAATTTAACCATTCTAGATGGTGTATAGTCACATCTCATGTTTTTAATTTAATGAATGATGGTATTGAGAACCTGTTCATGTTATTATTGGCTACTAATGTATCCACTTTTGGTGACGTGTCCATTAAAAATTTTGCCTTGTTTTACTTGAGTTCTAAGATTTCTTATTATTGAGTTTACTGGGTACAAGTTTGTCGGGGTCCAGCCTCAGCAGGATCCAGGGGAACCCTCAGGATGAACGGCATTGGCGAGAGAGAGACACAGTGAGACAAAGCTCTGGCGCTGAGTCTGAAGTTTATTTTTGCACTGCCCCTTTATGCCCTTAACAACATCTTTTTTGGGGGAAGTGCATATTGCTTACACACAGGTCATCTCAAAACATTGCAGCAACTTGACCTTCAACAGAAACAGGATGTCATCCACATATTTCTCATTTACAAGAGTCTTCTTTATCATTTGGCCTTCAACCCTGCTAACATTTTATGGCTTGCACCTGGTGTGACTTAAGAAATGTCTGTTTTTCTTGGAATTAATCTATTTTCTTTCTAATAGGCATCATCTCCATGGGAACTAGATAGGATTACATTTTTACAGAACAGAAATGCGAAGGACTGCAAAAACAGCAGATATAGCACAAAACATTCTCTTAGTCTAAAAGTTAACTACCTGCAAGAAGTCACCAGCTAACCTCTATCTAAAGTATTTTCTACTAGGCACATTTGTGACTATTATTTGTGGAGCTTTTCTCACGCCGCGGAGGGCCCTATGCTTAATAGTTTCTTTTGTTAGCGTACTGTGCTTAGGATGTTTAGAACAATCATGAGCATTTTTTGCAATGAGAGCACACATTTATCAAACAAGCCAGAATGCCAGCAAAAGGGTTTGAATTGAAGCATCTCCTTCATCCCTGGCCCCTTCATAGGGTACCAGCATATAGGAGATTTATTAATTAGGGTTTTAAGTTGGTCTTTAATCAGTGAAAGAAGAGCAGGAGAGCTTTCGGCAGGCAACACAAGAATCTGCAGCAGGGCGAACAAGAACAACAGCAGAAAAGGAGGGAGGATACAGGGTGGGATAGAGGCTGGGGCCAATCTGGAGGGTCCCTTGTATCCTGAAACGGCCTTGCATGTCAGGTATTTTCCTCATGACCTCGTCATGGGTGGGATCTCCCATAAGGGCTCCCGGCACAAGTTCTTTTGGCATTTATCTTTTGAATATTTGACTTTTCAGTTTCCTGAGAGTGTCTTTTAAAGATTAGAAGCTTTTATTTTTAATGAAGTCCCACTTACTATTTTTTTAATTCTAGTTTTTTTTTCCTTGTCTAAGAAAATTGTCTAACACAGTCACAACTATTTTCTTCTATGCTTCTTCTAGAATCTTTATAATTTTATTGCTAGTGTTTTATGACTTACATTATATTAATTTTAAATATGTTATGAGGAGGAGTCTGAGATTTATTGGGAGAATGAGTAGGAGTATAACGATATTCATTAATTCCAGCAGCATTTCTTGAAATGACTATCTTTCTCCAGTGAATGATGTTTGTTTGTGTCAAAAATCAATCAACCATATGTGTGTGGATTTATTTCTGGATTCTCTTCTATTCTGTTGATCTCTATTTCTATATTGAGGTCAATACACTTTTGTCTTGACTGAAACTTTACCTTGAATCTTAAAGCCAAGTTGTGTAAACCTGTTACTTTTTTGTCCTTTCCAAAATTGTTTTGGCCATCTTATGTCTTTAGTTTTTATAAAACTTTTAAAACCACCTTGTCAAAAAAGCAAACAAAAAAAAAAAAAAAAAAAACCCTAAAAAAACAAAACCAAAAAAACTCCAGCAGTGTTCAGTGTTATAAAATTGAGTCTTTAAACCAATTACGAAGAGGGGCACTGGAATATTTGACTGGGACAGTAAATTTTCTCATTTCCCCATTTAATTACATCATGTATGATTTTCTGACTCATTGGAAAAGACCCTGATGCTGGAAAAGATTGAGGGCAGGAGGAGAGGGGGTGACCGAGGATGAGATGGTTGGATGGCATCACTGACTCCATGGGTCATGGGTTTGAGCGAACTCCAGGAGATGGTGAAGGACAGGGAAGCCTGGTGTGCTGTGGTCCATGGGGTTGCAAAGAGTTGGACATGATTTAGTGACCGAACAACAGCAACCACAACAATGATTTATGAATTTAGATGCTTTGCAAATAGCTGCAAAGCATCTAAACTTTAAATTGCTATGGTTTCCTCACATTGAAGGATTGTACATCTTAATAATATTGAGCCTACCTAGCCAAATGCATGTTTTGTCTTTCCATGGTTAGGAAGCCAAAAGGGGAAAAAAACAAAACTAAAAGTATTATTTTAGCAAAATAAAAAAAAAAAAAGAAAGAAAGAACAGAGAAACAAAATATAAGGAGCACAGCTAGAAACAAGTATCAAGAGAACAGAATCAGGTCAAATACGGAAAAACATTTACCCAAATTAGCATCTGTAGACACCTGTAATCAAGTGCCTACAGAAGTAAGGGCTCTGGGTGGCCAAAGGTTCTTGCTGCTTTAAACATTTTGGTAAAAATGAGCAGTTTCTTGTGTTGATTAGTTTCTTTTAACTGCTCTGAAGAACTTGGTGGGGGCCGGGGTGGGGGGGGGGGGGGGATGAGCTTAAAGGCTTTAAAGTGCCGGCTCAACATTCCTATAAGAGACCTGAAAGCTTTGATGAAAGCTCTGAAAGAACTCTTCATATCCTAGAGTCACAGAACTGAGTTTCTGAAAACCAAACTCCAAGCTGAAATCTGCAGGGCCCCAAATTACAAGGCAAACAGAATTCTCAAATTTCTAGAGCCTCTTTCACTGAAAGTCTGGCATTGATTAGCAAGGAAAGGGATTCTCGAAATTAGGATGGTGACATGAAGGCAGGTCCTAATGAAACTGGTTACTTCCAGCCTCTAATTTCGCCAAGTCTTCTCTGGCAGAAGCAGCAGCCGTCCCCTCACTGCCTGACACATTCAGTCTTCCTTTGTCTGAAGGAGCAGTGGGGTCCTCCTCCGAGGTAGTTGCCGTAACAACGCACCTGGGCCCTCCTCAGGGCGACCCCTCACACCTGTCCTCATCTCCTCCCCATCATCAGGACCCAGTCCTAGCAGGACCCAACGGGAACAGTACGAAGTGAGACTCGTGAAGGCATGCAACTCCAAACAGGATTCTGCCCATCTATATTGACAGAAACCCAAGGAATATATATGAGAATGGATCTCAAGTGTGTGATATCAGTGTGGAAGTTGAGTAAAGCAGAATCAGGCTTAGTGTATTAATAAAGAGCCACCATGCAGCACATGATCTTTAGTGAAGGAAGAGTAGAAGAATCTTAAAGACATGCTCATGGTCAGTCATGTCCAACTCTTTGCAATCCCATGGACTATAGCCTGCCAGGCTCCTCTGTCCATGGGATTTTCCAGACAAGAATACTGGAGGGGATTGCCATTTCCTTCTCTGGGGGATCTTCCCAATCCAGGGGTGAAAATCATGTCTCTTGAGTCTTCTGCTTTGGCAGGTGGATTCTTTACCACTGAGCCACCTCGGAAGCTTTAAAGACATGCTGCAAAACAATATTAAACTACTTTAATACAGTAAGATATAATAATTCTTGAGATGTTTTAATCACTTTAAGAGGTAGTCCCTAAAATATTGGGCTTCCCAGGTGGCTCAGTGATAAAGAATCTGCCTGCCAAGGAGGGGGGTGTGAGTTTGATCCCTGGTTCAGCAAGATCCCCTAGAGAAGGAAATGGCAACTCACTCCAGTATTCTTGCCTGGAAAATTCCACTGATAGAGGAGTCAGTCAGGCTATAGTCTATGGGGTCGCAAAAGAGTTGGACACAACTTAGAGATTAAACAACAACAACCCTAAAATGTACCAACACTGTTACATTTTATTTTCATTACGTAAGAAAAATATATACTAGGAATATGCACACAAAATGTATTTCTATTAAATGAAAAGAAGCAAACATCTTTTGAGATCAACACATACACACTGCTCTATTTTAAATGGATAACCAATAAGAACATATATAGTGTATGGAACTATAGTTATACATACAAGAACATGTATAGTGCAGGGAACTCTGCTCAATGTTATATGGCAGCCTGGATGGGAGGGAACTTCAGGGGTGAATGAATACATGTATATGTGTGACTAAGTCACTTTGCCGTGAACCTGAAACTATCACAACATTGTTAACTGGCTGTACTGGAGTACAATATTAAAAAGAAGTTAAAAAGCAAACAGTGGACAAACTTTGGATAGTGTTTATAGAAAAAAATTGCCCTGTCATAACTGGAAGGTAAAATAACACACTTGATGGGATGAGAAAAATAGTCATAAAAAGATAATCTCTCTCGTGGAAATAGCACCACCTGTTCATGGCTATTCCCACATTTACAGAAATCCCCAAATGATATAAGTCCAACCCTGAGTCTGAAATGGCTTATGCATATGACTCAGGGACCAAGAGGTCCCTGACTTGACTCAAGGACCAAAAGACCTTTCCCCAAAAATACAAGCCTCTGAAAATGAGAACGAAGTTAACTGAGTTCAGAAAAAAAGACAGGGAACACAAGACTTTCATGGGACATGGAACTAAGAAACTTTTGAAAATGAAGGAAAGGTCAGCCTGAAAGAGAGGCCCAGAAAAGGAAAACCATTAACAATGAAGCAAGGAAGCGTGCAGATTTGAGGAAACGAGAAAACATCAACTTGTGTCAAATATTTTTATTGAATATATTTCTGTTAAATGATTAAAAATGTTCACTCATCAGAAAAGTAAGAGCATGAAGGTGATGCTGCTGAAATTGAGGTATCGTTTCTCCTCCCCAGCTGAATGGAACACTTTTACACAATGTATTGTATGCCACGGTTACTGAGAAATTCCAAATAAATCATTAAATTCCTCGGTTTGAAAATTAGCTCTCTTTAGAAAATAAGGTAATGGTTGATGAGCTGTCTGTTAACACTTGGCCTGTTATGATAACTTTTATTGCTTTCCTAAACCAAGAGTAAAATAAAGCATGAATCAAAGGATTTAGAGCAGAATTATAAAACCAAACCAGCAAAATATCTCATAAACATATGAAGGCATTATAAACCCCCCAAGAAAATCAATAAATGAATCAATCATATAAACCATGAGATCAAAAATGCTATCACCAAAAATGCTATACTTAGAGTTTTAGCAGCTTTTCTCTCTCTCTTAGTCACTCTGGTTTTGTACATGCCTGATAATCCTTCTACTTTGTTAGGAATATGTTCAATCTTTATAGCCTGTTGTCTAGCCACAAGAAATATATTACTTTGCAGAATTATCATAACAAAAGTAGGTACAAAAATAATAGAAAGTCTATCAAAATCCAAAATTGATTTATAACAAGCTGACAAGGTCCAGTGCAGCTGAGGGCACTTACTAATTCCTCCATCCCGTCCTCATGAACACCTGTGAGGAACACAGCCCCGCTTTACACAAGGGCAGGATCCAGGAGATGCTGATGCAGACCCCTGACGCAGACACCGTGAACTCGGTGGGATAGACCGGAGGGTCAGTAACAGCAATGGACCTGTCGATGGAGACGAAGGACAAGCGGAAGAGAGAAGAGTAACAAAGTGCCACAGCATAACACGTGTGAAAAGTGCAGAGAGTTCACCCAAAGTACCAGCAGCTCTCCACGGACTGACCATGCTGAAGGGCATCACAGTCACTCCCACTAGAAAGTCTGCACGGGCCAGAGAGGTGATGAGAAAACTGGTTGGTGAGTGCAGCTGCTTGAAATGAAGGATGGCAGTCATCACCAGGAGGTTTCCAAACACGGCCAGCACAGCCCAAAGCCAAACACCATGTACAGAATCACCCAGGATGTGGGTGAGTAGGGGGTTTTCACACAGGATCCATTCAGGTGCTCATAACAGAGCGGCACAGCTGCAGGGGTGGATGAACTGCTATTCATGATGCTGCTGTTAACAGCATGTAAACATCTGGAGATATTCTGCCCTTTCCAATTACATAAAATAGAGCAGTTTTCTATCTCTTTAACTAAATATCCATGTTACAGTTATCAGATATTATCATAATGCCCTGTCATATATCTATTTTAAGCTCAGAACATATAAAATAATAATATATGCAAGTTAAGTTCTCAATAAATACCACTATTAATAATTACTATTTTATTTTTATTCTTTAGAATATAGTTGAAAACAACTTTCCATATCCAATAAGAATTTAAGCGAATCTGTGGCAAATTTGCTTTCGCCACAATACATTTCTTGCATTGTAATTTATGAAAAAAAATTTTTACCTGGACTGGATATTGGATTTATTCCTTATTGTCAAAGTTAGTGAGACATATGTGACTTGTTATTTATTAGTTACCTTCACTACCCCCACCCCTACAAGAACGTCTGAGGAGTTAGTGACAAAAACCCCCAGGAAACAGCCAGAGCCCATATCAAAATATCTACGGTGGAGTCCCTGTATTGCAAGGTGTGAACAGAGAGAAGAAACTTATATTTAATAATCTCCAGTGAAAACGTATTGTTTGATGTAGAATGGCCTCACAGCAGGGGTGACAGAAAAATGAAAATGAGAAGGTATCTCACTTGTATACAAAGATGCAAATATCCTAAACAGAATGCTTGTAAACCAAACATATCAACATATAAAAAGATGATGAATTTGATTCAATCAATGCTAAGAATGGAAATTGTTTTAACATTAGGAAATCAATTAATATAATTCACCATATTATCAAACTAGGATTTTGTGATTATTTGATTAAATGCAACAATAGCAGGCATTTTTTCCCCCCACTCTTTTTCTCGCATAATTGCATCAGCATTCCAGGATGCTAAGCTTATGACCTGGTTTCCATGTGAGTACATTGGGATTGTCTTTGTATGTTCTATCTGGTAGAGACAGACATTTCTCATAATGGGAAAAAAGATGTCCACAGTACCCTCAGCCTGAATAACAATAATCCACTCAAGATCTGTGAGTCTGGTGACCCTCTGTATGTGCTTCAGACCATTCATGTGTGGCTCATGATGTAGCATGCTGCTTAGGCTTGTTTAGATTTCAGAGCTAATGTACCATAATCGGTTTTCCCTCTATCTGTGGGAAAAGGTTCCACTTTAAAGAAATTACAGACTTATCAGGGAGTCTAGTTCTGCTTTTGAAATCCCTTCCTTTTTAGTGTCTTCAGCCAGGACTCCAAGATTTTAGTTATGTCAGAGTACTTGGTCAGTTTTCTGTTTTCTTATCTTCCTTCTTCCATCTCTCCTTCTCTCCTAGTCTCTTGCTAATTACCCCATGTCTGTCTGGAGATGTGGAAATATTCTGAAGTTCTTCTTCAAATTCTCTCATCACAGTCACATACTTCCTGAACTGAATATAACTTCAGAAAGCCTACTGTACATCTTCACACCAGTTTTCTTAGAATTTGAGTCACAGCCCTTAGTTTATAACTTTTATTCAGTAGGCATACAGATGTGTGCATCCTAAAACATGATGGATATTCCAGACACACCCACAAGTATCTTCTGTGACTCACAGAGAATGGATTAAGGTGTGCAAGACATGTTACTTTAATGCAGCCATCGTTATAATGGTGGCAAGCAGCAAACAGTATATATAAGTGGTTTGGTTTACATGTATTAAGTCATAAAATGGTTATGTGCAAAAAAAAATGAAGTCAGAAGTTTTATTATCCTTATTTTATAATCCTAATGGATTGGGAATGGGTATGGATATATTCTAGGAAGGGAAGAGGAAAATGTGTTTTTAAAAATAATGACTGACGTACTTTGCAAATTATATTTATTGCTACATCTAAGATACAGTGTTCCAAGCTCCTTAAAGTTTCAAAACTATAGTACTAAGATAATTTGAATTTGTAATTCACTTGTAATTTATCTCATAATGCTTGAGCTAAATGTAAAAGAAAAAATAATTACTTCCAAAGACATACTAAGTGTTAAAAAATACATTGAATAAGGCAGTGTGTACACGAACACTGCTATAGTTTAAATGGATAACCAACAAAAATGTATCATATAGCACATGGAACTCTGCTCAGTGTTATTTGCCAGCCTGGATGGGAAGGGGATTTGGGGAGAATGGATACATGTGTGTGTATGGCTGAGTCCCTTCATTGCTCACCTGACACTATCACAACATTGTTAACATGATGTTGTTAATACATTATTGTTAATATTGTTAATACAATGATCAGCTACACCCAATACAAAATGCTTTTGTTGTCAAAAAAAATTAAAAACATTAAAAATATATTGGAAAATATTTTTACAACAAATGTATTTTTTAATTATGAAAGAGTGGGATCAATAAAAGTTATTTTTCCATCAAAAATTAAAAGAAATAAATCCATTTTAGCTAACTTCATTGCCAAAATATGGCTTTTACTTCTTTATTTATTGATTGCTATGTCTCCGTCTGTATCTGCATCTGTATATCATCTATATATCTGTACTCCAGACACTTAAAATTAATTTACAAATAGTTTTCCAAGTAAGTAATTATTAATCTGAAAAAGTCACTAAGAAATATGGAATTAGACTGACTAGAGACCTGTAGGGAAAGATTTAGGAAGAAAACAGAAACAATATGCACATAAAAGGAACATCCTTCCTAATAATAGCTCCTGTAAAGAATGATACAATTCTGAGCAAGCATGTGGCATAAATAACTTATTTTTCTGAAGAAAATCCACATACCAGTGTCTCTGGAAAAATAGGTCTAACTTGTATGATTTTTTAAAAGGAGAAAATATTAAAATGATGAGATGTGGAACATCATTAATTTACAAACATGCCACATATTTTCATTTTTCAATTATTAAAGAAAAAAGAAAACATTCCTCCAAGAATATAATACATTTACTCAATGAGCATTGAAACAAACCTGACTTATCATTGACCTGTTTAGCAACTGGGTTCCAGAGAGACAGCATTTTTAAAAGGACCATTTTTAAAAAGAGACAGTCTGAACACTTGATCTGATTATGAAAAGTGATGCAAAATTAGGATGCAAACAATATTTCCCAAAGTTCAATTATACAAAGCTCAATTATTTGAACTTAAGGACATCTTAGATAGTGAAGAGTATAAACCCCTGATTTTTTTTGATGGGGAAACTGATGAGGGGAGGGGTAAGATATTTTCCTGTGCTGCCAGCTTACAGGACCAGGTCAGGAACCCAGAAAACTGCCCTCTGGGTTTCTTTCCCTCACCTCTGCATCTTAATTGTCTCAGGGAAGTAATAAATGAGGAGATTAATATTTGTACAGAGTTTTGAATTATCCAATAAACATTTAGAGGATGGCACTCTCTCCTTTCCCTACATTCTGTAGAAACATGGAAGGAGAGGAATGCTGTATCTCTTCCCAGAATAAGAGGTTTGTCTTTTTCCCCACTGCTCAAACCCTAGAAGCCTGCCCACAAACTTCCAACACGACACAGCCCACCCTCACAGTTCCACTCTTGCTTTTTGCAAAACCCTATCCCTGGATGGTTAGATGGCATCACCGACTCAATGAACATGAGTTTGAGCCAACTCTGGGAGCTAGTGAAGGACAGGGAGGCCTGGGGTGCTGCAGTTCATGGGGTCACAGAGTCAGACATGACTTAGTGACCGAAAACAAGCTTGCATTCAGTCAGTCTTGGTATAAGTCAACTGCGGGAGTCCGTGGTGAGAAGATCTCCCGACTCAGGAGAAGTTTCAGCGCCTTCCTGAACCACCGGTAGGAAAAGACGTAGATGATGGGGTTGCAGGCCGAGTTGAAGTAAGCAAGCCAGATAAACGTGTCGAAGACCAGCGGTGGCGTGATGAAGTTAAGGAGGCTGTCGACCATCGTGTCGACGGTGAAGGGGAGCCAGCACAAGAGGTACACACCCACGGCGATGCCCAGGGTCTTGGCAGCTTTCCTTTCACGCTTGGCAGCTCCAGCCAGGCTTTTGCTTAAGTTGTTGATCTGCTGAGCCTGTCTGGTTGCAACCACAAAGATCTTCACGTATAAGCTGATCATGATGAAGCAGGGGAAAAAGAACACAGGGAAGTTTAGCCAGCCCCAAAACTTATTGAACAGCAGCTGGCAACTGCCCACACAAGGCAACTCTGCCAGCCACGGGCGGAGCCCTCTCTCTGCCACGTCTGTGTAGAGCAAGAAGGCAGTGTAAGCTGCTGGCACCCCCCAGCCTGCCAGGATGTACCTGAGGGCCACCCTGACCGTGAACTTAGACGGATACAGCAGGGGCTCACAGATAGCACAGTGGCGGTCGATGGAAATGAAACAGAGATGGAAGATGGAGGTGAGGCAGAAGAGGGTGTCCAGGTAGGTGTGCAGGCGGCAGAGAGGGTCTCCGAAGAACCAGCAGCTCTCCACGGAGCGGACAGCACTGAGGGGCAGCACCAGCAGGCCCAGGAACATGTCGGCCAGGGCCAGCGAGAGCAGCAAGAGGTTGGTGGGAGTGTGAAGCGCTCTGAAGTAGGTCACAGCGAACACCACAAACAGATTTCCTAGGACCGTGATCAGCACGCCTGCCGCACAGGACAGGTAGATGGCCAGCCGGATGCCCAGGGGATGGACTGTCCTGGGGCAAGACCCATTCACCTGGTAACAGAACGTCTCGGGGCGCTCTTCAGCATCTTGGTTGAGGACCACACTCATTTATGGTTTCTGTTCTTCTCTTTCTGGGAAGGGTTGCCTGTCCCCAACAACAACAACAACAACAAAATTTATCTGATAAAGGACTAGAAAGTGAGATCTATAGGAAGAACTAGAGAAAGATTTGAATCAACTGTGCCTTGAAAATCAACTACAACATGGGACTCAAGGTCCCAGAAGAGCTACTTCTGTTAGCCCTGGTTTGTTTGACTAAGCACTCTTAAAAGTACTGGAGACCACATCCTTAAGGAAAGAGAAGAAGGATGCAAGTACATATTTCCTCAAAGAAAAAGCTAGTTATATCACAGTAAGTAAGTAAGTAAGTAGGTAAAGTCGCTTGGTCATGTCCGACTCTTTGCAACCTCACACCTACCAGGCTCCTCTGTCCATGGGATTTTCCAGGCAAGAGTATTGGAGTGGGTTGCCATTTACATCACAGTCGGGAGTATAAAATTATTGAGAGGTGTCTCTTCCATTTTGAAAACGTACCTGCTGTCAAATTTAAAGTGAGATATAAGTGATGAGGGGGAATTGGATGAAAATAATCAAAAAGATACAAGCTTCCAGTTATAAGATGGATAAGTACCCGGGATATAAAATACATGATAAATGTAATTAACACTGCTGTATGTTATACATGGAAATTGTTAGGAGAGCAAATCCTAAGAGTTCTCCTCACAAGGAAAAATTTTAAAATTATACAGTACTTCAACCTATACAGCACTGTAAGTCAATTATATATCAATAAAACTGGAGAAAAATCAAAATTATTTTTGAGTCTGAACCAGGGAAGAATTAATTCTTGTTAATAAATCATTACTTGGGGAGATGTAACTTCTAGCTCCACCTTCTAAGAATTAAATAAGCTGACAGTAAAATCAACTGAGTAAGCTGTTTTTAATTCATTTACTTATATTGAGGTATCATGACATATGGGACTTCCCTGGTTGCTCTGTCAGTAAAGAATCTGCCTGCAGTGCAGGAGACCCAGGTTCGATCCCCCTGGGTCAGGAAGATCCCCTGGAAAAGGAAATGACAAACCACTCCAGTATCTTTGCCTGAAAATCCCATGGACAGAGGAGCCTGGTGGGCTGCAGTCCATGGGGTCACAAAGAGCCGGGCACGATGGAGCGACTAACATGCACATAATGACATGTAACCTTAACTTGGTTTCAAGAACAACATAATGTTTTGATATTTATATATATTTATATTATGAAATGATCTGCACACTAAGTTTAGTTAGCATTCAACACTGCACAATTTTTCTTATGATGAAAACTTTTAAGATCTACTCTCTTAGCAACTTTCAAATATGCAGTACAGTAATATTAACTTCAGTCATCATCCCCATGACTTAATTATTTTATAAACAGATGTGTGCATGTTTTGACACCCTTCACCCATTCACTCAATTCCAGTCTCCGGCAGCTTCCAGTCTGTTCTCTGTATCTATGCGCTTCTTTTTTTAAACTCAACATATAAAAAGTGAGATCACACAGTACTTATTTTTCTCTGTCTGATTTATTTCACTTAGCGTAATGCCCTCAAGGTCCATCAATGTTGTCTCAGATTGCAAGATTGAATTTTTTATGACTAAAATATATTCCATTTAATTTATTATTTAAAGTGGAGGGTAATTGCTTACAATTTTGCGTTGGTTTCTGCTGTACACCACCACAAATCAGTCATAAGTATAACTTCCTCCCTCTTGAAACTCCCTTATGCCTACCCGCCTTCTTGCCCCTCTAGGTCATCACAGAATACCAGGCTGGGCTCCCTGCATTATACGGCAACTTCCCACTGGTTATGATAATGATATATGTCAATGATACTTTCTCAATTTGTCCCATCCTCACCATCCCCTGCTACATCCACAAGTCTGTTATCTCCATCTGTGTCTCCATCCCTTCTCTGCAAAGAATAAGCTTTTTGAATTACATGTCAACTCTCCTCAGGAAAAGAATTCAGCATACAAATAATTTAAATGAATAGAATTGCCCTATTTTAGTTTTGTGAGCTACACAATTTCTAAAGATAACACAATGTTTACACACCCTGGGGGAACTGTCACAAATAAAAAAACCATTTTATCTATCTAGTCTAGTTACTAGTCTGTGAAATTTTAAACAAAGTCTAATAAAATTGTATTCTGAGCTTTTAAGCTACTTACAGAAGAGTCAGAATCACTTCATGAAAAGGAGTTCTTCTTTTAGCAGGTGACATAAGGTACATAGCATTCACTTCCTTTAGCAAAGATGGCAGATGTACAAGCAGGTAATGATTTTATACTCCAAGTAGAAACTGCTCCTCTATTTTGGCATGTGAAACAAATTAGTACTGAAGGAGTACCCAGGGACCTAGTTTGCACAGTTCACACATCTCAGTAGTTTAAGGCTCCTTCTCAATATAGGATCATTTATCCTGCTAATTAATTAGAGATGAAATTTAAAGACACTGGATTTACATTTTATTTTGCTTAATTTTACTTTAAGTATGTTCCATATATCCCTTCTGCTTTAAGATTGTATATTTTTCTCCCAGCATGAGAAATAATTGAGAATAATTGATCATAAGCCCTTTGGTTTGTGACGCCTGCATGGGATTCATCATGGATTCTTTTTAAGCTCTCCGTTTTGTGCTGGTTAAAGAAATCACAGAAGGTGAAACAGTTCACCTGGAAATAACAAAGTTAGATTCTTGTTCTGCCACTTCCTAGGTCATCACTGATCGTCTTCCTCCCTTTGTTTCCCCATTAATAAGATGACCTACGATTAGACTCATATGTCTGTATATCACAGAGATAATATCAAGGAAAATAACATGTTCAATCACACTCTGCTTGTTCTGTTTCTTGGTACCAAACCTCCAGAGGATGGAATGTGTCTTTTCGGCCTCGGAGAAATCATTCCACAGTGCAAATTAAACTGATGTCACAAAAATGACAGAATTCTAAGGGGAACAATAGATTACATCTAGCAGCAGGGGTGTAGGACAAGGTGGGAAGTCCAAAAAGAAAGGAAGGAATTTGGCATGTACCTCCCCCTTCTCTGCAAAGTCAGGGACACACCCAGTGTTGACTGTCAGAAACTTGCCTTGTGCGTGGTTTTAAGGTGACGGACTAAGACAGAAAAGACAAGCACAAGAAGATACACAATTCATTTGTCTTGTGAACTGGAGGTTCAACTATTAACATCACATGAATACACTCACCTCTGAAACAATGCACATTAAAAAAAAATAAGCTTTTCCTAGTCAATACAGATTTAAGGACAAGTGTAGGCTATTTCCATGAAGTAGAGCCTATAATTTCTCCTGAACCGAGACCACAAAACAGACTGTTCAGGAATACTAGCTCCTAGTTTTACATCTTTTCTTCCATCTCCTTCTTCTAAACAAGTCACATCTGGTATCCCAAAGGCCATTCAAGAGTCCACATGGATTATTTTGACTAGAGTGTAATGAGAGACAGGAGTAGCTAAGACAGCTTATATGTAACCACTTCCTAGCTCAGCAATAATCCTGGAAAGGTGGTATTATATATAATATTTATCCTGAATTGTCTCTAATTTGCATCCTTTTATTCTTATATATATTAAAACCAAAGCATAATATGATGGGGAGGAAACAGTTAAAATCTAGTATTGGAAATTTCAATCTATTTCAATGCCTCCCCCTCACCTAAAGGGTGAAATTCACCCTTTATCAGGCATAGAAGTTCCTCCCAGTTCACTCCCAACATCTCTGCAGTTTCATGTCCCTATATCACGTGGCCAAACTCGTTCTCACACAAATATCTGGCTGCTTTTTTCTTTCGCTTGTTTTATTCCTTGTGATGAATTATGCTTTGCCAGCCTGAGAAATGTGTTTCCCAGAATCTCTTTATGTATATGATTCCACGTTAGAGGAACTTTGGGGAGATTTGGAAAGCAGAAATGAAGCTGCAGTCATTATTCTGCTGTTTTTCCCTGGCAGACACAGAGGATGAGATGTTTGGATGGCATCACTGGCTCAATGGACACAAGTCTGAGCAAACTTCGGGAGCTGGTGAAGGACAGGGAAGCCTGGCGTGCTGCAGTCCATGGGGTCACTAAGAGTTGGACACAACTTAGTGACTAAACAATAACAGTGGTGGACAGACAGAGGTAAGAGGTTCCAGCTTGGCCTCACTCCTATCTGCTGGCACTGCTGACCAGTGGTAGCCTCAGATATCCCACCAAATTCCTGGAAGGATGCACCGAGGCAGCAGTCAGCCGGAGACAACAGCTAACCATCAACTTCTCTATAAGCGCTGACTTTGCAGTCCTGTGTCTGATTGGTGGAGAAGGAAATGGCAGTCCACTCCAGTGTTCTTGCCTGGAGAATCCCAGGGACAGAGGAGCCTGGTGGGCTGCCCTTTATGGGGTCGCACAGAGTCGGACACGACTGAAGCAACTTAGCAGCAGCAGCAGTGATTGGAAGTGAGTTCTTTAATGAACCTGATGATACAATCCTTTGGCCTAAAACGCAGGCTGCTGCTCCTGCTGCTAAGTCACTTCAGTCGTGTCCAGCTCTTTGTGACCCTATGGACTGTAGCCCAGAAGGCTCCTCTGTCCATGAGATTCTCCAGGCAAGAATGCTGGAGTGGGTTGCCATTTCCTTCTCCAAAATGCAGGCCATCTTCTCTAAATCCCAAACCTGGCTAAATTTTCTTCCTCCACGCTGCCTTAGCTTCCTGCAGTAGAACTGAGTGGTTACGGATCACAAGCTTCTTAAGGCCAGGATTTGTTTTATTCATCTCGGATCCACACGCGCTCAGGGCAGCTCTTGGCACATAGTAGATGCCATTAAATGTTTAATGAACTGAGTGGTTTTTAACAAAGAGGACAAAGTGTCCATGGCAGTCACCATGCTCTTGAGAAAATGACTCCTCTGTTCATCCTAGATAATACCTAGATAGAAGATCTATTTTGGATTAGAAATAAGGGTGGGATGATTCATTTTTTATATGGACTGGCCTGGGAAGAGCATGTGGAGCTGTTTTGTGAAACAACTGAACTAACAACATTCATGGGACACCCTTTGAAAACTACAAAAGTCTTCCATTGAGGTAAGAAAAGACTGTGACTGCGGTAGAAGCTTCTACCTGCTCCTTCATTTCTTCTCTATTTAGCTCAGCTCCTAGTGGGAAAAAAAAAAAAAAAATGCTAGGTGGTATGCAAAAAGGACCACCCCATGGCCTCAGACCCCAGTTTCTTGATGTTAGGTAACACATTTTATGTGATCTTAATAAGAAAAGAACTATGTGCTGAATGAATGGCTCCCCATCCTATTCAGTCCCTCAGATTCAGCAAGCCAAACATCTGTGCTGAATCCCCAAAGAGGAAAAGAGGCTCATCATGGGAAGTGGATTATAAAGTGCTCCTGTCATCATAAAGTGGTCTATTGCCCATCAGTCCCTGGAAGGAGGTCTAACTTGGCCTGAAGTCTGAGGAACTATTCCTGTTCTTTTGATTTTCCAAAACAAGTGCCTTACCCTCCAAATACTGCCTTCAGGATTATGGGTGGAGAAAATCTCCTCCCGAATGACAACATTACTGCTCTCAGAACAGAATAAACTAATTCTCTATTAAGCATCTTAATGCCCAGTTTTGATTTCATGTACTGTACTGTGATAACAGTAATTTGCTGAAACATCTCAGTACTTAAATATGCTATATTCAAACTACTGAATTACAAGTACTAACTTTGGGAAGCTATGAATGTTCAGTGGAACACAGATCAAGAGGGTATTGAGGATTTCCAACTGAATAGAGATGTTGTTAAAGGTGTTTTAAAATAATGAGTAGTTTTCTCAGTAGATACACTGAAACAAGGATAGATTTTTTAAAAAAGCAAAAAGTTTCATGAAAGCGTTAGGATTTACCTATATGAATATCGGAAACTTTAGGATTAGCTGTACTGCATAGATGTGTGATGTCATTTTACCAGGTCAGAGAATGGTGGGGGGGGGGGGGGGTGCAGGATTGGTTAACCAAATAGTCTGATATCACTGTGAGAATTACTACAATCAAATACACACTTATTTGTAGCAAATACATACACGCTAAAAGTAACAAGTTTTCTTTTTGCAATTTGCCAGTGACTTTTGGTTATTGTTATGAAAAACAACCTTACTTTCTGCAAAAAAACACTAAGGTTGATGAATATGTTGCTCTAGCTACATGTGAACAGATTTTAAGTTTGTGACTATATTCCATTTGGGCTGGAAGAATGAGCCTACTAATGATTTACATTAAAAAAAAATCTCAGTCTGCTGTGGTTGATTCATGTTAATGTATGTTAAAAATCAACACAGTATGGTAAAGCAATTATCCTTCAATTAAAAATAAATAAATTTTAAACCCTCAACCTAATACATAGAATAGTGAACAATATTTCTGTACAACCACACCTTTCTATAAAGCACTTGTACTACTGAGGCATTAGGAAAAGAGAGACTTAATTTCTATCCTCAGGAAGTTCACTGTGTGAGCATGAAAATTGTAGTCTGAATGTTGCACGTGTTTCTGAGCTGGTCAGGCATTTTCCACTGTGTGCCTCTTCTGGCCTTGTCCTCAAGTTTCCCAGCACATATTGTACACATATGACCAAAGCCCATTAGAACATGTTTCAGATTCAGTTCAATTCCTTCTTTGCAAGTGG
Source organism: Odocoileus virginianus (assembly GCF_023699985.2). Lineage (NCBI taxonomy): Eukaryota > Metazoa > Chordata > Mammalia > Artiodactyla > Cervidae > Odocoileus > Odocoileus virginianus. Next base: position 31,168,328 of record NC_069707.1, on the reverse strand, counting down.
ACTTTCCCCCATCTTCCTTGCCAAGAGAAGGAGCCCCCACTGTCCAATATCTTTTATCATTGTTTCTTTCTGTGAATTTGAGGAACTCCCTCCCATTGTCCTCAAAGTTTCTATGTTTTGGTTATCCAGTGAATGCATCCAGTGATTTTTACTGGAAAAGAACTATACCAATCACTGTGGGATACAAAGATGAATAATATAAAGAGTCTTGCACACAAGAAGCTCATAATCTACATGAGCAACCAACACATTTGTGCATACTTAACTCCAGTATTGGTGACTCAGATGGTGAAGAATCCACCTCCGGTGCAAGAGACCCAGGTTTGATCCCTGGGTCAAGAAGATCCCCTAGAGAAAGAAGAGGCTACCCTCTCCAGTACTCTTGCCTGGAAAACCCCATGGACAGAGATGCATGGCAAGCTACAGTCCATGGGGTCGCAAAGAGTTGGACGCAACTGAATGAATTAAAAAGCAGAGACATTATTTTGCCAACAAAGGTCCATCTTGTCAAAGCTATAGTTTTTCCAGGGGTCACATATGGATGTCAGAGTTGGACTATAAAGAAAGCTGAGCGCCAAAGAATTGATGCTTCTGAAGTGTGGTGTTGGAGAAGACTCTTGAGAATCCCTTGGACTGCAAGGAGATCCAACCAGTCCATTGTAAAGGAGATCAGTTCTGGGTGTTCATTGGAAGGACAGATATTGAGGCTGAAACTCCAATACTTTGGCCACCTGATGCGAAGAGCTGACTCATTTGAAAAGACCCTGATGATGGGAAAGATTGAAGGCGGGAGAAAGGGACGCCAGAGGATGAGATGGTTGGATGGCATCACTCAGTGGACATGAGTTTGGGTAAATTCTAGGAGTTAGTGATGGACAGGGAGGCCTGGCGTGCTGCGGTTCGTGGGGTTGCAAAGAGTCAGACACAACTGAGTGACTGAATTGAACTGAACTGAATGGCTAATCATGCAATTCCAGTACAAAGCAGGAGGCAGAAGAGACAGGATTGGGTGAAGGGGGGCAGGGAACACAAAAGGAAGATGTCAGTTACATTGAATTTAACATCTTATTGGGGCACCAAAAAGATCCTCTTCTGGTAGTAAGAAACAAGAAGCTCAAATTTGGGGGAAATGATAGGACTGAAAATAAATACATTTGAGAGAAATACATGGAGAGGTAGTAATTGAACCTGTGAGGCTAAATAAGGTTAGAGCAGAATTTCTCAACCATGGCACTATTGAAGCTTGGGGCCAGATAATCCTTTGTTGTCAGGGAGGCTGTTCCATGCACTGTATGATTTTTGTCAATATCCTCTACCTCTGCCCTTGAAATGTCAGTAGAACTCCCTCCCTGGCTATAAGAACCCAGAATGTCTCTAGACTTTGCCAAACACACTCAAGGGGTAAAACTATGCCCGGCTAAAGACCACTGGGTGAGAGAGACAGAGTAACAGTGTGAAGGGTGAAAAGATCATAAAGGACGCAGTTTGGTGAAATAGGTTTCTAGGGCAGGAGAAGGAGGAGAAAAGCAAAGCAACATGGAGAAGAGACAATCACTGAGGCAGTAAATATCAACCAAAACACTAGGGAGGGAAGGAGCTTCAGTTTTGTGAATGAAGCTTAATATTGGTGAATAAAATGTGCACACACAGCCAAAGAGCTGTCCACATACAAGTCCACAGCACTTGTATGTATACATGTAGGCCATGTGACTCTATAGATCAAAAACATATGTTAGAGAAAGAATACATTCCTAAAATCCATTCTGCTTATTTAATGAGACAGTCCAGTTTTATCAAACTATTGCAAAATTCACTTGAATTCTTTTTTAAGAGATTAAATCAGAATCAGTAAAACTGGAAGCAACCACAGCTGCTTCCTTCTCCCTTCCCGTGTCCTCACATGCGCTGTAATTCAGCCTCACAATGTTCTCAAGCTCTCCCCACTCTCCCCAAATGTAGTAATCTCAGGGAAGACTTAGATAAACTCTACATGGCTATTAAAAGTGTGAAGTCCAACTGACTCCTCTTTTGATGTTTACAGGATAAAAAGAAGATCCCCATCTGACATGCCAAAGGAGTGAAAAGCTAAATCTCTAATTTTGGAAATTCGGGAATCAACAAGTCTTGGGAGAGAGTTTCTTTTTATTGGAGGTATCTCCCCCACAACCCCAGAAATTGACCACTTTGGGAACTCTGGTATAACCAGAAGGCTAGATCTATTGATTCCACCTAGGTGTCTATTACACCAGCTGGTGGCTCAGATGGTAAAGAATCCACTTGCAATGCAGGGTTCGATTCCTGGGTCAGGAAGATCTCCTGGAGAAGGGAATGGCAACCCACTCCAGTATCCTTGCCTGGAGAATTCCATGGACAGAGGAGCCTGGTGGGCTATAATCTATGGTGTCACAAGGAGTCTGACACAACTGGGTGACTAATACACAGGTGCCTATTACACCAACTGGAAGAATATCCTTGTCTGGTCAATCCACTCCCTTACCTCTAGGGGGAAAGAACGTCCAGTTTCCTTAGCAGGAAAGAATTGTAGAGAATGGAAAGCATTGCCTAAGCACATGCAGGAAATATGTTTAGGCTGGAAGAGTCAGGGAGGAAGATTGTTCCTGAGACAATTGTCCTCAATGCTTTGCGAAACCAAGGATAAAACATACCATATATAATGGGATTGAAAGCGGAATTAAAATAGCCCAACCAGAGAAAGACGTTGTACAGATCTTCAGGCGTTGTAAAATTAATGAAAGGGTCTGTGATTGTCAAGACAAAAAAGGGCAGCCAACACAACACAAATACTCCCATGACGATGCTCAAAGTCTTGGTGGCCTTGCTTTCTGTTTTGGTTGATGCCTTCATTTTGCTTTCTGACCCAATGTGTTTCATCATAGAACCTGTGCCAATTTGCTTAGCGTGCTTCCTGGCTACTGTGAAAATATGTATGTAAATTCCCACCATTACCGTCCCAGGGAGAAAGAAGGCTATAAAGGAGGCCAGCACCCCCCAGAGCTTATTAAATATCAGCACGCATAAACCTGTACAGTCAATGGCTGCCACAAAGTCTTCTGCACCAATTATGTTTAATTCTGAGAATACCAGGCCGAAAGCAAAAAAGATGGGAATGGACCAACCGATGAGTAGAAAGACTCCTACGAGAGAGACGGTAATTTTGGTGACATAATGTAAAGGGTCACATACAGCATAGTAGCGGTCCACTGAGATGAAGCAGAGGTGGAAGATGGAGGTGGTACAGAGCATAATGTCACAGCAGCTGTGGACTTTGCAAAAGAGATCTCCAAAGTACCAGCAGGACTCAACGGACCGGATCATACTGAAGGGCATGACCACACAGCTCAGCAAGAAGTCAGTGGTGGCCATGGAGAGGATCAGGAAGTTGGTGGGGGAGTGGAGCTGCTTGAAGTGGGCAATGGAAATGATCACAACCAGGTTGCCCAGCATGGTCATTACTATGGCACTGATCATGACCACATACATGGCATAGGCACTCAGCCCAGACCTCATGTTTCTAGGGCATGAATTGTTCACCAGAGCAAAGCAGAATTGTACTTCTGAAGGGTTCCAAATGTCCAGTGAATTCATTGTCTTTGTCTTGTGGGTACTATGAGTCTTTTGCAGAAATACTGTGTTTTTCTCTTTCCTGTGAAAGAAAAACAATAAAAATAGTGCAGCTTTTCAGAGAGGCCCAACTAACTGCACTTTCGATCCTGGAATAAGCTCCCTACTGACGGTGAGTGATGCTTCATAACTTCAATGTGCATATGAATCAGTTAGAGATCTTTTCAAAACACAGATTCTAGTTCTGAGGTGAGGACTAAGAATCTGCTTTTCTCATCAGCTCTTGGGAAATGCCAGTGCTATTAATCAAAGGACCATCCCTTGATTAGAAAGGGACTAAATACAACTATATGAATATTGTCACCCAACATCTAAATAACCCAGTTAAAACCATCTAAATAATCCAGGTAAATGCATGTTCTGATTGTAACAATATGTTTTCCTTACTCAGGATTCTGAAAACATGGGCAGATCAGGAATTTTCCCTGTCCCACTTTTATTAATCAATTTGATTTATTGGATAATTCCCCTCAAGAATTACCAGGACCTCGGGAACTATTCCTTAATGCTGAGTTTAAACAAGAATTGTGATCTAAAGATTGTGCATCTTCTTTTTTTAAAATTTCTGTTGTATTTGCAAATGTTTTGCATCTTGCCATTAATACATGCTATTCAATTAAGAACATATTTTTCTCTTCACTGTGGTCAATTTAGATTTCAGAGTTTAGAACTATATACATAACTAAAAATACTCTAAATCCTACAAGATTATACAGGAATTGCCTCAAAAGAGGGGTGGGAAATATCTCAAATGATAGATTGTGAAATTCTCTGGGTTGTCTCCTTCCATTTGGCAGCCATATTCATTCATAAACTCACATTCAAATTGACGTCATCTTGTCCACAGATTTTAAGTCTCGCATTGGTAACGAATTTGACAGATAGGGTGCTCATTGATTTTACCTTATGTAATTTATGCTGTTGTACTTAAAATGTGAAAATAATGAGAGTGACTCATCTGGAGTATGACAAGGGTTTGACTTGTTTTTCCAGTGCTAGGACTGGATGTGTAACTCTGATGACAAATGACAAGCATTCATGAGATCTAAGGCCAGGTTGGAGAATGGAGTTTAGCCTGAGAATAGATTAACATTCACTGGTCCATTGGGAAAATGAACCCACCATCAAGTCCTTGCCAGATTTACTTGGAAAAGATGCTAGTGAGAATACATGTAACTTTGAAAATAAATTTACATTTACAATACTTGCTACCATAGCTTAACAAATTTTTCCAATATGCATTATTTGAAACCTTAATATTATGGCACATTTTATTTGCTCTGGGTATAGTGAATTAATTTCTTAGTCTAGTATTTTTTTAAAATATATTTTAACTAAATTGTTCCAATATTATGCAACTGGGTTGAACTTGAGAAACCAAAATGTAGAGAGTAAAATGTGAGAGACAAAGATTTATTCAACTGTTTTTTAAACTGCAGAGTATCCAGCACTAATTATTTGATTACTTATCATTTTGGTTCCTAAACTCTGATACTGAATATAATAAAATTTTAAATGTCTAATCAACTTCTTTAATAAATGAACTTTTAAAAAATTATTTTTATCCTTTTTACTCTTGTGAATTAAAGTTTTTTTCTTTAATTATTTTAAAAATTATCTTGAAAGATATCTAACAATTACCACAAAATAACTTATACATTTGTCACTAATGGGCTTCCCTACAGGTAAAGAATGGCAACCCATTCCAGTATTCTTGCCTGGAAAATTCCATGAACAAAGGATTGATATAATTTAACCTCATAGATTTGTAAAGTGAATTTTGTTTCTTTTGTTTTGGAAGACAAGTTATGAAATAGCTGCTAGAAATTAATAGTATTATTTCATGTTTCTGATGAATGGTTGTGTATATTTGAGAAATATTTCAACATTTAACTATCATATTAAGACAAAAGGATAGAATAAGACACATGTATTTTAAAAGGTAATACACGGAAGATTTGTTAAGATAATATCAAAGATAATTAAACCTTCATCTTAAGTTCTGAGTTAAAAGTTGCAAAATGAGTAAGCAAATGCAAATATAACTACTATTAGTCTACTGCTTTGTTAAAAAAGAAAATAGTCCAAAAAAAAAAAAAAGGAAATTATTAAGTGCACGGGATTTTATTTAAAAACTTAACAAAGTAAAAATTCCTTTTTGTTGAAGATTCACCTCCAGAAAAGAATTTTTTAATAACAGTAATTTTTAACAATGTAAAGTTAAATCCTCTATGGCATCTGACTTTTATCATGGGACATTGTTGTTACACTTATTTTTTTTTATTACTGACATTTCAAAAAAGGATCAAATTAATGACAACACTTCAAAGAATGGCCTAAGGAAAGTATAGAACATTGTTAATTTTACCAGGAAGTAAAAAGAAATATTTACTAGCAGTTCTGGAGAGAAGCAAAAACGGTATTGCTTTTTAGTTCAAATTTGATTCTTTCAGGGAAAAAATTACAGAATGGATAAACAGACTCAAGGACACTGAAATAATAATTTTGAAAAATGTAAAATTTCCTCAGAATTTTAAGGAAAATATGAAAAAAGAAATTATATGATAATTTCCCTCAAGTATTAAATATTTAAAATTTTATTAATATATATGTATTTTCCTCAAATAAGAAGGAAAATATCCAACAAGCTCAATAATATATTGCAAATGAAATGGAAGAAATAAAGAGAGAACTTATATTTGCTTTATCAGGAATGATTTTTCTCCTCTTACTGGTTATGAGGCTTAAACACTCCACCTCTGAGACTGTTTTTCTGAAAACGATAATTTTATCTTGCTTTGCTCTATCTCACTCAAACAATAATTTCCTAGGTAAGAGAGATTACTTGTGAATTAGATGTGAGAAATGACTGCTGTGGGTCTTTAGAATTGCCTCTTTAGAATTCCAGTGATTTTTAAAAATGATCCAAATTTATTTTTATAGATCTTATGCTTTGTAGAATTTATTGATTAATATTTTAAGTTTGGTTCTTTGAACTTGAAATAAATAAACACATACATACATACATAAATACATATATCTGATCTTTTCTCTCTCTTAATATACTCCTCTTTTGCTTGTCAGAATTTGTTTGGCTAAGTGATTTATTTGTTGTGCGAAGGTGTCTTACCATGCAAATGAACCTTATGCTTCACCACTCTCTTCCCTGCTGATTTTCCCCCAGAAAAGACCCTTAGGCCTGAGATATTGGTAGGCTCCTGGCAGTCTGTGTTGTCATCAGTATTTATATACAAAATATGCCTCCTGTGGCTACATTACCAGGGTTCTGCTTTTAACAGGAGTGTTCTTTAACAACTTCGGCATGTTGTCAGCAGAAATGCTATATTGAGTCACCAGAGAATTGGCTCTGGGAGAACAAAAGTTTTGTGCTATCATCTCCATGACTCCAAAGGGGCATCAAGAACTAGCCTCACACAAGGCAAAAGTGGAGAAGATTGAAAGGGAGAGGGGAAGATGGGAAGGAGGAAGGAAGGAAGGAGTTAAAATCCAACTAATGCTCACTCTACTTATTACCAGATGCTACATGTTTTCAAATAGTGAGGTTTTTAATTTCTGTGAAAATTTGACTAATTTATATATCTTTTCCTTTTGCTGCCATATACAGATCAGTGATGCTCATTCACCCTGCAGTGCTTTGTCTATAATTTTCTGAGCCCAAACAAAAGGCAATAAGAACCATGCTTCAAACCAACCAAGTGGAAAGGGGAAACTTCCATCATTATGTGGGTATTTTCATAGTCACTGGAAGAAGGTGTATCCACTAGTGCACCATAATTCCAATGGTGCACAAAGCTTATGATGACAATTTTATTATCCATCAAACCACAGAATTCTTATATTTTAAATACTCAATGCTTAGAGGTTATTAAAGCTTATTTATAAAAAATAGAATCAAATTATCTATGTTTAAATTAATTGGCCAAAATTAACTTTTACAGCCTCTAAGGATTTTCATCATAAAATGAACAGGAATGATCAGAAAATACTGTTTTCTTTACATGTTCATCTGGGTTTACAAAACTTCTCTTTAGCAATTTCTTCCCAGGTACATGAAGCAAATCAATCACATAGTATTAATATAGTTTGTGTTCAGTTTAAAAGTAAGCTTTGTACATTTGTCATTTTCAGTATTTGTAATGTTTGCAGGAATTTAGCATTTACTACAATAGCTTTATGATTCCCACTTAAAAACATGTCATTAAATCATTGATTTAGCTATGATTTTTAAGTTGAGAGGAAGAAGTAAAGTTTGCTAAGTTTACTAAAGTTATTATAATTGTTAAGATTTTTAAATTTACCATATTTGTAAGTCATAAAATTTGGAAGAGTTAGGTACTGGGGAATGTTTTATGTATGTTTTAAATTTTAAATTAAATTTTCAAAAAGTGACCTTGAAATTTTAATTTGATAAATGTAAATAAAATATTGAAGGAATTCAATTACCTAAGTCTCTAACTGCTTCTTAAAAGATGTTGTTAAAATTTACTAAGTGTAGAATAACTTATATTCTAAGTTAAATAAAGTTCAGTAGAAATTATAAGTTAAATAAATTTTAAAAGAAGAGCTAATTTCTTCAATATTGTTTTCTAAGTGAAATATTAATTCTAAAAGCCAAAATTATCTTAAATAGTCTTTTTTATACACAAAAGGACACCAGAAATCTCAAGATGACAACTGATCTTCAAAAGAAAATAAGTTTGCCAAGTGGAGGAGGGTGAATCTCCCCCAGGGAGGGCCAACGCAGGGGGAATGACTTATTAGGGGGCCAGGGTTTCCTTTAGAGGAGGATAGACTTCAGAAGAGTGACTAAGTGTAGAAACTGTTTCTACACAGAGAGTTAATTTTTGTAGAAGCACAAAGAAAGGCCAAGTCAGGCTGATACAGACCTGATGTCTTTGAGGAGAATTTCAAAATTTTATCTCAGAACAATAAAAGCTACATTTGTTCTCAGTCCAGCGGGAAACAGATGGTGCAATCAGCCTGTATGATTGAGGAGAGTTTAATTAAAAAAACAGAAACAAAAAAAAAAATAACAAAGAAAGAAACTATACAAAGACATGTTGATTCCTCCAGTTCCATTCTTCTTTCTCAGGATTACTTTGGCTATTCGAGGTTTTTTGTATTTCCATACAAATTGTGAAATTATTTGTTCTAGTTCTGTGAAAAATACCGTAGTTTGACAGGGATTGCATTGAATCTATAGATTGCTTTGGGTAGTATAGCCATTTTGACAATATTGATTCTTCCAATCCATGAACACGGTATATTTCTCCATCTGTTTCTGTCCTCTTTGATTTCTTTCATCAGTGTTTTATAGTTTTCTATGTATAGGTCTTTTGTTTCTTTAGGTAGATATACTCCTAAGTATTTTATTCTTTTTGTTGCAATGGTGAATGGTATTGTTTCCTTAATTTCTCTTTCTGTTTCCTCATTGTTAGTGTATAGGAATGCAAGAGATTTCTGTGTGTTAATTTTATATCCTGCAACTTTACTGTATTCATTGATTAGCTCTAGTAATTTTCTGGTAGAGTCTTTAGGGTTTTCTATGTAGAGGATCGTGTCATCTGCAAACAGAGAGAGTTTCACTTCTTCTTTTCCTATCTGGATTCCTTTTACTTCTTTTTCTGCCCTGATTGCTGTGGCCAACACTTCCAAAACTATGTTGAATAGTAGTGGTGAGAGTGGGCACCCTTGTCTTGTTCCTGATTTCAGGGGAAAGGCTTTCAATTTTTCACCATTGAGGGTGATGCTTGCTGTGGGTTTGTCATATATAGCTTTTATTATGTTGAGGTATGTTCCTTCTATTCCTGCTTTCTGGAGAGTTTTAATCAAAAATGGATGGAGGAATCAACCTGCCTGACTTCAGACTCTACTACAAAGCCACAGTCATCAAGACAGTATGGTACTGGCACAAAGACAGAAATATAGATCAATGGAACAGAATAGAAAGCCCAGAGATAAATCCACGAACCTATGGTCACCTTATCTTCGACAAAGGAGGCAAGAATATACAATGGAAAAAAGATAACCTCTTTAACAAGTGGTTCTGGGAAAACTGGTCAACCACCTGTAAAAGAATGAAACTAGAACACTTTCTAACACCATACACAAAAATAAACTCAAAATGGATTAAAGATCTAAATGTTAGACCAGAAACTATCAAACTCCTAGAGGAGAACATAGGCAAAACACTCTCCAACATAAATCACAGCAGGATCCTCTATGACCCACATCCCAGAATTTTAGAAATAAAAGCAAAAATAAACAAATGGGACCTAATGAAACTTAAAAGCTTTTGCACAACAAAGGAAATTATAAGCAAGGTGAAAAGACAGCCCTCAGATTGGGAGAAAATAATAGCAAACGAAGCAACAGACAAAGGATTAATCTCAAAAATATACAAGCAACTCCTCCAGCTCAACTCCAGAAAAATAAATGACCCAATCAAAAAATGGGCCAAAAAAAAAAAAAAAACAAAAACAAAGACATGGGCAGTGCTTAGGAAACCAGACAGAGAATTCTAGCACCCAGGGACAGCAATAGCAGGAAAATCCTATGGACAGAGGAGGCTTGTGGCTATAGTCCATCAGGTCGCAAAGAGGCAGACATGATGAGCACGGAAGCATTACCTTGGCTGGGCCCAGACTGATAGCAGATGAGGATGGTTCCAGGAGTACTAGAGGATGGCTCTCTGGGAAAGGAGTCTGAATGGCCTTTCCTGCAGGACTCAGCCAGCCCCAGGGTAACTGGGCAGGGAGGTGGCCTGTGTTAAGCACCCTGATTGCCCCTCCTTCCAGCCTCACATCTCCTGCAGGTGTTTCCTGTTGGTAAAATGCCATCCATCAGACACTCCAGGGCAAGAGACCTTGTAAATCCTAATCCGAATCTGTGCTTTCTACACAGAGTTCGTGGAGAAGGCTTGGACAAACAGAAGGGATTTAGCTTGGAAACCATGTAAGATATTTAAGAGGAAAGTGTCAACTTGGGATAGTTGTGCAGAGTAGATTGCAAAGCTTTGAAATGGGAGGCAAGAACACTAGCTAACATGGTGGGAGAAGAGGCGTATGCTGAGGATCAATTCTGAGTAAATATTCTTATCCTTTATTGAGTATGCAATATCTATCTCAGTGAATGTAGACAATTTTCCTGTAGCCTCTTGGCTATATTTGCTCAGTCGTGTCCGACTCTTTGCGACCCTGTGGAGTGTAGCCCACCAGGCTCCTCTGTCCATGGGATTCTCCAGGCAAGAATACTGCAGTGGGTTGCCATTTCCTTCTCCAGTATATTTTATACAGCCAGCCAAGTCCATTCTAATAGATTGTCCCATTTATATTTAGATAGATTTATATGTTCAGTCTAATAATCACATGCTAATGTTCCACATACTAAAGCTGGCCATCCCCACACTGCTCCCTTCCCACTTTGAAAATTCCTAATCCTGCTTCCGTGAGAAGCACATGGGCATAAATATACAGACACACACACACACACACACACACACACACACACACACAAACAGAGGACAAAGACTCTCTCCTTTGATCAAATTTTAATCAAACTCCTATGATTCCTCTGCTTGCCTAAGCCAAACTTGGACTTCCCTCTTTGTCGTGGTAGACTCTAGACTGAGCAAGAATCCTGCTAAGTCAGTTTGGCAAAAACCCCCCACTCTTGGTATCTGACTAGCCTCACTATCTTATCACTCTGCCCCGCGTTCAGCAAGAATTCTGATGAGTCAGTCTAGCAAGAATGCGCCTTGATATTTCCTCTTAATAATTTTCCATCCACTACTCACAACCCAGTCCCATAGGAGCAAATCCCCACTGCACCTTGTTAGAGCTGAATTCCATCTCTCTACTTTACTACAAAAACCCTATTTTAGAAGCTGTCCTTGAATAAAGTCTGCCTGATAGTCTTTAACAAATGTCATGAATAATTTTTTTTTTCTCTAACACACAGAGCATGAAGTTTTTAAGAGTAAAGAAATTGTTCAGAAATAGAGAAACAGATGAGAATTTTAAAGGATGAAGGAAGCCAAACAGAGCAGACCCATCACTGGACGTGAAGTGTATGTACTACTGAAGGGGGTGCAAGTCTGTTTTAATGTCCTCATCTGCGAAGAGAGTGGCATAATAGGATCATGTCCATGGTCTTGCGAGACTCTCAGGAAGAAGGATCCTGGCCTTGCCCTCACAACCTAATATGGCTCTTTCTGGACAGAGCCTAAAATGTTCACTTCAAGACCAGCAGTCAGATTGGGTTAATAAATGCTCTTTGGTAAACATAAAAACATTCATTGGCTACCAATTATACATTTATTATGCACATCTGCTTTTCTACCAAGAAGTTGTTGTTGTTGTTCAGCTGCTAAGTTGTGTCCAACTCTTTGTGACCCCATGGACTGCAGCACACCAGGCTCCTCTGTCCTCCACTATCTCCCAGAGTTTGCTCAAATTCACGTCCATTGCATCGTTGATGCTATCTAACCATCTCATCCCCTGCCAACCCTTCTCCTTCTGCCCCCTCAATCTTTCCCAGCATCAGGGTCTTTTCTAATGAGTGCAGTGAGTCAGCTCTTCCCCTCAGGTAGCCAAAGTATTGGAGCTTCAGCTTCAGCACCAGTCCTTCTGATGAATATTCAGGACTGATTTCTTTCAGGATTGACTGGTTTGATCTCCTTGCAGTCCAAGGGACTCTCAAGAGTCTTCTCCAACACCACAGTTCAAAAGCATCAATTCTTCAGCATTCAGCTTTCTTTATGATCCAACTCTCACATCCACACATGATTACTGGAAAAACCATAGCTTTGACTATACAGATTTTTGTCAGCAAAGTGATGTCTCTGCTTTTTAATATGCTATCTAGGTTTGTCATAGCTTTCCTTCAAAGAGCAATTGTCTTAATTTCATGGTGCATGTAACAAGTACAGGGAATAAAGACTGTAATGAATGAAGTAGTCCTTACTAAATATCATGCTTCAAGACACAAGTTGAACCTATAGATTTGAATTATATTATTAAATTATTCTTGTATCTAGAATTATTGAAATTTAATAAAATAATATTTGCAGTGACCTGGGGATGTAATGTACATGCTTCAGGTCGAAATAATAATAATCTCACTTTCAATACTCTGTTCACTTGTAATGGCCTTTTTCTTAATGTGCTTCAGGAAACAGATTCGCACTTTCTGAATGGGAGCTAAATATTTTTCCTGACACTATGTATTTAAGAGCTTTCCGAAACCATGGATAAAAGAAGCCATGAATGAGAGGATTGCAAGTGGAATTGAAGTACCCAAGCCACACTAAAAGATCAAGTACTATCATGGGAGTGGAGTAGCCTAAATATGGGTCAATCAAAACAGCAAGAAAACAAGGCAGCCAGCAAGCTAGAAACACTCCCATTACTATGCCCAGGGTCTTGGCTGCTTTGCGATCCTTTTTCTTGGATAAGTTTTTTCTCACGTCCCCCTTTGTGTTTTCAGGCATGTTGTCTATAATTCTAGCATGTCGTTTGGAAACAATAAAGATTTTGCCATAAATACCAACCATAATGGAGCCAGGAGTAAAAAAACATGTAGTGAATAATATCGTCCCCCAAAATTTGTTGAAAGCAAGTGCACAGAAATTGAAGCAAGCAACGAGAATCTCATAGTTCTGCATACCAGAAACATTGGCCTTGGATAGAACTAAACCAAAAGAAAAAAGAGCAGGGGCTGACCAGCAAAAAGCCAGCAGCCACTTTGTCATGGAGATGGTCATTGTGGTTGTGTAGTGTAGAGGGTAACACACAGCATAAAATCTGTCAATAGCAATGGAGCAGAGGTGGAAAATGGAGGCCAGACTTAGCATCATGTCAAAGCTTGTGTGGAATTTACAAAAGCCATCCCCAAAATACCAGCAGCTCTCTACTGATCGCACCATGCTATACGGCATAACGACCAAACCCAGCAGAAAGTCTGTGGTTGCCATGGAGAGAATCAGAAAGTTTGTGGGAGAGTGAAGCTGCTTGAAATGTGATATGGAAATGATTATGACCAAGTTTCCAAAGATAGTGATGAACATGGCTCCGATCATAATTGAATACATTATTACTCGAATATGAAAATGGCGGTTGGTGGGAGGACAGGACTTATTTCCAAATTTTGGACAACTGGATAAATCTTCAGGAATGTGAGTTAGATCCATGGTGCTTGATCTCTTTAAGCTCCTTTTTTGGAAGGTAAGTCAATGTTTCTTCTCCTCTTAAAATGATTCCAGGAAATTTCAGCCCTGAAAGTACAATGAAGTCACCTGTCATTAATTCAATTATAATATATTTAAATATTTAAAATTATATCAGTGGTGCTTACTTTCTGAGTTGTTTGCTGCTCGCTCTTTCCTGTTCTAGTCAATTTTCTTCTATTTCGTCCTTCTCTTTATTCATTCAAGGCGGGCTTATCTATTGGCTGTTTTATTCCCCATAATATATCAGAAGATTTTTAAAGATTTACTCTACTTACATGAGACATCTAAAATAGTCAGATTCATGAAGTAGATAATACAGCATTAGTTACTGGGAGAATTGGGTAGTGGTTGTTCAATGTGTTTAAGGTTTCAGTTATGCTAGATGACTAAGGTCTAGAAGTCTGCAAGACGTAATACCTATAATTAATAAGATGAAATTGTGCACTTGAAAATTCACTAAGATGGTGTATCTCATGGTAAGTGTACCGCAAAGAAACAAGAAAATCAGAGAAACACAAGAAAACCTTGGGACATGTTGGATATGCCCAGTACCTTGATTATGGTGATGGTGTCACAGGTATTTGTGTATGTTCAAACTCATCAAATTCTGTAGTTCTCAGCATATTAATTATACTGCAATGAAGCTGTTTTTTTAGAAAAAAGGGTCAACTTTCACCTTAAACAGTCACTTCCCTGGAAACTCCTTTGAATTGCAATATAAAAATACTTAATCCACAAAAGCCAAGTGAAATCGCAATGTTTTTGCTTCTGCATTCTTTCAATAATTTGAAATCTTTTGTAAAAAGTCTACAGATGGTTCAAGAGTTGTAAATGGCATGTGGCTACTGAAGTGCACAGAAGACCAGGCACCTCCGATGGGTTAAACCATAGCTTCTATAGTCTGCTCCCTTCCTCTCCTCCGCTATCTTCTACTCTTCATTTCCCTTCCTTGTCTTCCCTGAGTCTTCTTCCTTATCTGAGATTCTAACTCGTGCAGCCGTGTCACATCCTGCATCTCCGACTGACTCAGTACAGTCACAGATTTCCCACTCACAGACTTTGGCCAATCAAATCTCACATGACTCATATTGATCATAGGAATGCCTTACTCTTCTACTGGGAGGCAAAGAACTAGTCTATCTTGTTTTCCCTGAAATCTTGGTACTTAGGTTAATGCTTGTAGCAGGCACTAGATGCATATTTATGAATGAATAAGTATACACATAAATGTCAAATTATGGCTGTTTTAAAATACTTGCACTGTTCCAATAAAAGCAACTGTTTCAATACACTTATAACTTTGCTGGAAGAATCGAATAATTTCAGGACCTCAGTTCATGAAAGTATCTTTCTATATTAAATTGCTTCTGATACTGCTATAAAAGAATCACTCCCAGAGTAGCGTTTAGAAAGGCAGACCTGAGAGATTTTCTCTAAACATATTTTACTGATCCTTTAGGCTAGTGAGATAAGACCTAAGGATTTTGAGTCCAGATATGGATATGAAGGTATTAGTAAAAGGAAAACAAACAAACAAATAAAAAATGCTGCAGGACTTTCAGCTAAGTGCCTTTGGGAGATGGTGGCAGGGGTGGCATAAGAACCCACTCAGTGGTCCATGACCCTGTTAAGATGGAGTGATATGTGTGCTCAATCATATCCAACTCTTGGCAACCCTATGGACTGTAGCCCACCAGGCTACTCTGTCCATGTGATTTTCCAGGCAAGAATACTGGAGTGAGTTGCCATTTCCTGCTCCAGGGGATCATCCCGACCTGGGGATTGAACTTACATCTCCTGTGTCTTCTGCATTGCTGGTGGATTCCTTACCCGCTAAGTCATCAGGGAAGTCAGGGTGGGGTTCTGCTGGCTTTAACGTCCCTTATACATTGTTTGGTGCCTTACCTTTGCAGAGTTGGAAGTGTTCTTCCTGCTGACTCACATACTCTGAAAAATTAAAGAAAATACTATGTTGGAGACTTACAACTTACAACTACACTTACATACTTCTAAGTTCATGAACATGAAGGCAAAGTACACTGTTATACAAATTTAGTTTTTCCTCCTTTTTATCTGTTGAAAAAAATCAGATGGATTAGCAAAGGAAAATAAACATTAGTGTTGTTAGTTCTTTAATATACTAACTCAAATTAAATGTTTTAATTTTTTATTTGTTTGATAAGGTTGATAAAAAATGTGCTTTCACTTTCTCCTTTAACTTTTGATTGTTCCATGCTTCCTGGCATCTAAGGCTGATGCCTAAAGTATTTCAGCTGTTAGAAAACTGCTTAAGAGAACTATGTAAAGTTTCAAATCCACTTCTCAAAATGTAGACTTTTCTGAATGTCTCTGCTTATGTCTTTCAGTTAGGAGAAAGAGACTTTTTACTGAAAGTAGGACCAACTTAAAGACCTGGAACTTACACCAATAATAACTGTTTCATTTCTCTCTCCATTGGTCAGAAAGTTATTTCAATGTTTATAGTGTCTACTTTAAAAAAATGATCTTAAACTCCAAGTCTCAAATATAAATTCTATTTTTTAAAGCTCCAAAATCATTCTAAATTATTCTAAATAAATAATTCATCTAAATAATAAATCATTCTAAATTAGCCTAAAAAGCAGATGCCATTCAAACAACAGATTTCTGTTAATTTTTTAATTAAATAAAGATAAAAGTATGATTTTATGAGTAATTTCAAAATTTGAACTAGTATCTATAGTGCAACAGTGTAAATGGTATATGTAGTATAACAGGAAAGATAAGCAAAGGTTTGAAATTTATGAAAATCCATGATGTTGGATATTTTCTGTAAGTTCTCTAATGTCTTACATAGACTGTAATGAATATTTGAAGACTACAATAACAGAAACTGCTTGGAAGCCATTCCAAGGATGACAATAAGTAGACTGCATTCAAATGCTGTGCTGAAAAGTAAGATTAAGAGAAGAAAAAAAAACTTTTTTCTGTGACTGATTTCTATGACAAATGATTAATTTATTCTAAATAAATGGAATCACAGTCTGTCAGCAAGCTTCATAAAACCATATGGCAGTTGGCAATGGGCAGAGACAACCCCTTGAAAACAGTCTTCTTAAAAACATCTGGGAGCAGGAGAAACATTTTAACTGACAATAAATACATACCAGAAATAGGCAGAGAGAACTCCATGTCAGAGAGCGGGGAGAGAAAGGAGAGTGAAAATTAAAACCATAGTAAATATCTTTCTCATAAATAGCCATAAACTACAGCATTATTGAAAAGCAGAAGAGAAAAATCTTTACTACAACTATCAAAGAAGTATGAGGTCCAACGGAAATTGATCTAAATTAATGTTTTATAAAATATATGTGTACTTTTTTTGGTGGATACCTGGAAACTGTCTGGAAAAACATGCCTTGGCTAGAACATCAGAGCACTAGTTTGCCTGTGATAAATGATAAATCTTTTCAGCATCTGTTGGCATGGAAACCCCGGTTATAATCCTTCCTTCAATCTACAATACCCCAGCAACCTTTGGTCATGTAGTCTCTATGTTCCCTGCAAACACCTGTGGTTTGGCCAATCCCCTTTTCTCCAGCTGGCCCTTCATCTCTTGAAAATCTCAAGGCTCAGCTCAAATATCATTTCGTTCTAGAAACCTTTTTTCACTCTCCCAGTTGGACTATTGGGATGACTAAAGTTCTTAGAGTTACGTTGTCTTCCTTGTTTTACAGCAGACTTTGATTTCAAGTGCCTTTTATTTCCTTTCCCTAGCACAACACTGAAAAAATATGCCTTATGCTAATTTACAATTCAAATTTTTGAGAAATTTACACTGAATGAGATAAAATGCCCTTAACCGTCTAAGGCTGGCAACACTTAGTACAGAACCGTGTTCATCTCAGGCAAGCAGTAATGGCTTGCTGAATTAAATGGAAAGAAATCAATTCCAACACATTAAGAAACCTGCAGAATAGGCACTTTGTCTCATGGTATTAGAGACCTTTGGTTTGAGAAAGATTAAATCACTAGTGAAACAATAAATTTTGTTTATTTAAATATTAAAAAAAAATTTTATGATGTTGTATTGGTTTCTGCCATACAACAGCTCAGATCAGCCATAATTATCCATGCATCCCCTTCCTCACTAACCTCCCTCCCCTCCCCTCGTCCCATCCCTCCAGGGCTGGGCTCCAGGTGCTACCCAGAAACTTCCCACCAGCTCTCCATCCTACACCTGATAGTGTGTATGTGCTGATACTGCTTTCTCCATTCTTCCATTCTCTCCCTCCCGCACCGTGTCCGCAGGTCCAATCTCTACATCTGCATCTCCAGTCCTTCCCAGCAAATAGGTTCATCAATATAATTTTTCTAGGTTTCATATATATGCGTTAATACACTGTATTTGTTTTTCTCTTTCTGACTTACTTCATCCACCTCACTAGAGCTTACTCAAATTTGTTATTTTTTACAGCTTATTTAGAAAGTACCTAATAAATCTTCTCCCTAGACATACTGAACTGAACTGAACATACAATATTCCAAATGAAACCCAGTCAACAAAAATTCTGGATATTTTAAAGTTTTTTAATTACTTGAAAGGCACATTTCTACTGCCTTTTCCCAATTTTTTCATGTATAGAATGTAACTAAGGTCTTGAGGGAGAATTGCTACTAAATGCTGTAACTAACATTACAACCCAGGTCTTTTGGTTCCTGCTGCAATAAGCTTCCCATGATTGCTTACTATCTAAGAATGGGAAATAATAATAATATCAATAAGAAAGTCTCTGGCTTCATCTATTCATATTTCTTTCATACAGTCCTTGCTTATTAAATTATGGCTCATAATCTGCTATGGATGACATCATCTCCTGGGAACATTCTTGGAAATGAAAAATCTCAGACCCCTTCCCAAATGCACTTTTGGCAGGATATTTATGTTATTTACATGACCATTGGATTCTGGAAGAATTGTTCTAGACAGGAAAGAAACTGTATTTTTAGTTTGAATATGAAATGAATGGATAATCTTGAGGAATAAAGAGTGACAGACTAACTTAAGTAAATGTTGCTTGCAAGAGAAAAAGTATCAAAAGTGAAATGTATAGTGTCTGGCAGTGAATTAAATAGTATATACCAAGAATTTTTTTATTTAGATATATTATCAAAAAGGAGAGTACATTTTAACATTATTAAAATACATATGTAACATATTTACTATAAATTATGTCTTACATGGTTCCTGTTATCTGCAAAAACATTTTAAAAATGCCACTACATACAGACTTTAAACCTTGCCATTTTGATGGAAAATTTAAGGCATTTTTTAATAATAATTATTTTGCAGCTAGAAAAAAATCCTGCCTTTTTTCTTGTATGCTATTATTAACAATTTTTGGTTCTTTATAAAATTTAACTACTGTTATTCAGTTATTTTGGAGAATAGAATAAATCAGGTTTTAAAAAAACAGGATAGTACATTTCTAATTCTTTTTATTGACTCAGTACCTTCTCTCTCTTGATAAGTTAGTTGTGAATCATTGTGTCTCTTCTGCTGGCTTTGCAGGCATCTGATTGTAGAGATTGTCAGGATTGTAGAGAGTGTAGTGTCAAGGACTGAGATATCTTTGCTCACCAGGTCAGGATTGTAGGGAGTGCAGTGTCAAGGACCGAGATATCTGACTCATAGAAGTTGACCTTTCCCTCCAGAGGACTGGAGAGAAGAACACAGATTCAGGAGTTCCTAGAGGGGAACTAAGCTCACAGTCCAGGTGGAATTGCTCTTTTAACTCTCTTTCCTGAGGGATGTTGACCTATTCTGTCTGTTTTTAATATCCCAGATAGTTTTCAGTGCTTTTTTTTTCCCAAATAAAAGATGACAATTTCACATCAATTTCATGGTCATTTGGGCTTCATTCTGGTAAAATGGGGTAGCAAAATTTCTGTATCTTAAAAACATATAGACTTACATAGCTAAATTAAGCGTTGGCTAATATCCAAAGTAGAAATAATTATCCAAATCATAAAAGGCCTCAGTTTACACTTTGATTCCTGGATGAAATAAGAAGATATTGGGATGGGAGAAAAGCATTTATTTTTGCTTCAGTGATTTGCACCAGTTTAATAGAAGCCTTAGTTAAAAAAGCAAAAGTAAACAATCCCATTAAATCTTGATGAAAACTGGTGTAGTAAATCAGGAACACTGAACAAGAAGCCCAGAAAGCTAAGTTCTAGTTCTGCTTCTACAGAAAATTGTATCAGTTCAGTCCCATTCAGCTGCTCAGTCATGTCTGACTCTTTGCAACCCCATGGACTGCAGCATGCCAGGCTTCCCTCTCCATCACCAACTCCCAGAGCCTGCTCAAACCCATGTTCATCGTGTTGGTGATGCCATTCAACCATCTCATTCTTTGTTGTCCCCTTCTCCTCCTGCCTTCAATCTTTCCCAGAATCAGTCTTTTCCAATGAGTCAGTTCTTCGCATCAGGTGGCCAAAGTATTGGAGTTTCAGCTTCTATGCAATAGAAAACTGTATACTCTACGGCCATACCACCCTGAACGTGCCCGATCTAGTCTGATCTTGGAAGCTAAGCAGGGTGGGGCCTGGTTAGTACTTGGATGGGAAAACTGTATAATCTGGGGCAAATCATTCAATCTCCCTGGGTTCAGCTTTCTCATCTATAGTGGCCTGTAAAATTCTGAGTGTGAGGGGAAACAGTACTGACTTTGGGAATGAATGGAGGATGAACAGTGGAAGAAGGAAGGCAGATGGGATGCTGGGTTACTGTCTTTCAACTAGTAAACAAGCCAGGATGACCACATTCTGAAACTAAAAAGTGCCTCAAAGAGACAAGAGACTTAGAGAACAAATGTGCGGACACCAAGGTGGGAGGGAGGGGGTGGGATGAACTGGGAGACAGGGTTGACATGTGTACGCTACTATGTGTGAAGTAGATGGCTGGTGAGGGCCTGCTGTATATGATTCCACTTCTATGAGATCCCTAGAGTAGTCGAATTCATAGAGCTCCAAAGCACTTTGGTAGCTGCCAAGGGTTGGGGAGTAGCGGGTAGTAGGGTGGGGAAGGGGCACGGGGAGTTTTTAATGGGAACACAGTCTGGTTGAGGAAGGTGAAAAGTTTGAGAGATGGATGGTGGTGAGAGGTGCATAACGATGTGAATGTACTTACTGCCTCTGCACTGCACAGTGAAATATGGTCAAAATAATTTTTAAAAAGTACAAAGAAAATTATGTTTCAGTGAAAAGGGGAATACATGAGTAGAATATTTAGCTACATGAATGATTTTTAAAATATGAGAATTCTAATAGAGACGAAGCATCATGAGAAACTTTTGGACCACATAGGACTGACGAATTGTGACTTCATCGTAAACACCAGAATAAACAACCACCACCATCACAAACACTATCATTCTTTAAAAATAACACCATTTCAAAGACGCTGCACTGTTCCACCTCAACCTTGTCGGTTAGAGGGTGAGACCCGCCTATCAGTAGGGCAGCAAGGATGGAAGGGACATAGAAGGTCTGGAGAACACGGGTCAGCCCATCTTCAGGCAGCCAGGCAAGACTACCACTTAAGCTGGCTGCTGGGTATCACTATTTCCTTGTCATCTGTGCAATGAACTAAGATCAAAGCACATTTGTGGGGAGTTATGCAAACATTTCCAAAAAGAGAAAAAATTTGCTCATTGATACAATGTAATGGAAAAATTAAACAAACAAACAAAAAAAATTTCAGTGAAACACAGTATCCTTACACACACACACAAAACACATCCACAGACATCCTTGTATATATACAACTAAGATGAAGACTTTATAAGGTAATCTTTACCTTCAGTGCAGGTCATGTATTCTGAAACTATCTACTTCCTTCTATTCTGGTTTGCTTTTCATTAAAAATGTTTTTTTGCAGTCAGTGGTAAACTAGAACCTCTCATGTCCATGTGCAGGAGTAGGTTAACTTTTGAGGAATTTTAGAACCTGTTGACATTACATTCATAGCTTGAAATCAGCTCAATGGGAAAAAAAAAAATCAGATTCTACAAATCTGGGCTTTTTTCTTTCTTTTCAGAGCCAGATGTTAAACATTTTCTAGCACACCACTGGTTGTAGACTTCTAAGTGGATTTTACAAATTACTAATGGGTCAAAACTTATAGTTTAAAAGTCATTGAATAGCAAACGCTGTATAAAGTTTCTTGTACCCAGTTTTTTGTACTCACCACCATAAATAGAAGCTTTCTTCTTTGCTTCCTCCTCCTGCTACTCTATTATTCAAAGATATATGTACACATATTAAGCAAAAAGGAGTGATTGAGTCAAAACACAACTTTTTTTGGTATGTACTTCACATTTATTAAAAACCAGAACACCAAATAGCTATACAAAGTGTGAATGAGCCTGAGAAAGAAAGGAAGGTGCTGGCTGGAATTCTCTGGCTAGTAAAATAGAAAAATAGAAAATAATAAAAAAAGAAAAAACACCAACTGCATGATTAAGATGATACTTGGATGGAAATGTGGATGGAATCTGGGACCTTAGTTACACCATGTCCATTTCTTATTTTATTAAAAAAAAGTTCAATCTCACAACTGTAAAATCTAGTAAAGGCTTACATTTCAGCTATCAAATGACTGATTCTTGACAGCATATGGCTTCTTGAAATTGTTATTTCCAAATTTACTTACCTATAATTTTTAGTGGTCAATGTTTCAAAATACCTCTGATCAGACTCTGAGGAAGAAAATGTAAATGAAATATCACACAAGATGTGTGTGATGGTGAGGATGGGGAGAGCAATATTTGAGCTCAGCTTGTGTTCTGCTTCCTTCCAAATGGTACAAAACTTTGTGTGTGTTCTCTTCTTCCCCTTTCTGGCTTTTCCTACCTTCTCTTCACCTTTCTGAGTTTCTTTCTTCTCTACCTATAAGCAGTAAGAACTGTTCTGAAAAGACAGGATTTGGGGTTCAAAGAAAAAGTTCTTTTTTCCTCTCAAGTTTTAGAAACTAAAAACTTTCCATGGTAGCCAGTCGCACACACATGCACACAGAGTTTAAGTAACTTCATTCTTCTAAATTCCAGTCCTTTGCTTCTATCCACTCACACAGAATAAGTCTAATCAGTTTCTTTTTCTGTAAACAAATTAGCATTATGAAAATGTGAGCTGAAAATTTTACCCAGGAAAATGTACTTCAGGGCTCTGCGAAACCAGGGATAGAAGAAACCATATATTAAGGGATTACATGTGGAGTTAAAATAGCCAAACCATGTCAAAGCATCAAACAAAACTATAGGAGTAGAGAAGTTCAGAAAGGGATCCAATAAAATTGTGAAAAAACAGGGAAACCAACATAATAAAAAAACACCCATCACTATCCCTAAAGTCTTGGCTGCTTTCTTGTCTTTCCTCATTTGATTATTTTGATTTTCTGGTAAGTTATTTATCGCACGAGCATGCTTTCTGGATACTGCAAAAATTTTGCCGTAAATCCCGACCATCACAGACCCAGGAGTGAAGAAACCTGCCATAAACAAGGTGGTCCCCCATAGCTTGTTGAACATCACTGGACAGGAGCTAGAGCAAGCAACCAGGATATCATAGCCTTCTATTCCATCCGCGTAGGCCTCAGAGAAGACCACTCCGAAGGCAAATGTCCCGGGGACTGACCAGCAGAGAACCAGCAACTGTTTAATGACTGGAATCGTCATTTTGGTTGAATACTGTAAAGGGTAACAGATAGCATAAAATCTATCAATGGCCACTGAGCAAAGATGGAAAATGGATGTTATGCTGAGCATCAGATCAAAGCTATAATGAATCTTGCAAAACGTCAGCCCAAAATACCAGCAGTTCTCCACTGATCTTATCATACTGTATGGCATGATGGTGAATCCCAGCAGGAAATCAGTGACCGCCATGGAGAGGATGAGGAAGTTGGTTGGTGTGTGAAGCTGCTTGAAGTAGGAAATGGAAAGGATCATGGCAAGATTGCCAAACACTGTGATGAATATGGCTCCAGCCATAAAGGAATACATGGCAGCTCGGACGCCTATCGGCCTTTCGTTTTCTGGGCAAGACCCACTTCCATATTCAGAGCAATTCAGTAGTTTCTTAGGGAAAAGCAAGAACACATGGGATTGTGTCAGTTACTAGATAATACATCATGTTTTTTATATACTTTCATAGAAAAATTCAAAAAAGACTTAAAGAAGATCATTTATGATGAATTATTACAATCTTTCTTATCTTAATCTGTATTTTATCTTAACCTGTAAATTTGCAATTCATAGAATTCTAGCTTAATGAATTTAAGTGATCATCCTTTACTTTACTCTTGCCTTTATTCAAATTAAGGCTTCCCTGATAGCTCAGTTGGTAAAGAATCCACCTGCAATGCAGGAGACCCTGATTCGATTCCTGGGTCGGGAAGATCTGCTGGAGAAGGGAAAGGCTACCCGCTCTGACTTGAAACGTTCTGACCTGGAGAATTCCATAGACTGTATAATCCACGGGGTGGCAAAGAGTCGGACATGACTGAGCGATTTTCACTTTTCACTTATTCAAATTATACCACTGACATTCAGTAAGCTCTTAATTTAGGCCAGGGCCTGAAATCAGAAGGAGGAGGAGGAGGAGGGGAGTCAGGAAAAGGTTGAGGAGAGAAAGAAAAGAGGAGGGGGTAGATGGAAAAAAGGAGAAGAAGAAAAGTTTATTATTGAACTTAATATAATTGTTCTTCCCTGTGTACGTAGGAAGAATAGACACTGATACTTATTAGACAATACATTCACTTCTTCCTCAAATGAGTCAGGAACATGTAACCAGACTTTGTTTGATTGGAATCTATTGGCTTATGGGACCAGGAGTTTACTAAGGGAAAAACAGATTTCTGCATATGTTCTATCACTCACTGTGCTTCTATTTCTTTCATGCTAAGCTCATTTGAAAGAGGAAGAATCACTTAAGGAAGTCTAAGGGTCTGAAAGAATCATCCTCTTCAGCTAGTCATGGAACTTTGATAAGCATCTCACCCTCAGAGCAGCTAAATCAGAGGAAGGCAAAGGCCAAAGCTGACCACCCCCACTTCTTTGTGAAGAGTAAGGGCTCCGCTGTAGTACGCCTCCTCAAGCCCCGTGCAATGATAGCAGCCTGGCGAGTTTCAGCGTGTGGGTCACACAGAGAGCGAGGAGCTGGCCATTAGCGAGTTTTAGGAAAGAAAGCCAGTTCTAAGCTGCACATGCTCTCCATGCAAGGACCCAGCATCTTTACTTTGCATATAAACATCTGCATGTTACCATTTACACGTATACTTGGGATGGAACATGATTATGAATTAAAATAACTTTTTTCTTTTTCTAATATATACTATTTATTTATTTTGCTTTGCTGGATCTTAGTTGCAGTGTGGAATCTAGTTCCCCATCAGGGATCCAGCCTGGTCCCCCTGCATGTGGATTCTCAGGCATAGAACCACCAGAGAAGTCTTAGGATAACTTTCTTCTTTAAATGTACATTAGGGGGAAAAAAAAAAAAAAACACTATCTAAATACAAATACATGCCCACAATCCATGAGACACAATGAAAGGAACAAGAAAGCATGAACTAATCCCTGGCAGTAGACAGTCTATCAAAACACATCAATCTTAAAACCCAAATTATTTTGGACCACAGATTAAAAGCAAATGTGGTGATGAGCTGACAAAAGAAAAGTCTAGGCAATATGTGCATTCAAAGATCAAAAGTGGGCAAAAGGCTTTCAGGCTGGGTCAATAAGAATGTCCCAGTGAGGATAGGACTTTTACCTGGTTCTCACTGGGTGTGTAAGATTTGAACAGGAAAACAAAAACTCTATTTTAAGCTGGAAGGGTGAAGAAATGGCATAAGGTTATCCAGAGACCTTTGAAAGTCATTCTCAGGGTCTCTGAAATACGACAGAGAAAACTGGGTGTGGAGGAGAGGATGGAACGGGAGAAGGGAGAATTTCTAGTGTCAAGTTCCCTCAAGGCGCTGTTTTTAGTCTGCATTCAGTCAAAGGAGCTTTCCCACTTTGTTCTCACATTTAGGCAGTTATGTCTGAACTGTCTTCTACTCAAGTGTTAAAAGTGATTGCTGCATTCCCTAAGAAAGTGATTAAACTGTAGGAGCAGACCATAATAATAAAGAATTTTCTGATTATTCTAATCTGATCTCATTTCTTTTCATCTTGTCATTAAATTTTTGTGCTTCCATTTTAAATATTCCAATGCTTTAGAACCCACTCTTTGAGGGTTTTAAGAGGCTTTTAAAAGTACTTTGTTCTGATAATCATTCTTTCTACTTTCGTTGAATTATTCTGACTTTACCCAAGCAATTGTTTCCTTTCAGTTGCTTAATTTCTATCAGAAACTCATGTTAATGAATCTTAACATAGTAAGTAATACATGTGAACAGTCTTAGCACAATGCCTGATGTATAAAGAACACTATCAAAGATGACTGCCCTCTTGTTTTTCTTCCTTTCCTTCCTTCCCTCTTTCCTGGTTGGGATGAACACCACATTCAACATTCAAGGATACATTTCACCAGAAAAGATGTCTCCTAAGAAAGCAAAGGAATGGGACTGTATGTAAAAACCCAGGTAACTGTCTTAACCCTCTGCCTCACACAGGTGAACACTTGTGGTACATGATTTGCTCAGCAGCTTATAAACACGTAACCCTTTCCATAATTCTAAATCTTCTTCCTAGGAAACACGCTGCACTGCCAAAAGGCAGCACATTTTCCTGTTAGCATAGTTGAAAACCTCTGCCTTTTATTACAAATTTATATTAAGTCCTGCATCTATAATCTTCTGCATTCCTACATGCCTCTTTGTACTGGACCAAAAAAAAAAAAAAAAAAAAAAATCAATCTGCCAGCAATACCACTGTATTATTAGAGTGACAGTTTGCTTCTTGAGAAAACCCAAGGAAAAGAAAGTGCAGATCCGTCCTTCTCAATGTCTTCTCCACATACCTGTTGGACTGCAGAAGATGACATTGCTAATTAAACTCCTTACTAGAGAAACTGTATTTCTTTGTTTCTTTTCCATCTAAGTGAATGCTTTTATGGAACTGAACAAGCTGAACTAGGTACGTTGCACTGTTCTGCAACTTAACAATTAGTCTCAAGGGAATTGGGTCTGAAAATTAAAAAAAAAGGAAAGCAAAACCTTGCCTTTCTAAAGTTTAGCAGCTAAATAAGCCTAAACCATTCCTCCATCCTCCCAGGACTCTGCTTTCTGAAGTTTTCGTCACCTCCAGCCCTGGCAGCTCTAAATCCACTATTATATGACAAATGCAAAAGTAACTCTAAACCTTCCAGTTATGGGTGACCCTAAGGAACCTGATTCAATTACACATGAATGAGATTGGTAGTTGGAGTAGAAGGATGATTATATGTCCTCCATCTCTTTAGGAAAATCTAACTGTCACAGTCCATGCATTGTCACATTTCAGTCACTGAGAAGGGCTCTTACCACCTAACATTTTTGTCTTTTTCCTTTGTTTAAAGGTGACTAAAAGAGCAAGTCTCACCAACCCTCTTAGATCTGGAGGAATGGAGCGTCATTATCATCTCTTTAAGGAACTCAAGTAATGATGCCAACATCTCAGATGTTACCGATTTAAATCTGTTCACATGTTGAAGGACCTACCTTTTCACTTTATCCTTTTAAAATGTGAAAGCTCCTTTTGCACTGTTGGGGACAACGTTGGGAGGCAACACACTCTAGATGTAGAGGAACTATCATACTGGTCACTAAAAAGCATCGGGGTCTGTCAACAAGGACCTATTGTCCTTGTTGGAACTCTGCTCAATGTTATGTGGCAGCCTGGATAGGAGGGGAGTTTGGGGGAGAATGGGTACATATATTAATGTATGTATGGCTGAGTCCCTTCACTGCTCACCTGTAACTATCGTGATATTGTTAACTCGCTATATCTCAATACAAAAGAAAAACTTCAGAGAAGACAGAAAAAAATCAGGGTCTGCTTGCCTGATTTAAAATTACAGCTATTCTGTGATTTGTCAGCTTGGCGTAGGCTGTTGCTTGGATATGCCACTTGTGCAGTCACATGAGGTCACATGAAGTCCTGAGTTTCAAAGTGTCCACACTTGGTTCAATGGCTCCGCTAATGCCCTCTTGAAATGCTTAATACATTTTAGGAAAGAAACTGCAGGGCTTCCCTGGTGGTCCAGTGGATCAAGAATCTGCTCGCCAATGCAGTATTCTTGCCTGGAGAATCCCATGGACAGAGGAGCCTGGCAGGCTATGATCCATCGAATTGCAGAGTCGGACATGACTGAAGAGACTTAGCATAGCACAGTGCAGGGAGATGGGTTCGATCCCAGGTCCGGGAAGATTCCACGTGTCATGCGGCAC
This sequence comes from Odocoileus virginianus, assembly GCF_023699985.2. NCBI lineage: Eukaryota > Metazoa > Chordata > Mammalia > Artiodactyla > Cervidae > Odocoileus > Odocoileus virginianus. The sequence continues at coordinate 31,140,027 of NC_069707.1, read as the reverse complement.
CTACGCCCGTGCAGCGCAGCTGCTGAGCGCGTGCTCCAGAGCCTGCGTGCCACAATGACTGAGCCCTCGTTCTGCACCCACAGAGCCCACACATCCGGAGCACATGCTCCACAAGAGAAGCCACTGCAATGAGAGGCCTGCACATCACAACTAGAGAGTAGGCCTCCCTCCCTGAAAGGAGAGAAAGCCCATGTGCAGCATCAAAGAGCCAGCACAACCAAAAATAAAGGAACAACAACAACTACAACAAACCCTGCATTTTCAGTTTGCTGTGGGTTCCCTAAATTACATAGCTGGTCCTGCTTAATCTCTCTTGGGAGCTCTTCTTGAAGAAGAGAAATAAGAAAAAATAAAAATCTCTTATTTCAGAATTATAAATTCAGAATAAATTCAGAATATGAATTTATATTCATATTTATGATAGTTGAGAAAATGTATATGAAGGTATTTTTTAAAGAAACTTTACAATTAGCACAGTTGCTTGCCAAGAAGGTAGGGCTTATTTTAAAAGCAGAAGGCATTACTACTCCAAGGTTGCCAGCAACTACCCTGTCTTCTGGGGGAAGACAGTAAGTCATTTTAGATAAATCTTCCTGGTTCTGTAAAGAATTAGTTAAACATTCTCTTTTAATTATGTAGATGCGAGACATTTAGCAGAGGTAGGTTAGAATGTAAATTGTTGCTTTTAAAGAGCTAAGGAGCCAAAGGAATGAGTTTTGTCCTCCTCCTTTCTAAGGTTCACTGCGATAGAATATATCTAATAAACTAAAATATATCATCATGATACACACTAGCTTAATAAACGAGCCTCATGTCCCAGCTGGCAAGAAAGAACTCTAGGACGTTCCTGAGCAGGACTGACCGTGACGCAGGGCAGATAGACAATCGACCCTTGAAAACTCCTCTGAACCAGCCTCTTTAATCCCAATGAAAAGATTTGAAAGTAAGAGAACTCTTCGGTGAACGGAAGTGCAGCGAGCGTCAGCTCAGGCCTCTCCTTTCTAAGCCCCTGGAATTGAGAGGGTCCCCTCTCGGCCCCGTTATCACATCGCTGCAGACGGAGTACCGCCAGATCGAGGGGGCGGGGCGCTGCCTGGCGATACTTTCAACAGTGACACCTTGTGGCAACTTGGGAGAACTGAGCCTTCGGATTCAGTCCTTCGAGAACGCATCAAAAGATCAGAAAGGATATAAGAAAGGTGGTTAATTTAAGTAAAACAAAGAGATATGATCTTGTTTTGTACCTCAAGCTGGAGAAAATGGATGTATCACTCATATAACTGTCCACATTTTTAATGAAACTCTGACGTGCAGAATTAATTACAATGAGTCAGGCCATGGGGCTTCCCAGGTGGTGCTAATGGTAAAAAACTCCGCAGTGCAGGTTAGGCATAAGAGACACCGGTTTGATTCCTGGGTCCCGAAGAACCCCTGGAGAAGGGAATGGCTACCCTCTCCAGTGTTCTTGCCTGAAGAATCCCATGGACAGAGGAGCCTGGCGGGCTACAGTCCATGGGGTGGCACAGAGTCGGACACGGCTAAAGGAACTTAAGCACGACCCGGTCACAACCATGCCATACGTCTTGCTTTATTGCTTCGTTTGTAACATAATGAGCACCCATGACTGTGAACTAACCTGACAATAGTGTCCTTATTTCTGTATTCTGCTATCACCTCAGATAATTGCTACACTGAATTTTGTGTTTATCAGCTTTTGTATTCTTTTAATAGATTTATCATATTATGGTTCATGATTAAATCAAAGTATTGATGAGTGTCTTTTTCAAATTTCTTATAAAATGGGTATCATGCAATTTGTCTTTTAGAATTAGTTTTGCTCTTATTCACTTAATTTTATACTATGTTTAACTGTAGTTCATTCATTCTTATTGCTATGTAATTAATAATCTCTTCTATCAAAAGATATTTGAATTATTTCTAGTTCTTTTGCTATTATGAATGGTGCTATTTTCAATATTCTTGTGTAAGTTTCTTGATACTAATAGTCAAAAGATTTTCTTGTAAATATACATGAGAAAGTAATTACGGAGTAAAAGAATGTGAATATTCAGTTTCACATCACTAAACAAATTTTATTCCAAAGTGGCTGTACTATTCTACATTCTCACAATCAATATGTAGAAATTCTATTAACTTATAATACAGGCAACATATGATATTAACACAGTTAAATGTTTAACAATTTAATGAGTGAAGAGTTGTGTTTTATTGTAGACTTGATTTGCATTTTCCTGATTTCCAATGAGGGACAGCATTTATTTGTGTGTTTATTGTTGTTTCCCTTCTGTGAAATCCTATCATTTCTTTTTATTTACTTTTCCTTTCCTTCTTGATTTATACAAGCTATTTTTATATCCTTAATAATAACCTTTTATCAGTTATTATATATGTAACAAATATATTCTCCCCATGGATAAGTTGCCCTTTCCTTTCAGGTAGGTTTTTGATAAATGAAAGTTCTTTCTTATAGCTAAATTTATCAATCATTTATGTTTTGTAACTTTATTTTAAAAAAATCCTTCCCTAGTTCCAAGTGAGAAAAATTGCTGTCTAAATTTTCTAGTGAAAATTTAAACATTTTGCCTTTAATATTTGTTTTTTAATTTATCTGTAATTGTGTATGATGTGAAGTAAGAAATAACATTTTTTTTCACATAAACCAACTTTTTCCAGCTCCAATTATTGGGTAGAATTTCCTTTCCCCAATGCAGATGTCATGTATCAAAGTCCACACATAACTTTGAGCTCTGCATACAAATCCATCCACTCACTCATTTAATGCTGCACAAATACCACATTGGCCTAGTTACCATGGCTTGTAATGACTCTTGATATTTAATAGAGTAAGTCCTTCCCCACCTCCTCCTTCTTCCTTCCTTCAAAGATGTTAATTATCTTTCCAAGATCCATAAAAATTATGTTGGATTTTGAGGGAATAACATTAATATCACCTCACTATTATATCTCATTCACGAGCATGGGCTAAATCCACATTTATTTGGTCTTCTGTAATGCTCTATTAAGTAAACTTTCTTAATAGTCTACAAATGTGTCTTGCACACCTTCTGATAATTTCATTCCTGAGTAACTCAATTTTAAATTGGTGTATTTTTAAATCCATAGTTTCATTGTTGCTTATTACTGGTGTACACATTCAACTGAATTTTGTATTCAGGCAACTTGCTCAATTTTCATATTATTTGAAAAATTTCTCTGCAGACTCTTGGATTTTCTATGTGGTTAATAATACTACCTGCAAATTATTATGGTTCTATTTCCTCCTCTAATCATTGAGGCCTTCAATTTCTGGTTCTTAATATACTGTACTAAGATCTTTAGGACAATGTTGATTGAGGCATTGTTATAAAATGATTAAGCTACTTTTCAAATGAAACAGTTGCTTCTTATGACATTTAAAAAGTCTATTAGGCAATGTATGGCAAAAACCACTACAGTATTGTAAAGTAATTAGCCCCCAACTAATAAAAAATAAAGGAAAAAAAAAAAGTGCGCTCGGCGGCCCCGCGGATCTGTCTCTTGCTTCAACAGTGCTTGGACGGAACAGACCCAGGGACGCCCCTTGCTCCAGCCTCCGACTACCCTCCAACCTTTTTTCCAGTCGCAATCTCCGGAGTCAGCCACTCAGCTGTCCGCGATCACCGGGACCAGCCACCATTTTTTAACTCCTTACTACCGACCAATCATGAGCTCCCAGATTCGTCAGAATTATTCTACCGAGGTGGAGGCCGCCGTCAACCGCCTGGTTAACATGCAACTGCGGGCCTCCTACACCTACCTCTCTCTGGGCTTCTACTTCGACCGCGACGATGTGGCTCTGGAGGGTGTGGGTCACTTTTTTCGCGAATTGGCCAAGGAGAAGCGCGAGGGCGCGGAGCGTCTCTTGAAACTGCAAAACCAGCGTGGCGGCCGCGCCCTCTTCCTGGACGTTCAGAAGCCATCTCAAGATGAGTGGGGTAAAACCCAGGACGCTATGGAAGCCGCCCTTCTCGTAGAGAAGAACCTGAATCAAGCCCTGTTGGATCTGCATGGCCTGGCTTCTGCCCGCGGAGACCCCCACATCTGTGATTTCCTGGAGAACCACTTCCTAGATGAGGAAGTGAAACTCATCAAGAAGATGGGTGACCACCTGACCAACCTCCGCAGGCTGGCTGGTCCCCAGGCTGGGTTGGGCGAGTATCTCTTCGAGAGGCTCACCCTCAAGCACGACTAGGAGCTTCTGGAGACCAGTGGCCTTTGAAGAACCCACCTAACATCAGGGCTGCCTGAAGCCCCTCTCTGCAGCTACTAGGCAGCTTTTTAACATCCTGGAGCCCTCTTTCAAGCCTTGGACCAAATGGAAACAATAAAGCTTTTTGCAGCACAAAAAAAAAAAAAAAAAAAGCCTCTATTAGGGACTTCCTTGGAAGTCCAGCGGTTAAGACTCCATGCTTCTATTACAGGGTGCTCGGGTTTGATTCATGATAGGGGAACTAAGATCCCACCTGCCTAAAGAAGGTAAACTTCCAAACTCATTCTATGAGGCCACCATCACCCTAATTCCAAAACCAGACAAAGATGCCACAAAAAAAGAAAACTAAGGCCAATATCACTGATGAACATAGATGCAAAAATCCTTAACAAAATTCTAGCAAACAGAATCCAACAACATATTAAAAAAATCATACACCATGACCAAGTGGGCTTTATCCCAGGAATGCAAGGATTCTTTAATATCCGCAAATCAATGTAATACACCACATTAACAAATTGAAAGATAAAAGCCATATGATTATCTCAATAGATGCAGAAAAAGCCTTTGACAAAATTCAACATCCATTTATGATTAAAACTCTCCAGAAAGCAGGAATAGAAGGAACATACCTCAACATAATGAAAGCTATATATGACAAACCCACAGCAAGCATCACCCTCAATGGTGAAAAATTGAAAGCATTTCCCCTGAAATCAGGAACAAGACAAGGGTGCCCACTCTCACCACTACTATTCAACATAGTTTTGGAAGTGTTGGCCACAGCAATCAGGGCAGAAAAAGAAGTAAAAGGAATCCAGATAGGAAAAGAAGAAGTGAAACTCTCTCTGTTTACAGATGACATGATCCTCTACATAGAAAACCCTAAATACTCTACCAGAAAATTACTAGAGCTAATCAATGAATACAGTAAAGTTGCAGGATATAAAATTAACACACAGAAATCTCTTGCATTCCTATACACTAACAATGAGGAAACAGAAAGAGAAATTAAGGAAACAATACCATTCACCATTGCAACAAAAAGAATAAAATACTTAGGAGTATATCTACCTAAAGAAACAAAAGACCTATACATAGAAAACTATAAAACACCGATGAAAGAAATCAAAGAGGACACAAACAGATAGAGAAATATACCGTGTTCATGGATTGGAAGAATCAATATAGTCAAAATGGCTATACTACCCAAAGCAATCTATAGATTCAATGCAATCCCTATTAAACTACCAACGGTATTTTTCACAGAACTAGAACAAATAATTTCACAATTTGTATGGAAATACAAAAAACCTCGAATAGCCAAAGTAACCTTGAGAAAGAAGAATGGAACTGGAGGAATCAACCTGCCTGACTTCAGACTCTACTACAAAGCCACAGTCATCAAGACAGTATGGTACTGGCACAGAGACATACATATAGATCAATGGAACAGAATAGAAAGTCCAGAGATAAATCCACGAACCTATGGTCACCTTATCTTCGACAAAGGAGGCAAGGATATACAATGGAAAAAAGACAACCTCTTTAACAAGTGGTGCTGGGAAAACTGGTCAACCACCTGTAAAAGAATGAAACTAGAACACTTTCTAACACCATACACAAAAATAACTCAAAATGGATTAAAGATCTCAATGTAAGACCAGTAACTATAAAACTCCTAGAGGAGAGCATAGGCAAAACACTCTCCGACATAAATCACAGCAGGATCCTCTGACCCACATCCCAGAATTTTAGAAACAAAAGCAAAAATAAACAAATGGGACCTAATGAAACTTAAAAGCTTTTGCACAACAAAGGAAACTATAAGCAAGGTGAAAAGACAGCCCTCAGATTGGGAGAAAATAATAGCAAACGAAGCAACAGACAAAGGATTAATCTCAAAAATATACAAGCAACTCCTCCAGCTCAACTCCAGAAAAATAAATGACCCAATCAAAAAATGGGCCAAAGAACTAAACAGACATTTCTCCAAAGAAGACATACAGATGGCAAAAAAACACATGAAAAGATGCTCAACATCACTCATTATCAGAGAAATGCAAATCAACACCACAATGAGGTACCATTGCATGCCAGTCAGGATGGCTGCTATCCAAAAGTCTACAAGCAAGAAATGCTGGAGGGTGTGGAGAAAAGGGAACCCTCTTACACTGTTGGTGGGAATGCAAATTAGTACAGCCACTATGGAAAACAGTGTGGAGATTCCTTAAAAAGCTGGAAATAGAACTGCCATATGACCCAGCAATACCACCTCTGGGCATACACACCGAGGAAACCAGATCTAGAGACACGTGTACCCCAATGTTCATCGCAGCACTGTTTATAATAGCCAGGACATGGAAGCAACCTAGATGCCCATCAGCAGACGAATGGATGAGGAAGCTGTGGTACATATACACCATGGAATATTACTCAGCCATTAAAAAGAATTCATTTGAATCAGTTCTAATGAGATGGATGAAACTGGAGCCCATTATACAGAGCGAAGTAAGCCAGAAAGATAAAGACCATTACAGTATACTAACACATATATATGGAATTTAGAAAGATGGTAACGATAACCCTATATGCAAAACAGAAAAAGAGACTCAGATGTATAGAACAGACTTGTGGACTCTGTGGGAGAAGGTGAGGGTGGGATGTTTCAAGAGAACAGCATCGAAACATGTATATTATCTAGGGTGAAACAGATCACCAGCCCAGGTTGGGTGCATGAGACAAGTGCTCGGGCCTGGTGCACTGGGAAGACCCAGAGGGATGGGGTGGAGAGGGAGGTGGGAGGGGGGACCGGGATGGGGAATACATGTAAATCCATGGCTAATTCATTTCAATGTATGGCAAAAACCACTGCAATATTGTAAAGTAATTAGTCTCCAACTAATAAAAATAAATGGGAAAAAAAAGAAAAATCCCACCTACCTTATGGCCAAAAAAAAAAAAAAAAAAGTCTTTTAAAGATGACATAGTTCAAAATCTTTGGGGGCTCCTTTCTGCCAATTTTAAATTCAGCACACAAAATTTATCTTTTTATTGTAAGCTTATGTCCATTTCTAGAAAATAAGGACCACAGCTTATCACCCAATCAAAACACTGAGATTTTGCTTGAAATGTTTCTTATTGTTTCTGAAAATTCAATTCACATTAAAGGTTTTTTAAGCCACTTTAATCTGAATAAAAAAAAAAAATAGTACTGGTTCTACCTGAGTCTGATAATGACTGCTTATTCATCTGAATCACTAAAGCTTCCACTGTGGTGGCTCTCCTTGTTAATCAAATGCTTCCCATTGAGATTTTCAGTTTACACTTCACTGCTATTACCCTGTTCCTACTTTGTGTTTACCCCATCCTCCCCTACCTACCCCATGAAAAAAATCTATTTTAAACAAGTAATTTTTGCACTACAAGAAAGAGCGAAACTAAGGAAGGAAAGAAAGATGAGAGGGAGGAACACATGCATGATGATTTCCTGTATCGGCTAAGCAGAAATAGTGATGTAATGCTGTGATCTAAGTTAAAAATTGATAGTCTTAGTTGTATTTTTAAATTTCATCTCTGCACCTATGAACCAAGTTGACAATGGCAATATTAACTATAAATAATAATAATTTGAATTTCTTGATCTTGTACTATCTCATTTTCAAAAACCTCATTTCATTTCCATTAAAATTTCAGAGAGGTTGAGAATATATTGATATTATTCAGTGCTGGGAGCCAGCACACGAGATTTCACCCATGACAAGGTCATAAGGAGAAGACCTGAGAAGCAAGGCAGATCAGGACTTCAGGGATTTCGAAAATCTGCCCCAGCACTCACCTTAAAGATGATCTCTGTCTTTCTGATGCTTGCTATATTAGACTACTCCCTAATTTCTGTGACACGGGTAGATGGCCTTCCCCGATCTCTCTCCAAACAGAATCAACTTAGAACTTTAATTAATATGTCCCCCGGACGGCGGTATCCCATAAGATTATCCAGGATGAAAGGAGTGTTTCAATTTAGACCCCTTTGCTGGCATTCTAGCCTGCTTGGCAAATGCGTACTAATGCACATGACTGCTCACAACACCTTAATCATGAACAGCATAAAGAACCTGATCACACAAAAAACCCTAATAGGCACAGAGCCCTTTGGGGGGGGTGAGGAAGCCCTATTAGAGAACAAAAAATATTATTCTAAAAGCAGTTATAGTTAAAGATTTAGAAAAATAAAGAGTTTAGAATTGTTCATTTTAACCAGGAACGCTAAACAGGGGCTGCCTCACCAGAGCTGCAGAGTCTTTGTGTGGTAAACCTTTTAGATAAATTTAACTGATAACTTCTGCAAAAGGACTGACCTTTGTGTTCATTAAAGAATAGATTACCGAAAACAGCTTTGCATTCACCTGGGTCATAAAATGTCAATAGGCCCCAAGGCCAGAAGATAATGTATAAGACTCTCACAAAGAAGTATGCAGAAAACACCCTGGTTTCGTGAAGGATAAGCCGATGTAATATTAAACTATCTTCCCCTTAAAAATGTACTAACTTAGAATATAAAAGCTACGGTAAAAAAATAAAGGTTTGCCGGACTTTGCTGCACACCCCCAGTCTGGTCTCTCTCTCTTTTTCTCGCCTACGCCGTTCATCCTGAGGGTACCCCTGGACCCTGCTGAGGCTGGACCCCAGCAATTCAGGTCTCTATCCTTAGCTTTTAGCTGACACAAAGACTGTTATATATCAGGTGCTCAATAAATTTGTTATGTGAGTGAATAAATGATTTAATGAATGAGTAAGTAAGTCTTCACTACAACTCTGAAAGTTACATGTTACCCATTTACAAACAAGGAAACTGAGATTTAAGGTTTGGTGAATTGCTTTCTGTTGTCAAACATGGCTGAATAGCTACTAATAACCTGTGTTTGAGTATAAACTCAAGCTGAAATATTTCCAGGGTTCATCCCAGCAATGATTCTGGTTTCTTTTGTTTGTAGTCTTATTTGATGGTTGTTACAGGGGTGGGAAGAAGAGAATTTAGATGACTCAATTACCCGGGTAATGACTACCATTTTTCACTTCTTTTTTAATTAGAACAAACATTAATCTAGTTATACATATTCAAATTTAGCATTGTGGTAATTGCCTCTCTAGTCTACTGCATGTAAAGCAGGTGTTGGTATGGTGTTTTGTTGTGTTTTTGTTTTATTGCTCTTGCAACATGAACCATGGAAGAAAAATCAATGGATTATCTGTGTGTTTTTCCTTATTCTCCCAACTTTTAATAATTTTCTGCACTTGGGAGAATATACAGACAAAATGAAACTGCTAGGCCACTTAAAAATAAAGTTATTAGCACATTTCAAACTTATGATATCACTGTTTTCAAACTCTTCTGTTTATTAAAAGTAAAGTCTTATGAGAATTGCTAATAACAGTAATTAAATGTGTTGATTGGATATTTACCAGTGTCCACAGTACTTCATTTACAGTTTGACACTTGGAACCTGCAATTCGAGCTCATGGTCCAAAGAGACCAGTATAAGCGCATTTCTCTCTTTACTCTCATTTGCTAAACTTTTGAGTAAATGGAGACCAGAGGGCATCATTAACACGTTGGCTGTTCTGCCTTGATTGTGATGGGAAATAATTTCACACTATTATTCATTGGGGAAGTAGTTGTACTTAGTGGAGACAGGAAAACATTTATCACAGAACTGTATTTGAAGAACCAAATGTTTGGGGAATTCTACAAATTATTAAGCAAAGTGCAAATCTGAGAAAGAAAACTTTAGCTGATGCAAGAGAGGCAAAATAGTGACCTCTGTCTTAGTCTATCTTCTTATTTGATGTAAATGTGTTTACAGAGCTGGTATCATGAACAAAAAACAAAGAATCACTTATCAGGAAGATTTCAGAAATTTCAGAAAAACCATTCAGCTAACATTACATTTCAACTCTGGCTGGAGATACAAGAAAACTCTTAACTATATACTCATTTGGTTTGTCCCTTAATGAGCAATTCCAGATTTTAGAATTGTAAGTAAATTACATGCATTGAGTAAATTAAGATTCTGTATCAAAAAAGGGTATAACATGACAAAGACAACTTTTGTGTTAGTAGCAAGAATTTTTTTGCTTGCATTTGGTTGTGGCCTTTGTCATCTATTTTCACTGAATTTTAAGCATAGATTATAAGTGGTCCTTACAACTTTAATTTCTTCAATGATTGGCGCTAACCTGATGCCTCCATGGTATGCTGCAGGCTCACCATCAACTCTTATTGCCAAAACACCTTTCTTGCTTCAAGGGATACTAACAATAGTGGAATAGTTAGTAGAATAGTGGATTTGGGGATTTCATAAAAAGAAAGTTTTAAACGTGGGCAAACATGCTGCCGCACTGCGCTGTGCTGTCGCTTCGGTCGTGTCCGACTCTGTGCGACCCCATGGACTGTATGTAGCCCACCAGGCTCCTCTGTCCAAGGGGATTCTCCAGGCAAGACTACTGGAGTGGGTGGCCGTGCCCTCCTCCAAGGGATCTTCCCAACCTAGGGATCAAATATAAGCTTGTCAAATAAGATCCTTGTCAAAATCTTTTGTCTGTTATTACCACATTTTCTTTCATGAAAAAAAAATCCTAATCCTGGAAATTTAGTAAGGAATGCTCTTAGACAAGAGACAGTCTATTCAATTCAATGCATATTCCATAATGAAAAACTCTTAGACTGTGTTGATTTTCTCACTTCATAATGACCAGTAAAAAGTGTGTCCCAGCCAACACTAGTCTTCAGACTGGGAAAATTTGAGAATCCCTGAGTTAGATGGTAAAGGCATCATTAGTTTGACAAAATAACATTAAAAGGCTTATATTTCAAAACATAACTTTAGAAATAGTTTTTCCCACAAGGCACTCTACTTGATGCCCTGAGGTGACCTTAATGGGGAAGGAAGGGATACATGTATCAGTGTAGCCGATTAACTCTGCTATGCAGCACACTAACAACACTGTGGAGCAACTATGCGCCATCGAAAATTAATTTAATAAATAAATACTTAATTAAAATTAAAAAAACTAAAATGTTGCACTTAGTTAGTCATCTTTCTTTTCTCCCTTCCTTGGACAAACGTTCCTGGAGCAACTATTCTGGCCCAGGCCCTGTGGCAGACGCTGGAGAAAACTGAGTCCTTACTCAGAGAAGCTCATAGCCAGGGCTTCTGAGCTCATTTTTAAATACATTGTGCTGTTCATTATTCCCCTAAATTTTCACTGTACAATATAAACATTTTTTTTTTCATTCCTTTTTCTTAACATCCAAGGAAATGGTGCTTAGAAGAAATGTGATCCAAGGAGCACGGGCTGCTATTTGAAACTGCAGATTTCTGAATCTCAGTCCAATCAACCCTAAATAATTCCAAGCAGTTAGGAATTCAACATCAGCCTTCGTAGTAGCTCATACACTAAATCTAGTTAGCAGTTTCAGAACCAGTTTTTAAAATAATTTAACCATTAAAATCTTTTACTATACATAAATAATACATATTTATTGCCAAAATTAAAGCCATACAGGCACATCTGCTTAAACTTGACTGGAGATAAAATATGAGTCCCCATAGTTGCTTCATATTTGCCCTGAAGTAGGAGAGAGGGTGGAGTTTGTGGCCAGACAGACTTGGACTCCAATCTGTCTAACTTTCATTAACACTATCCCCTTGGATTTCTTATTTCCCCTGATTCATCTATTCCCCTTAAAATTGCGCTTTGAGTGACTTCACTGTCCCAGGTGTGGTGCTGAGTACGGAGTACAAGAAAGAATAAGAAACAGTCCTTAACTTTTGTATTTCACACTCCAGTGGGGACAGGGCATTTGAAAAATAACCAGGGAGTGTACTGATGACAGACTTCCCCAGTGACTCCGGGGTTAAAGAATCCACCTGCAATGCAGGAGAGGCAGGTTCGATCCCTGGATCGGGAAGATCCCCTGGAGCAGGACATGGCAACCCACTCCATTACTCTTGCCTGGAGAATCCCTTGGACAGAGGAGCCTAGTGAGCTACAGTCCATGGGATCATACAGAGTCTGAAGCTACTGAGCGTGCACATACAGATGAGAAGTGCAGGGCACATTGGAAGTTTTTTGGTTTTGTTTTTGTATTTTTCCTTTTGATGTGGACCATTTTTAAAGTCTCTATTGAATTTGTTACAATAGTGCTTCTGTTTTCTGTTTGGGTTTTTAGGTTGTGCAGCATGTGGGATCTTACCTCCCTGATCAGGAATTGATTGCATTGGAAGTCGAAGTCTTAACCACTGGATCACCAAGGAAGTCCCCACATTGAGGGGTTTAGAAAAGACCCCTGCCTGATCTTAGAGAATTTAGATGTATTCCCGGAGAGGTAATCCTCAAGATGAGTTTTTTCAAATGAGTAAAATCAGGGAGGTGGAAGAGGGGAAGGAGGCATTTCGGGCATGGAGGCTACAGGAGCAAAAACGTAAGTAGGGAAAGCATAGGAACCATGAGGAAAATGGACTTGACCTCAGACTTGTCTGGTTTCAAAGCCTGAGGCCATCCCTCTGTGTGGGGAACTTCAGAAATCTGGTTCTGCACCAGCAAGCTTCAGAGCTTTTACAAGGTGTTCATCCAAATTCATTAACTAGGTGGACAATAAGTAGGTATTTTGCAGGTAAATATCAATACTATATATGTAGATAGAAATATATAGTTATTTTCATATATGTCTTCTATAGAAATTATTTTTAAAGAAATAAAAATTCCCAATATGCCAAACTGTCACAGACTAATGCAGAAATGTATCACCAGGTTAACTTTCTTCTACACAGAACTTCGAATAAATCTGATATTCTTTTCGTAATTTTAATTGTGGAATTTACTGGGAAACAGGATGATGTAACGCTGCTCTAGTCTTTAAAAGAAAAAATTGATATGTAATATCTGCCAGGTCAATGCTCCACGTGTACTAAGCATATTCTGAATGAACACCAGCATAGCACATACCAATAAAATGACAGAGAATAATGCTAATAAAATGTATTTGCTGAGTATTTTTATGTGCAAGGCCCCATGCTAGGCAGTATCTCTCATGTAATGATTAATGGTCCAGTGAGACAATATTATTGTCCTTATTTTGCAGGTGAGTAATTCACTGGGAGCTTACAGACTTCATAAAGGGATTTTAGGAGGAGGAGGAATATAGAACAGAAGGTCAGGACCTGTCAAAGACAAATTTACCTTCTCTAAATGCTTGTTTACAGTTGGCCATGTACTCAATGACCTGTTAGGAACACTTTGGGAAATGCATATATACTTTATCTTAAAAAAAAAAAATCTTCAATTTGATTCTTACATTACTTAGATTATTTGAGTGCAACACTCAAAATATCTCTCAACACTTTTTTGGTATACTTTATAGTCTGCTAAATTTAAAAACATAAATCACTGTTTATGAATCTTTAAACATTTCAGTTAGTATTCACACTCTGGTTGACAGTACAACAAACTGATTCACCAAAATCCACAATTTATGGGAGTTTATACGGTTTGCTTTACTTTTTTGGCAAAAATTATGACTCTCCAAAAATTGGATTATTGACTTCAAGAACCAAGTTGAAAATCAGGCTGGAACTTCCATTGCACTGATCTCTTAAGATGGCAATATTATTATTACAAAAAAATCAGTTCCAAAAATTTCCTTGCTAATACATTTTTATTTTTATCTCTTCTTGAATGGAAACTTATTTGAATACTTCTCTTTGAGAAGGGAGTGGAAAATGACACTTTTTTGAATGGACATTGTCTGGACTTGGAAAGGAGTGTTATATTTTGTTGTTACAACTGCTTTCTTTATGTTTACCATAATATTGTATGTCAAGTTTAAGTTCTTCTCTTGCATGCAACCAAAAGTTATGCCCACTGTGAATTTATTAGAAGACTCTCTGGGAGTCATGAAATTCATGAGAGAATGGAGAACTCAGTTTGGAAATGAATACTTGGGTGTCTCCGGAATCTGGGAGGCATGAACTCCAACAACACCAAGAGCAGTCAGGTCACAGTCTTACCATATGAATAGAATGGAAATCCACATTTTTTTGTTTTCTGCTAATGATTCTGGTAAAAATAATTGTCTTTTCCCCTTCTTTTAAGGTTCAGTTTCTAAAGAAAGACCTTCTGAAATTTTTAGTGTAGGTTTTCCGCCCACCTGTTTAGTTAAGGGGAAAGGCAGAAGATCACTCTCTTCATTACAGTTCCAATAAATTATATCTAATTGGGATGAGAAATTTCCCAAATTTAATTAAATTCCAGTTGAGAAGCAGATTCTGGATAACCTAAAGACTAAAATACCTCTGCATAGAGGAATGGAAACTAGAATAAAGCTGCCAATACAGGAAGACGAGGTGAGCCTTTCTTCTTGTTTGCTGAAAGGATGGGTTACTGGTTGTTTTTTTACTAAGAGTTTTAAAAACAGAGGCTACAAAGAAAAATAGGCTATAGGGGATTTAGTGCTAAGTCTAAAAGGTAGGATTATCTGAGTCATAAACTTGTCCCAAGAAAAATGTGATCTCAATAGCCATTTAAAATAGATGTAAGACAAAGATGACTTATATCAACATTATCAATGCTTAGTTGCTTAGTCGCTTAGTTGTGTCCGACTCTTCATGACCAATGGACTATAGCATATTACTCTAGAAATTCTGACTAATGAAGTACAGCAAAGACTGTAGATAAGAATAGCTATTAGAAAAGAGATAAAGTTTAGGATTTTTGGGGGATAATATGACTGTATAATGAAAATCCAAGCAAGTCAACTGAAAAGCTGGAATAAATTTTACTATACACAAGCAATAATAATTATATAGAAAATATAATGACTTTAAAAAAGATATATTCATAACCATCAAGACACACAAACACAAAAGTATAAAACATCTAAGAATGTGTGGGAGCAAATGAAGAAAACCACAGAAACTTGCTATAAGGTATAGAAAACTATCTAAATGCTTTTGTTCACTTTTTAAAATTTAACAAAAATAGTTTCACAAGTAGAAAAGTTAAGATAGTTTATGAAGCCAGGAGCGATTAGGGGCAACTTTCTTACCATATACTAAATGAAAAAGTTTTAAAACTGCTTTTAAAATCTACGAGAACAAAATCTAGTCAGATCAAGGAAACTAAATATACAATCCTGATAGAGATAGAAATAGGTAGAAGGGTGTGAACAGAAATGTATATACAGGAACTTGCATCTTAAAATTTTATTTAAAATTAACTGCCTCACCCTAACTTACCCATGAGCTTAAGTCACAATTATGAAACAAATAAATTCAAATCTGTGGTGCTGCTTAACATGATACAAACTACATGAAATTTAGATTAGAAACAGTTCAAATGCAAATTGTTATTTATCATTAAGAATGCTTGCCTACTTCTATTAGGGTATCTTACTTGAAACCACTATTTCTCCTTATTTTTCTTTTGTATATGCCATCGTAATAGACATGGGATATACTGTGTCCGATTATATATCTTCTTTACCTCATGTTTAGCTGCTCTGATGAATACCTGCTTCTCTTTCAGTGTAGCCTGGTACCCAACAAGTGAATTTGCTTTACTTCCTACAGCTTGCATTTTAAGTCCTATCACACCAGGCATGACCTTGAAATAGGATGAAATCCTCCCAGACATTTTTGTGAGCTTCAGTAACAGGTGCTGTGTGCTTAGTTATGTGTCTGACTCTTTGAGACCCCATGGTCTTTAGCCCGACAGGCTCCTCTGTTCATAGGCAAGAGTACTGGAGTGGGTTGCCATGCCCTCCTCCAGGGGGTCTTCCCAACCTGGGGATCGAACCAAGGTCTCCTACATTGCAGGCAGATTCTTTACTATCTGAGCCACCAGGGAAGCCCCCGTAACAGGCATTTAATTTAGGCTGTTCAAAAAAAAAAAGAAAGAAAGAAAGAAACAAACAAAATGAACTAAGTGGTCAACAATGGGAAAATGGTTAGAAAAATATTTGTGCATCCATACAATTTAACATGTTGCAGTCATTACAAAATGATATGGTTCTTAAGTGAGCTATGAATGAGATTTTAATTTTTATTTTGTTTCTATACATCATTTTTATTTTCCTTTATTTTCCAAATTTCCTACAAGTATGAAAATAAAAGAAAATTTTTAAATGTGAACATTAATAGATTTAAAAATCAGAATATGTATTAATAATTAGTAACAAATAGCAAATTATGTGTAAACAGTAGTAATATTTAATGTGCACTTTTAATTGACTTTTTAAAAAGGCATATATATTCTAGCAAATGAATGATAAAGTCCTTCTAATTTCCATCTCCAAATGTAGCCTGTTAGTTTCCACCATTGAACAACTGAGTAAGGTACCACTGTCAATTTCATGGCAGTTCATGTAAGGGAAGAAGTGTTCTTTAAAATTTTAAGTTCTTAATTTCTGGACTTGTAAAACTTAAATATACATAATACAAATGGCAAATAAGAAGCAAGATGTAAGCATCATATCTCGCTATACAATCTTTGACCCAAATATTTGATAAAAGTCCCTGCAATTGGCGCATGTGGTTGATATTATGCATGTTCGTAAATATGATCACCAACTGTTTTCTAAAACACTAGAAATCAGTCCTGAATATTCATTGGAATGACTGATGCTAAAGCTGAAACGCCGATATTTTGGCCACCTGATGCGAAGAACTGATTCACTAGAAAAACTGACTCACTAGATGCTGGGAAAGATTGAAGGCAGGAGGAGAAGGGGATAACAGAGGATGAGATAGTTGGATGGAATCACTGACTCGATGGACATGAGTTTGAGTAAGCTCCAGGAGTTGATGATGGACAGGGAAGCCTGGTGTGCTGCAGTCCATGGGGTCGCAGAGAGTTGGACATAAGTAAGCAACTGAACTGACTGATTGAAAGCATAATATTTCCATGGTTTTATTCTGAAAATAATTTACTCCTAGATGAATCTTTTTGGAAAATTTTACCAACTAAAATCATCTTTAGTGCTCTTCTGAACCAGGGATAGAAAAATGCGTAAACCACTGGATTAAAAGTAGAATTCAAATAGCCAAACCAAATCAATGCATCGTTCAAAGTGGGTGGGATAGTATAGTCCAGGAAAGGGTCCATGACCATGCAGACAAAGAAAGGACACCAGCATGTTAGGAAAACTCCCATCACAATCCCTAAAGTCTTCGCAGCTTTCCTTTCTCTGCTTCGTGGAATTCCATTTCTCTCTTTCAACCCTATTTGAACCTTCTGCTTTGCATCGTGAATTGATCTTGCCTGGCCTTTTGCTATGAAATATATTCTACAATAGATGCACAGCATAATAGAACCAGGTATATAGAAAGAAGTCATAAAGGCCAGAACCCCAGATGTTTTGCTGAAGAAGACAGAGCAACTCGCTATGCAGTGGCTGTGTTTGTAATACATCTCTTCGGCTCCTTTGAAGTTTAGCTCCAGAAAGATCATCCCAAATGCAAAAAGAGCAGGAATACTCCAACTAATGAAGATCATCAGAGAAATAACCAAGATGTTGATCTTGGTTTTGTATCTCAGTGGGTCACACACAGCATAATAGCGATCAATGGAAATGAAGGACAAGTGAAAAATGGATGCTGAACTCAGCATAATGTCAATGCTGGTGTGAATTTTACAGAAGACTTCTCCAAAAGACCAGCGGTGCTCAACAGATCTCACCATGCTATAAGGCATGACGAAGCACCCCAGAAGAAAGTCCACAGTAGCCATGGACTGGATGAGCCAATTATTTAGGGTATGCAGTTGCTTGAAGTGTGATATGGAAATAATAACTAGCAGATTGCCAACCACTGTGGTCAGAATTATGAGCACCATTAAACTGTACAAGGAAGCCTGGATGCCATTGGACCAGCTGCTTTTCACACAGGAAATATTAATTTTATTGTGGCAAAAGGACATCATTTCTAAGGACTATGCACTGCTTCTTATCTTTTCCTCAGTGCGTTGAAGAGTCTCTCTTCGAAATCCATGATCAGGTTAGAGTTCCTTCTCTTACTTCCATATATATATTCCAGAAACCTGTGGGGTGTGGGGGGGGAAAGGAAATTATTAACAATTTGATTCTTCTCACTTTTAATGCATTTACCTATTACTTCTTGCTGAAAAATGATTATTATGGAAAGAGATTTTATTTCCAAGTTCAGTTCAGTAAATTCAGTTCCTATAAGTTTTTTTAACATCTACTTCATGTTAGTCATTGTGTTGGAGATGAAAAGCTGAATTATTAGTTTGAAATATATGATTCCATAATTCTGTAATACTCAGCTAAATTGTGGGGAACTTGCAATACATTTTGCAATATATGTTTAATGTATATTATATGTAATATTTAACATTATGTTTATACTTATATATTATAAAGATAAAAAGATGAGGAGAGAGAGTTCAGAGGAACAAAGTAAATTCTGGTTATAAGTGAATAAGCTGTCATTATATTGGGAAAATGCTAGAAAATAGCAACAAGTCTTAGAATTCTAGGAATCTAACCTCCTTTTGAGGAAAGTAGGGAAAACCACTAGACCATTCAGGTATGACCTAAATCAAATCCCTTATGACTATATAGTGGAAGTGAGAAATAGATTTAAGGGACTAGATCTGATAGACAGAGTGCCTGATGAACTATGGACGGAGGTTCATGACATCATACAGGAGACAGGTATCAAGACCATCCCCATGGAAAAGAAATGCAAAAAGGCAAAATGGATGTCTGAGGAGGCCTTAAAAATAGCTGTGAACAGAAGAGAAGCGAAAAGCAAAGGAGAAAAGGAAAGATATTCCCATCTGAATGCAGAGTTCCAAAGAATAGCAAGGAGAGATAAGAAAGACTTCCTCAATGATCAATGCAAAGAAATAGAGAAAAACAATAGAAATGGAAAGACTAGAGACCTCTTCAAGAAAATTAGAGATACCAAAGGAACATTTCATGCAAAGATGGGTTCGATAAAGGACAGAAATGGTATGGACCTAACAGATGCAGAAGATATTAAGAAGAGGTGGCAAGAATACACAGAAGAACTGTACAAAAAAGATCTTCATGACCCAGATAATCATGATGGTGTGCTCACCCACCTAGAGCCAGACATCATGGAATGTGAAGTCAAGTGGGCCTTAGGAAGCCTGACTATGAACAAAGCTAGTGGAAGTGATGGAATTCCAGTTGAGCTATTTCAAATCCTGAAAGATGATGCTGTGAAAGTGCTGCACTCAATATGCCAGCAAATTTGGAAGACTCAGCAGTGGCCACAAGACTGGAAAAGTTCAGTTTTCATTCCAATCCCAAAGAAAGGTAATCCCAGAGAATGCTTGAACTACTGCACAATTGCACTCATCTCACATGCTAGTAAACTAATGCTCAAAATTCTCCAAGCCAGGCTTCAGCAATACGTGAACCGTGAATTTCCAGATGTTCAAATTTGTTTTAGAAAAGGCAGAGGAACCAGAGATCAAATTGCCAACATCCACTGGATCATAGAAAAAGCAAGAGAGTTCCAGAAAAACATCTATTTCTGCTTTATTGACTATGCCAAAGCCTTCGACTGTGTGGATCACAATAAACTGTGGAAAATTCTGAAAGAGATGGGCATACCAGACAACCTGACTTGCCTCTAGAGAAATCTGTATGCAGGTCAGGAAGCAACAGTTAGAACTGGACATGGAACAACAGACTGGTTCCAAATAGGGAAAAGGAGTACGTCAAGGCTGTATCTTGTCACCCTGCTTATTTAACTTATATGCAGAGTACATCATGAGAAACGCTGGCCTGGATGAAGCACAAGCTGGAATCCAGATTGCCGGGAGAAATATCAATAACCTCAGATATGCAGATGACACCACCCTTATGGCAGAATGTGAAGAGGAACTAAAAAGCCTCTTGAAGAAAGTGAAAGAGGAGAGTGAAAAAGTTGGCTTAAAACTCAACATTCAGAAAATTAAGATCATGGCATCCAGCCCATCACTTCATGGGAAATAGACAGGGAAACAGTGGAAACAGTGTCAGACTTTATTTTTTTGGGCTCCAAAATCACTGCAGATGGTGACTGCAGCCATGAAATTAAAAGACGCTTACTCCTTGGAAGGAAAGTTATGATCAACCTAGACAGCATATTAAAAAGCAGAGACATTACTTTGCCAACAAAGATCCATCTAGTTAAAGCTATAGTTTTTCCAGTGATCATGTATGGATGTGAGAGTTGGATGGTGAAGAAAGCTGAGCGCCAAAGAATTGATGCTTTTGAACTATGGTGCTGGAGAAGACTCTTGAGAGTGCCTTGGACTGCAAGGAGATCCAACCAATCCATTCTAAAGGAAATCGGTCCTGGGTGTTCATTGGAAGGACTGATGCTGAAGTTGAAACTCCAATACTTTGGCCACCTCATGCAAAGAGCTGACTCATTGAAAAAGACCCTGATGCTGAGAAAGATTGAGGGCAGGAGGAGAAGGGGATGACAGAGGATGAGATGGCTGGATGGCATCACCAACTCGATGTACATGAGTTTGAGTAAACTCTGGGAGTTTGTAATGGACAGGGAGGCCTGGCGTTCTGCGATTCATGAGGTCGCAGAGTCAGATATGATTGAGTGACCGAACTGAACTGACTAACCCTCTTTTTCATCCCTTCTCATTCCCTCCGGGCTGACAGTTTAGATCAAGACCACATAGGAATCAAAATTTATCCAATGATCGAATTGGAGGAACAAAATATTTAGCAACTAAAATGCATATTTTACTAAACTTGAAACATCTCTGCCCCTAGTCCCTTTCTGCCTTCTATTTCCAGGAGGAAGCATATCAAATGCATCTGTAAGATTTATTTTAGTAGACACTCTGGCCCACTTTATGACAGAACAAACAGCAGACTAAATATATTTATATTACTTGAATTGTGTAATGTTTGAATTATAATTGAAATTTCACTAAACAAATGATGAATTTTTTTTACTACAAAATTTATGTGCTTTCAACTAAACTAAAATTTAAAGTTTTTTCTCACTATTGCCCCCTTTTCCTTCTTTCTTTTACTTTTGTTGTTGATATATTAAAGGAATCAAACAGCTTTTAGAAGTGTTTGCTAATAATTTCTAACAATCAAGAAAATATCCCTGCCTGGTATCACATTGAGCAGCTTCACTCGGCAGGAATTAGGGTCCAAATATAAGCAAGGGAAGGTGACTGAGAAAAACTGATTGCTCAGTTTCTGAAGACTATTAATAGATGATGAAAACGTCATGTGACAACTTTGTGTGCCTTGGTTACCAGATAAAAACCCAATGGCTTCCTCCTCTAATGATACATCTTGTTTTCAGAGAAATAAAGCCTGAAGCATTGTATCTGAGAAATTATTGATAATATCAATGACTCTTCAGACGAATAATCTGTCTGGTCAACTTTATAACTTTACACATAATTTTTGTGCAAGCATTTTTAAATGTTATAATTTATTTTTTAAATAGATTTACTTAAATAAATGAGCCTATGGTGATATTATGAGTTGAACACTTATCTAAGAACATGACATAATAGTGGTTTCTTTCCTTCCAGCTTTAAGAATTTTGCTAACTAGTAATGATTACTCTCTGTGTTTACAAATTACCAAGTTGAACATACTATAGCAATACAGAGAGTTAGTAAATCTCTATGATATCTAGCTAGGCTTCCCAGGTGGCGCTAGTGGTAAAGGACCTGCCTGCCAGTTCAGGAGACATAAGAGACTCTGGCTGGATCCCTGGGTCAGGAAGATCCCCTGGAGGAGGGCATGGCAACCACTCCAGTATTCTTGCCTGGAGAATCCCAGGGACAGAGGAGCCTGGTAGGCTATAGTCCATGGGGTTGTAAAGAGTCAGACATTACTGAAGCGACTTAGCATGAATGCTCTGATACCTAGTTAAGTCAACAGTTCTGTGCAAATGATCTAATTACCTAATGTCTGAAAATGACACTTGATTTAAAAATATATTATTAGGCATTATAGTTTGAAGTAGATCTGTCTAGCAGGATAGGACTTCCCTGGTAGAGTGTCCCTAGCTTCCCAATAAAAGGCCATAAGTGCTCATCTCACCATGCCATTTGTCCCTGGTTCTTTCAACTACCCAAGTCTAGTGGCTCGGACTTTCAATCCATACTAGTCTGTACAGTTACTAATGTGAACCTATCTCCTAATCAACTCACCCACTACCCACCCACAAGCCCTTCCGTGTGTTCGCTCTGGAGCTCAGGGTCATCACCCCACTTCCTCAGGCTCTTTTTAAAACTCCCCTCTCTGTTCCAACTGCAGCTTTCTTTCCCCTGAGCGTATCTCTTTCCCTACAGCCTTATCGGAGGTAATTGTTTCCTCTCCTGCCTCCTTGGCTATCCTTTCTATTGTGGAACTTGGAGGAAGAACGTGTCCTCTTGTGCTCATTGACAGTGCAAATCATTGTCCCTTCTCCCTTCCTGACTTCCATCCCTTGCAAACTTTGAAGCTCTGTGTTCAGACTATACCTCCTCTTGCTGCAGACTTCAGACTTCAAGTCATTTTTCTTTATCTTAAAGATGTTAGCTCCTGGCCTACTCTCACTTCCTCCAAAGCTACTCCTGCCAAAATTCTTCATAATTTTCTTGTCCACATAAATGATTCAGTAATGGACTTTCAGCTCCTTAACTCCTCTGTCCTCCAACAAGCATGTCCTCCACATGTTTGCTCAGCATGGCTATCTCACTTTCTTATTTAACTAAAGACACTAGATATGTACTTACATTCACGTTAATACAATGCAGAGTTTAGCTTTACATTAGATGTAATTTGGTCTCTTCCTATAAATCCAAAACCTCAAATTAACTTAAGAATCTCTTAGTTTTGATGACTTAAATCTGATGCACTATTATCTTCTGTGTGACGTAGCAGAGACGCTCTCAGGTATAGAGTGTTTACTTTATCATAATATTGCTGGAGATGATTTTCTCTCTTATCTATCAGTCTATGCTGATGTCGCCACAAACAAATGGATTTTTCCATGTTTCCTGTTACTTAAAGATGGAAACAATTTGCTTGCAGGGATGTCCCATCTGGACATTCCATGCTGCATCTGCTTAGTCACTTCAGTCGTGTCTGACTCTTTGTGACCCCATGGACTGTAGCCCACCAGGCTCCTCTCTCCATGGAATTCTCCAAGCAAGAATACTGGAATGGATGGCCATGCCCTTCTCCAGATGATCTTCTCGACCCAGGGATCGAACTCAGGTCTCCTGCGTTGCTGGCGGATTCTTTACCATCTGAGGCACAAGGGAAGCCCAATGAGTCATAATTTAAATATTTGGAAATCATGTCCATGACTAAAAACTGAATCACTGACCTTGTGAATCCAGCAGAGGAATATTACATACACTAAGCTAAAAGACAGACAAAAAGGCAGTCATTCTTTTTCAAGCTATTTCAATTGAATGCCTTCCTCCTGTTAGGCACTATGTGCTGGGGCAAGAGTGGTGAACAGACACAATGAAACTCCCTGCTCTTTTGGAACTTACATTCCAGTTGAAGGGTAGTGGTAGACAACGCTAAAATTTGGGCTTCCCTGCTGGCTCAGTTCATAAAGAATCTACCTGCGGTGTAGGAAACTTGGGTTCAATCTCTGGGTCAGGAAGATCCTCTGAAGAAGGAAAATTCCATGAACAGACTAGCCTGGCAGGCTCCAGTCCATGGGGTCACAAGAGTCAGACACAACTTTAGCAACCAAACCACCATTACCAAGAATAAAAGCAAAAATAGTGAATAATATTATCTAAATTAAGATTAGGTTATATCAAAAAGAATTATGATAATACAACACAATACAATGTTTTCTAAAAAAAAATTGAAATAGAAAAAAGTAGATTTCAAGAAAACACTTAATATTGAAATTCAAATTTTCAGCTATTTCAATAAACTCCAGTTGTAATCAGAGTTAGTGAGTAGCTGACAAGACACTTCTTGCAGGATCCTAAGATGCAAAATTAATCATTTAATTTTGGAAAGTTTCTCCAGCTGCAAGTTTTAAATTTTAAAGTTTCAAATTGCTTTACCCAGCAAATGTTCAATGTGATAGTTTTCATAACAGCAACAAAAGTAAAAAGTGAAATTGTCTGAACTTATATTAGACACATAATGTTCATACATGTTCAATACATGTGCATGTACATACATGTTCAAAATGATATCGAATTGGAGTTGACTCTTTATAAGACATAGAGAGATGTCCATGAGATCTTGTCAAGTAAAGAAAAAAATGCAGAGTGTTTTAAAGTACCATGTACATGAACACACACATATCTATAAAAGCATGAAGAACGGGTAAGGAATAATAGCTCCAACTACTCAAAGATGGTAAGTTTGAAATTCATTAAATAAATAGCAAAAAGGGAAATAATATCAATTTCAGCATTAATTTTTACTAGGTGAAATAATGGATGAGTTTTATTTCCTCCCCTATAATTTTTACATATTCCAAGTTTTCTACTATGAAAATGTTTCATTTCCATTTTCAGAAAAAAATATTTAATAAAATTAAGTAGGTTGTGAATTGTTTCAAATGAAACTCTAAATGAAACTTTCAAAAATCTATTGATAAATGATTATTAATA
This sequence comes from Odocoileus virginianus, assembly GCF_023699985.2. Classification (NCBI taxonomy): domain Eukaryota; kingdom Metazoa; phylum Chordata; class Mammalia; order Artiodactyla; family Cervidae; genus Odocoileus; species Odocoileus virginianus. The sequence goes on along the minus strand of NC_069707.1, from coordinate 31,115,087 downwards.
AATTATATTATTTGTGCTTCATGTGTTTGTATAATTCTTCACCTGAGTAAAGAATTTATCATGAAAAATCACACTTTTGCTAAATTTCTTAACTGACCCATATGCTGTTTTTGTTCTATTATACAAAATTTGGACTCAAAATTAGAAATGGACTTGATAATAATGTTATTCACAAATATGTTTGTAGCTCTGTAATTTATTTAGTGTTTTTTTAAATAATGGAAGTATTTTTGAAAAATATTTATTTTAAAAGAGGGAAAGAGATAAAGGACAGGATTTCCAAATATTTAAGTCATAACTCATGGGATGTTCAGGTGGAACATCCCTGGAAGCAAATTGTTTCTATCTTTAAGTAACAAGAAACATGGCAAAATCCATTTGTTTGCTTAAGCATCAGCATAGACCAATAGATAAGACAAAAAACAATCTCCGCAATACTATGATAGGGTAAACACACTATACCTGAGAGCGTCTCTGCTATGTTACACAAAAGATAATAGTGCATCAGATTTAGGTCATCAAAACTAAGAGATTCTTAAGTTAATGGATCTAATATATGGTACGTATAAACAGATACACACAGAGGCACACATATTAAAGCACATCATTCAGAAATGCACCGCTATTTTTCCCACCAAACAATATTTACCACAAATAAGATTTTAGTTCTGTAGTTTCATATATAGTAGCAATAAGATATAATTTAATTTCTAAACCTGAAAAATTTCCATGAAGACTCCATTATTACATTATTACATTAGCCAAACACAACATGGAATTTCCTTCATTTTACAAGGAAAGAACATTTTAAAAGAATCTTTTTTTGAATTTTCTAGCCACCCACAGGTGAATTTTTAATCAAGGTGAAATATTTTGAAAAGCTCATATAAAGTAAGCTATTTAAAATATATATAACTATTTTTATCCTCTCCCACTAAAATGACAGAAGCCTTGTGAACCTTCCCATCATATAACCCTAAATGTTAGTATATTTGTAAGTACCAAACCATTGATATCTCTTATTCCCTTGAGCATTCTCCCTGTAAAAGATCACCTGGGCCTCCTGGCTGATCTCTGTGGTTTGCAAGGCTATTCATTGTGTTCAGACCTACCTTCTCAGGAAAGGGTCACAGAGCAAGTGGATAAGCAGAAACACTACCTTTGGGAGGAGGCCATCCTCACTCGTGTCCCATACACCTGTTGCTGGCTTGAGCCACTGCTGATCAATGATAGACAGCAATTAAAGCAGACAGAATGACGCAAATATTAACATCTGGAAAAGATAAGCTGGTAATAAATCTTTCTGGAACAAGATAACAGTGTACTATCAAGAAAAATAGGTGAGAGGTGTGTTTATTCTAAATGAGCACCAGGAAGCTAGCAGTGAGCAAACTAAATAGAGAAGGTAAAATCACTGTTACTTTAAAAATGATCTCAAGTGTGAGCAACCAGGAACCACAATCATGGTTGTTAACAGCATATAAATGAAAACAAATGTCCATTAAGACTGACTTAATTGTTGATTGATTTGAAAGAAAAATACTCCTGTATTAGGCATCAGTACAAAGAAGATAACTAGAACTAAAAAGCAAAAAAAAAAACCCCTCACTTTCAAAATAGATGACTTGTACTTGATAAAGGGATATTTTTAAAGATTAGACTCTTTTTAAACCTAATAACATAGCTAGAAAATAATTTGATTTTTGAATCATGGTAGGAAAAAATGCATTTTAGCTCATGACTCAATACATATATATATATGCATTCATAACAGAAACAATGCTGTCATTAAAAATACCCTTACCTCATTCAATTCACTCTAATATTCTATTTTATTCAATTTCACTTTTTTAGATGAGTGGGGTTTGTACCTCAATAATGTTACTAATCACAATTTTAAGAAAACAGCTTTAGAGATGATACGTATTTAGCCCACCAATTTTTAAATTCCTATATATAAAACTTCCGAAGTGACCTTCTT